>NW_024080894.1:169116-769116 GCF_003009895.1 Hyaena hyaena | reverse complement strand
TCCCATTTGTAATAGTAATAAAAATAACAACACACTTAAAAATATATTTCACATGGAATGAAAGGGTACACATATATGAATAAAATGCTTTTGAGGGACACTAAGGAAACCAATATATGGAAAAGTATACTTTGGTTTTGCAATAGAAGACCAAACAGGAAACATTTAAAATTCTTCCTAAATTAATCTGTACGTGTAATACAATTCTCCAAAATTACCAAACTATTTTTTGAAACTTGCGTAACTTATCCTGAAGTTTATATAAAGGTAAAAAAAATGAAGAAAATTTTAGAAATATTCTGATACGCTGAAAAAAAAGGTAAATATGACTAATACAAACTAATATTAAAACATCTATAAAATAGTCATTTTAAAAGTAAACACTAGTACATGAATATAGAAACAGTTCCACTGAGCAGACTGTTATGGTTCATGTGTTAGGATCTGATAAATAACAGAAGTATCAACGTGATCACTGGGAGACAGAGGTTATTCAGTAAGTGATATTGGGACAGTTGAATAGGCAGATACATTTAAATCTGTAAGAAAATTATTTAGAACGTTTACTATGAAAAATGTTCTTTCTTTAATATATAAAATGTTAGTGCAAATTAATAAGACATAAACTGGTAATCTACCAGAAAATGGGCAAAGGATATGACAAAGATTTTAAGTAAACAGCATGGGAATCTAATAATATGATATGACAAGATAATCACCTCATGTATAATCAGAGAAATAAAATATAAAATTATAATGACATTCCATTTTTAACTTTTAACTGGCAAAGATTAAACAGTCTGAAAACATTGTGGGTGAGGGGCACCTGGGTGGCTCAGTCGATTGAGCTTCCGACTTTGGCTCAGGTCATGATCTCCCACTCTGTGGGTTCAAGTCCCCTGTCGGGCTCTGTGCTGACAGTTCAGAGCCTGGAGCCTGCTTCAGATTCTGTGTCTCCCTCTATCTCTGCTCCTCCCCTCTCATACTCTGTCTTTCTCTCTCTCTCTCTCAAAAATAAATAAACATTAAAAACTAAGAAAAAAAGTAAACAAGACAAAACATTGTGGGTGAAGTTAGGAACACACAAGAAGTCTCAGATATTGCTGACTAGAACTTTTTTTTTCAGAAATCAAAGTTCAGAAACATGTTTATTATGTGCTCCTATTTATATTAATTAAAAACAGATTATTTGCATACTTATGCTTGCATGTGCATGGAATATCTTTGCAAGGCTACAACAGAGTGACTGCTATTGATAGAAGTAAGTAGGTTGTAGAAAAAAATTGAGTTGATTTAAGATGTGGTAACACTTAGCTGCCAGAATAAGATTATCATGTCTATAAATTCAAAAAGGGAGGAGAAAATAGTTCCACCGACAGCCAAGTATAATTCATGAGTGAAGGCAAAGAAATGCATCATGGGGAAAAGCAATAAAAAGGGATATAAACAGCAAGTCTTGGGAAATCTATTTGAAGATGAAATGCAGGCAATCAAAAACAAATTTAAAAATTCTCAATTAAGTATGAACAATTAGAATAAAAGGCTTAGAAAAGATGAACATTAATTCTATTTATATAAACATAAAGTTTTACATGTTGTTATCCGTGTTGTTGCAAATGGCAAGATTTCATTCTTTTTGGTCACCAAGTAATATTACAGCATATATATATATATACACATACATATACATATGTATATATACACACACCACATCCATTCATAGTTGATGGATATTTGGGGTCTTCTCATAATTTCGCTCTTACTGATAGTGCTGCTATAACCATTGGAGTGGATGTGCCCCTGTGAATCGGCATTTTTGTATCCTGTGGCTAAATACCTCATAGTGCAATTGCTAGGTCGTAGAGTAGTTCTATTTTTATTTTTTTGAGCAACTTTCATACTGTTGTCCAGAGTAGCTACACTGATTTGCATTCCCACCAAGAGAACAAAAGGGTTCCCCTTTCTCTGCATCCTTGCCAACATCTATTGTTTCCTGAGGTGTTAATCTTAGCCATTCTGACAAGTGTGAAGTGATATTTCATTGTGATTTTGATTTTCATTTCTCTGATGATGAGTGATGTTGATCATCTTTTCATGTGTTTATTAACCATCTGGATATCTTCTTTGGAAAGGTGTCTGTTCATGTCTTTTGCCCATTTCTTCACTGGATTATCTGGTTTTTTGGTGTTAAGTTTGACAAATTCTTTATAGATTTTGGATACTAACCCTTTATCTGATATGTCATTTGCAAATATCTTCTCCCATTCTGCAGCCTGCCTTTTAGTTTTATTGATTGTTTCCTTCACTGTGTAGAAGCTTTTAATCTCTATGAAGTCTCAATAATTCATTTTTTCTTTTGTTTCCCTTGCCTCGGGAGATATGTCTAGTAAGTTGCTTTGGCAGAGGGCAAAGAGGTTGTTGCCAGTTTTCTCCTCTACGATTTTGATGGTTTCCTATCTTACATTTAGTTCTTACATACATTTTGAGTTAATTTTTGTGTATGGTATAAGAAAGTGGTCCAGGTTCATTCTTTTGCATGCCACTGTCCAGTTTCCCAGCACCATTTGTTGAAGTGACTATTTTTTTTCCATTGGATATTCTTTCCTGTTTTGTCAAAGATTACTTGGCTATATATTTGTAGGTCTATTTCTGGGTTCTCCATTCTCTTCTATTGACCTAGGTGTCTGTTTTTGTGTCAGTTCTATACTATCTTCATGAATACAGCTTTGTAATACAGTTTGAAGTCCAGAATTATGACCCATCTCTTTTTGTTACTCTTTTTTAATCTTGAGTATTTGGGGTCTTTTCTGGCTCCATATAAATTTTAGAATTGTTTGTTTTAGTTCTGTGAAGAATGCTGGTGTTATTTTGATAGGGATTGCATTGAATATGTCGATTGCTTTCGATACTATTTACATTTTAATAATATTTGTTTTTCCAATCCATGAACGTGAAATGTTTTCCCATTTCTTTGTGTTTTCTTCAATTTCTTTCATAAACTTTCTACAGTTATCAGCATATAGATCTTTTATCTCTTTGGTTAAGTTTATTCTTAGGTATTTTATGGTTTTCAGTGCAATTGTAAATGGAATCAATTCCTTGATGTCTCTTTCTGCTGCTTCATTATTAGAGAAGTTATTATTCATTATTATAGAAATGCCAAAGATTTCTATATGCTAATTTTATGTCCTGAAACTTTGCAGAATTCATGTATCAGTTCTAGTCCATAATTTGGGCTAGCTGTTTTATGGTGGAGTCTTTGGGGTTTTCCACATAGAGTATCATGTCATCTGCGAAGAGTGAAAGTTTGACTTCTTCTTTGCTGATATGAATGCATTTTATTTCCTTTTGTTGTCTGATTGCTGAGGCTAGAACTTCTAACCCTATGTTGAACAACAGTGGTGAGAGTGGACATCCCTGTCATGTTCCTGACCTTAGCAGGAAAGTTCTCAGTTTTTCCCCATTGACGATGTTATTAGCTGTGGGTCTTTCATATATGGTTCTTATGATCTTGAGGTATGTTCCTTCTATCCCTACTTTCTTGAGGGTTTTTATCAAGAAAAAGTGCTGTAGGGGGGCACGTGAGTGGCTCAATCAGTTAAACATCCGAAATCGGCTCAGGTCATGATCTCAGAGCTCATGAGTTCGAGTCCTTTGTCAGGTTCTCTATGAATAGTTCCGAGCCTGGAGCCTGCTTTGGATTCTGTGTGTGTCTCTCTCTCTGCCCCTCTCCCACTTGTGCTCTTTCTCTCTCTCTCTCAAAAATAAATAAATTTAAAAGAAAGGATGCTGTATTTTGTCAACTGCTTTTTCTGTATCTATTGAGAGGATCATGTGGTTCTTATTCTTTTTTTTAAAATTAATGTGAGATATCACACTTATTGACTTGTGGATATTGAACCATGCCTGCATCCCAGGAATAAATCCCACTTGAACGTGGTGAATATATTTTTTTAATGTATTGATAGTTTGAGTTTGCTCATATCTTGTTGAGAATTTTTGCATCCATGTTCATCAGGGAAATTGGTGTGTCTCCTTTTTAGTGGAGTCTTTGTCTTTTAGTGGAGTCTTATTTCCTTAGGTATAGCTAATCTCAGAAATAGACATGCTCAAATTGGCCTGTTATAATAGAAATAGCAGAATTCCAAACATAACTGAGTAAAAATGTACATGGAGAGTCAATATCTTTGTAAAATCCAAAGTATTTAAAGAAGAGACCATAGTTTTCCCATAGTTTTAGTGTTTGGTTTGTCTACAAAGCCATAAAACAATTTGTTTTGTTTAATAAACTGTTCATGAGAGAGTGTGTTAGCTTTCCAGGTAAGAAGTTGAATCTGACTGATTTTTAGTCTCTGCATCTTGATTTGGTGAATTGTAAGTGAAGAGTCAAACAAAACCAGTGGATTTAGGTCATAAAAAGTTAGCAAAAGGCTTTAATTTGGTAATGGAAAAAAGTGAAACTTGATTATTTTGCTCATGCTGCTGTTATCCAAATGTAAAAAGCTCAGAGTAGCAATTGTAACATCATTAGTGGTTCTCTTGGCCTTTTGTTTGCTTTTTACCTTAAGATCTTGTTGCTCATTAAGATCCAGTCTCTATTTATTGCCTGAATTTTGGTTTATACATACATAATCGTTCAAAAAAAGAAATGTGCTCAAAATGCCTATAATTCATGTCTTTTGTTAAATAGTCAAGACAAAATCCTTTGATGTTAGTATTTCATTTTATGCAAAACAACACAAAGATACCCCCTTTTTTTCTAAGGACCTCATTGTGGCTTATTTTTATTCTAGGTTCTTTTGATAATGAAATTTATGACTATTATATTTTGATTCTGCCTATTTTGTAGTAGTTCAAAATAGTAAATTGAAAATATTTATAGTATATTTACACATACTATATATAGATAATTGAAACTATTTTCATGGCAATAGTATCAACGGGGAATATAGAGTTATGAGAAGAATATTAGTAAATTATCTCAGATAATCACTTGTATGGTATTTAATATATGGATTTTTTGTGCTAATAGTTGACTAATGATGTTATGCTACTAACTACAAGTTTATTATATTTTTAGTAATTCTCTATGAAGAATAATACACATGATCAAATACACTTTGATCAAACCTGATTTATGAGATTAAATTTTTATTGGAAGAGAAACGTTTTCATAAAAGCTCTACAATTTCCCACAGATTTTCCACTTTAGCATAGATCATGGATAGTTTTTCAATATTTGAGTTTGAACATACTCAGTTTACCAAATAGCCTTGCAGACTCATAATAAGAATCAGAATTTCAAGCTTGATTTTGTATAAATCTAAATCTGCCTCTTTACCCCCCTATTTTATCCTGGAAGCCTCCAGTGAGACCAAGAGACCACAATTCACTTCTGTTTTCTACTTCTTTGTCAGCTTATTTCCTGTTCTATTCTTTCCTACTGTCTTTTCTCCAGGTTTCTGGAGAGAAAAGAGGATTAGAAAAACAGGTAAAGGGATGTGACCAAGCTGATGTTTAAAGTGTTGGTTTTACTTTTGGAGTACTTGGAGTACCCTCCTTCTATAGACTCTTCAGAGGTTCCTGCTGTGCCCCTAACTGCTTCACTTCTTCCGATCCAGGTTGAATTATTCTTCCGCAGGAGTTCCTTGTCACTTTCTTTAGCATCTGGGGTTCAACTGTACAGTTCTATCTTCTTTGTGATAAGACATTATTTCTCTTGGCAGGTTTACTTTGTAGGACCCATGATGATCCCATGCCAGCTCTCTGCAGTGTGGTACACATCTGGTCCAAAAAAACATGCTCTCATCCTTTCCTCTCGCTCATTTTGGCATTGTAATAGATCTCAGTACAGTAGCATTCTCCTGGTTCTGCCAGGAAAGCCTTGTCTTTCTGTCATAGTTTCTCACTAGAAATGAGGTCATGGGCCACAGTCCACTCCAGCTTTTGTAGGAAGGAACTAAACTCAGTACTGGGGATCTTTCAATTACAGGGAACATATTGCCTAGAGGACTCTGAACACAGACAGCATCTGTAGTTAGAAGTTGCTTCCTGAGTTTTCCAGGTCCTCTGAGAAGATATCAAGTATAGCATTTTGTTAGCTGAAAGCCTATGTAAAGTCAATGGGTAGAGAAGCAGAAAGTCTGGGAAAGTCTTCATATCCAATGCTACTCTGACCCTGGGTGAAGGTGAGTGGAAAAGAAAGTGGGGTAGAATGGTCATAGACTGCTGTGTTCTTAGATGAACGTTAGGCAAAATCATGACAGAGTCTTCAAGCAACTGTTGCCTTTAAGAGGAGTCCTGTGTCTTCTAAGAGTGGGTTCCTATGAGCATTCTTGCATCATGAAGTCATTGGCTGGTAGCAGCTCATGAGAGGTGTGGTCTTTATACAAAACACAGAGCAGCAGCAGCTGGGACTCTTGGCCACCACCATCGTTCACTTTCCCTTAAAGCGTGAGAATATGTGCTGATAACATAGAAAGAGCTCACTCTAAGTACATCTCATCACTAACATTCCCCACAAAGGCCTCTATCTCTTACTTATTTTCAAAATTCATAAAGGGATACAAAAGTCACGAAAGTTTTTCCATTGGGAAAATGTGGATATGGTTATTTGGTATTGATATTTTATAACAATTTTAAAGAGAGGTCCCCATTTAAATTTTAACATTCTGTAACACATTTATTCCTCAATCTAGCAAAAATTGTGAAACTAAAGTTTGGTTAGTTATTTTTGTCAAAAAATGAAACTGGCAAGAAAATAATCGTTATTAAAATAATTGTTTTTATATGAGAACACATGAGGGTGCTCAGAGAAGAAGCAATGATAACTGATATACCTGTTAATTAAATGTGTCATTGTGACTCCTGAGGGCATTAAACAAAAGTTTCTGTTTGTTAGTTTTATATAGTAGAACATTTATATCAATTTATATGCAGTACTAGAAAAGTAAGTTTGCATATTTATCTATCCATTCCTTTTCCTTCAAATGTGAATAATTGGTAAGAAGCCATTTTTTTATTGCCTTTGCTGCTCTTACCTATGAAATATACTGATTTATACATGTTTTACAAATGCAAATATATTCCATTCTGAAACTAGTAAATGAGAAAGCAAATGAATATAACTTATTTTAAATGTTAAGTAGCTAATGTGTAACACATGAGCTCTTTGTAATATAAACCAAAATAAATTATTGGGTGACAGACTACAGAAAAAAAAAATTCAATTTTGTTAACTTCCAAAAGCTAGCCCAGGTTAGAGTAAATTGACAGAAAGAAAATAAAACCAAAGAATGTATTATTTTTGAACTCTGACATCTTAATATCTAGGGAGACTTAATACCTCCTTATAAAGTTATTGATTTTGGTACATAGAGCACAGAAACTGTATATTATTTTTCCAAAGTAACGACATGTTTTTAACTGAATCTGTAGGTAGCCTAAGCGGGTTTCTTTGAGTGCATGGAACATGAAACAACTTCCTAAATTACTGTATGATTTCTAATAATCACAAAGCAGAAAATGTGACACTTTTCAGCATTATCCTTTACATATAGTTTAAAGTCACATGTAAAGGTGTTACTGGATTATTTCTATATTCTATTCCCAAAAGAGTTTCTGGTCCAAAAATCAGCATACTTAGTATCCAATCAGTATAACTTACAGTTTAGGAACTCATCTGGTTATATTTCTTATATTTAGGCAATTATATAAGTGTGCTTGTAAAAACAGACATATATGTCAAACCTATAATACTGATATTTGATAGAACTCAAGTTCAAGGTGGTTCTAAAAACTAATTAAAAGAAATTCATCCTTACAAATCTAAATGTTAATAACAGAAAAATATAATTACAAAAACAAGCAAACAGATAAGTGAAACAACTTAATTTTCTTTTTGGTTGAGGAAATGATTCCAGAAATGGAAAATGAGGACAAAAATGTATTGTCTTTTACTGAATAGGTTGGAGTATCTTGCTATAGACAAGGCTTATCTCAATAGAAAAACTCAGTAAAACATTTAAAAACCACTTATTTAAAAACGTGGGAAAGTTGTTGAAGTAATAAGAACCAAAAGGGCAAGATTCTGGAAAGGGGAAAATGGAAGTGAAGTGAGGTGACTTTCTGCATTTCTCTAGAGTCATTTGGGATTCCAGGCTTAATATATTAGTTGGAGAATCCAGTCTTTGCCTGGACAGAGGGCACCTGCCAGGGAATACTGATACCAGTAGAGCTTTTATCAGGACCCAATACTCAAGAAAAAGTTAGGGACATGAGAGGCCTAAAACTCCATGAGAAAGGATGTGGGAAATTACCTGACACACCACTGGTTTTCCCCAATTATTTACTCAGTTCTGAAGCAGCTCCAGGTGGGGAGCAGAAAGCTAGATAGAAAAATTTTGAAAAGGAGAGCAGAGTCTTCTGCTATCTCATTTTACTTTTAAAAGTAGAGTTTAATATTTATAACAGAGAGTCTCTGATAAGTGTACCAAGCTTTCAGCTCTAAGTTCTGTGAGTGTTTCACTTTTACCAGTAACTAGGACCTAGTTATCAGAGCCTTATGAAAATTATTACCCAGACTCTACTCAGTTCAATCCATGATTAGATTATAATTTCAGCTATTACTCTAGCTGCCCAGTAAAGGGCAGAGTGAACCATTCCTAGAGATATACAACACCAGAGATTTAAAAATACATGATGTTCAGCATTCATTTAAGAAATGATTAGAGATGCCACCACCCAAAAGAAAAATAATGAAAAAGAGACACAGTTGGTTCAAATATTGGATTTAATAAAAAATACTTTAAAATAACTACGATTAACAAATCAAAGAAAATAAACAAAGATATGGAACAATAGATGAAATGATGAAAACGTGTTCAGAGAGATATCATTTTTAAAAGATTTAAATACGAATTCTAGAACTGAAAATTGAAATATCTAAAATAAAGAGCTCAACAGATGGGTGTAATAAGAAATTAGACATAAGCAAAAAAAAAAAAGTATTAGTGAACTGGAATACATATCAGTAGCAAATATCCAAACTAAAGAATGAATGGGGAGGGGGAATTAAAAGGAACAAAAAGAGACAAGAGACACACAACATACAATGAAAAGGAATAATATACATCTAGAAGTAAGGTTCAAGGAGACAGGAGAGAAGAAGATTGGGACAGAAGAAATAACTTAAAAATAATAGAGTGTAATTATCTAAAACTGATGAAATATGCAGAGCAAAGAATCTCCGTGAGCCCCAAGCAGGGTAAATACAAAGTATGCCACACCTAAACAAGTCATAATAAAATTATTGATTTCCCCCAATTATTGATTTTCTCAATTATTATTGAAAGCTAAAGACTAAGAGAAAAACCTAAATGTAGCCACAAAGGTAAACACATTACTTCAAACAAACAAAAAACAGATTGAAAATCAAATCAACCAAAATTTCTCTACCCAGCACTACTATTTTTTAAGGAATAAAAACATAAAAGAATTAAAAATAAAATACAAAAATTTTAACATAATGAAGGTTTCAAGATCTTTTCAGACACATAAAAACATACAGAATATATTGCCAGAAAACCAGCACTAAAAAAAATTACAGGAGAATTGTTTAGGTAGAAAGAAAATGATACCAGGATATCTGAGCACATGAAGGAATGTCCAGCAAAAGAGAAATTCATATAGATGAATACAGACTGGACAGAATAATAATAATGGTGATGATACTTGGTATAACTGTACACGTATATAGTTAAATGCATGAAAACAATAATGTGAAAGGTGGGAGATTGTGGAGTTAAAATGTTCTATGTTACTAGTATTATAAAAGAAATACTAAAAGCAATAATCTGTATTATGTTATAACAATTCAAGAATGAATGCTGTAATCAACAGTAATCATCAATAGAAAGAAAAGCAATAATTAACAAATTTATAGAAAGAAAATGGAATAGTTAAAACAAAATAGATAAGCACCAGATTACGTAAAAAGAAAGTTTTATGAACATAAAACAGGTGAGCCAAAAAGAAAACAAGTAATTAGATGGCAGATATGAAGTAAAGTATATATTTAATTACATTTAATGCAAATAAAATACTTTAAGTAAAGAATAAGATTGTGAGATTGTAGTAAAAAAAGAAGAGACTTCAATTATATGCTACTCCTAAGAGAAAAATCCTAGTATAAGTATGGAGAGTGACTGAAATACAAAGACTTAAATAAAAAAGAAACCATGTAAATACAGAGCAAAAGAAAATAATGTAGCTGTATTAATATCAAAGACAATTTTAAGCAAATGCATTGTTGGACACAAACAGGAAAATTTCATAATGATAAAGAAGTAAATCAATTGGAAAACAAGCCTGTTCTAAATACCTATGTAATCGATACACAGATTTAATATATATGAAATCACCATTCATAAAACTTTAAAAGTTGATAATACTTGCAGTTAAGATCAAGTAGCAAAAATATAGAAAACGTAATTGTGATTAACACAATTAACAGCAGTAAATATAATACAGCGTGCCCTACATTCAATAATGATGAAACTGAAACCATTTTCAGGTACACATGGTGCATTTACTAAGGAATTGTTTCATGCTCAACCTACCAGGTATCCCAGTAGAAGTATTAACTTAGGAGTGCATCTTGAACAAAGAAAATCAGCAAATTTTATGGCAATTTTCTGTCTGTGAGTTCATGTTGCTCATGCAATTAAAGAGGACTGCAACCTTATAATGAATGTCTCAAGGGTTACAGTTTTTGCTAAGGAAATTCAATGTTATTGCTTTTATTTTAAAAAATATTATTTACACAGAAGGAAGACGAAAAAACGTTTTCTTTTTAACTAAAAGAAGTTTACTTCCAAGTACTTATTTTGCTAGTTTGTTCCTTTAATTGTGCATATAATTTATATTGCCTCAAAGAAAAATTCTTCTTCATGTTGACACTAGAATTAATGTGCCTATCAGGCAGTTAGCCTATCACATTAATAATGTGAAGGTCATGGGGCCTGCTATTCATTGGTTGGTGAGTATTATTATCATGCTATGCCTATAATAAACCTCTAAGTTTGGCTGGACATTTTATAAAATGTGTGTAGCTAAAATGGGAAGTAAAATGTAAAATGTAGATGGATCAGCACAAACAATTAGAAACAACTGCTTAAAGAGCGTGCCCTTTAAATCAATAACATCATCTTTGTTTAATAGGCACAGCCCTTTGATTTATCAGAAAAGACTCCGATTCATCCCTCCTTAATGGAAGACTGTGCTGCAGGCTTTGTTTACTTAGAAAACCAAATTGGAGGAAATGCTGCTAGGTCGCTCTTGTATGTGGTCTCAGTAATTTGCAGCAAGCAAAGTATGTTTTCAGCCTTGACAAAACTAGGAATTATTTCATATGTAGTATATGATATAAAAATGAAAACAGTTCAATTTTAAGAAAAATCCATAATTAGTTGTTCTTAAAATTAGCATTTGCAAAGTACAATGTTAATACAAACCCTGGCTTTAAATGGAGCTATAATTCCCCTATATCGTTACTTTTGGGCTTTCCAGGGGCAAAGTGACATTAAGAAAGATAGGTACATGTGACATTGAAATACAAAATTATACAAAGTTTAAAGAAACTGGTAAAGTGGCAAAAATTAGGCATGTTAGGGGTGCCTGGGTAGCTTAGTCAGTTGAGTCCTACTTCTCTCAGGTCATGATCTCCTGGTTCACGAGTTCAAGCCCTGAGTCAGGCTCTGTGTTGACAGCTCAGAGCCTGGTGCCTGCTTCAGATTCTGTGTCTCCCTCTCTCTCTGCCCCACCCTTACTTGCACTCTGTCTCTCTCTCTCAAAAAAAAAAAAAGTTAAAAATTTTCTTAAAAATCAGGCACATTAATCTGAATGAAGGTATATTTGATATGTAAGGCAAATAATTAGGCACAATATAGTTAATACATTGTTTAGAGAACTGATTTCACAGATTTATCTCTGAAAATGCTTATGAAACAAAAGCCCATTTTGAATTTTCTGATTTCTAGTCTGTATGTATCTTTGGCTATTGCACAGAGATGTGGGTAACACTTGACATTTTAGCTTTTAATTAATTATCACTAAATATCTTGCCTGAATGTACTATAGACAGTGAAAGAAAGTGCTTCTTTGACTAAAATGTCATTATTTTCACAAACTATACCAATGGCCAGCTTAATGGGTTACAGTTTCACAAATAATTAGGCTCAATTATAAAATGTCAAAATAAATGAACAGACATGCCCTTTGATGTGTTTTCTTTATTTAAAACGTTACTAATTTGCATATAGGCCAATTTGCCAGTCTGGCAACATTTAGTTATTCTTTCTAGCATTCATGTGAATCATCTTGCTTCATCTATTTCATCTATGTTTCATCCACTGTTTCCAATTTATACAATTGCTATTACTCAAGTAAGATCCTGGCAGTTTTTCTAACACTAAAAGGAAATTTATATTTATCTGATACTTTCCCACTGCACAATAAAGACTATCTTTTTTACACAACATGATGTAAGTAATATTGTTAATAACTTACCTAACCAAAATCAGTTTCCTCATTGTCCTGAATTTTTTTCCGTAAGCATAGTTTAAAAGCTTATGTATGTGGATTCACAATTCCTGAATTTTGAGTTCAAAATAAAGGCAGGTAACCTTGCACATTTTCTCCATTATTTTCCTCTCTTTAGTTTTCATAAAGTTACTATCTCAATTTGCAGCCCTTCAACGACCAGCTTCTCACTGATGACAGTTCATTCTTTCTAACTCCTCTTTCAAGCCATTAATAGTTGACTAAAGGACCTATCAGGATATGGTCTATGAGTTTTTCTGAATTCACCAGTGTCCTCTGTCAGTTGGCCCTTGTTTCTAACAAACACAAAATGTCAGTAGTATACAACAATATTCATTTACTTCACATGCATTTGTAATTTATCTGGGGTGGCTCTGATGCTCTTGGCTGGGCTGAGGTGGTGGCTCTAAGTACAGGCTGAGTCCAGGCATGCTCCATGAGCTGCTTATTTTACTTACACTGGTTAGCTGACCAGGGCATAGTCTTCTCTTGGTGATGGCAAAAGTGCAGGACAATTAGAGACATGTGAGGTGTCTTAAGGGTTAGGCTCAGAATTGGTCACTCTCACTTCTCTCCATGTTTCATTACCAAAGTCCCACAGCTGAGCCCTAGGGCAAAAGGTGAGGAAATATCCTCTGTCTTTTGTGTCAGGAGCCACAAAGTTACAAAGCAAAGAACAGCAATGACAAGAGAGGTGAAGAATTGGGACTACATGGCCCCAAAAACCAAAAGGATGATTTCTTCTAAGATGTCTTCCCTCTACAGACTCTTTAGAACTCAACGGTTTCTTAACCTCAATTCTAATCTGTTTTTTCCCTACTCAATATTTGTTTCTGTCTTCTTCTCAAATGCTAACATTTTGTTAAGTTCCTTATCAAAATACTTATTTTCTCTTCTCATTCTATGCATCTTCCCTCCTGAGTGGTCTTATGTACTTACATGGTTTCTTTTATCACTCTTATTCTGAAAACCCTTAAATCTAAACTTCTGGCTCTCATCTTTCACTTGAATTTGGAACTCAACTTTCTGAGTCTGGTCTAGAATTATCAAACATAAAGGACATTTAGAACCCTAAACTCATAACTAAATTATTAGACAATCCAATTATGAAGCCTATTCTCCTATCTCTAAATATCCTTTTTTTAAAAAAATTTTTTTAATGTTTTTTTTTTTTATTTATTTCTAGGAGAGAGAGAGAGACAGCAGGAGCAGGGGAGGGTCAGCGAGAGAGTCACAGACTCTGAAACAGGCTCCAGGCTCTGAGCTGGCAGTCAGCACAGAGCCCGACGCGGGGCTCGAACCCACAAACCCTGAGATCATGACCTGAGCGAAAGTCGGACGCTTAACCGACTAAGCCCCCGGGCGCCCCCTATCTCTAAATATCCTAATGACAGCATCTTGTACCTAGACACTTAAGCTTGAAGCAACTGTCCCTTCCAAGCCCTCCTAATGGAATCCGTTGTTAAGTCCTATTGGGCATACCAAATCCATCTCCTCGTATTTCCATAACTCTACCTCTAATTTATTTGACAACTTTTATTATACTTAAGTTGTCATCAAGGTATTGTGGTAAGTCATGTTAAATGCTGGGAAAGAGCTTAGTCTCACATAGGGTGTAAATATTAAAATAGGGATAAAGTACTAACTAGTGTCCAGAATATGGAGGGGCAATTATGGCAGAGTGAATCAGGGACAATGTGATGTTCTAACTAGCTTTTGGATTATGTTATAAAATATGGGTTGAATTCAGATAGGAGAACACAAGGTGATATGGAAGTGGAACATTCAAGGTAAAGAAAATTAATTAATATCATTATGAAAGAAAATTGGAGTATTTAGGATTAAATCCCAGGAAGTTTGGAATGTAGCCAATATTTGGCTTTCCTCTTATTGTATGGATCCAATGCAAATAGAGGAGACAGGCATTTCCTATTCTTTATTCTGGTGGTAGAGGGGGTGGGCCAAGCCACAATTTACACTGGGAGCATTAGAGTTAAAGTCCATTGGCAGGGTCAGTGTCTGACAGTGGTAGGTGGTGATGAAGAGTTTTAGTAGTGGTATCACCAATGTGTGCGAACTATAGAATCACATATTTTATGATGTGCCATTGCTTGTGTTGTTAGCTTTCCTGTCACTTTATTTCTTTCCAATTTTCTATGCCAGCTTTTAAACTTCCTTGTAGTTTCATGTGCTGCCTAAAACGCCTCCAAGGCACCATTTTTCTGCTTAAGTTAATCAGGAACAGTGTTGTTTGTTTTCAGCAGCGACCTGTTGTTGATCAGATTCTCCAGAAGCAGACTCTGAAGTGAGGATTCTGTGTTAAAGATTTATTAAGGAAATCTCTCGTGATTAAAGAATGTGTCAGGCTAGACAGGGAAAGAAGAGTAAGTGTGGACAAGATTTCAAGCCAAGTACTAGAGGGAGTGAGTTTCCTAAGAGGAAACCTTGTATTGTAAGTTGAACCTTAGAAATTGTCCTCTTCAAGACAATGGTGCTGGGCTACATCCTTGAGTACAAGAAGTCCCATCTCAGGGGTTCATCAATCTCTTGGCACATCTGCCTGTCAGCTTATCAGGCAAACAGCTCCAGCAGTTCAATGGCAGCCCTCAAAGAGGGTAATAGATGCAGGCTATAAGCAAAACTAGAGAGACTCCAGGGGTGGAGAAGAAGAACCCACAGAAATGACAAGAGAGAGAAGGTGTTTAGATGAGGCAATGACAGTGTTTGCTTAGACAACCGGTTAAAAAATATTGGGTTTCAGATAACATATTTTCATGGAAAACTAAATGAATCTTCAGTTGGTTATCTGTTCTACTTAGAGGTACATGTAGTGAAAACGCTGTTAGTATATAGGATCTGTCATCTAGCCAACCATGACTTGCAGTGAAAGGCAGCATGGGATAATGATTAAAACAGGGTGTCAAATTCAGCTACTTTGGTCAAATTTCAGCTCTACAACCTTCTGGAGAGTGTTAACTCAGTATTTCTGTAAAAATGAGAACAGTGTCAGGCTCATGATATGTAGTAAATGATGTTAAATAAACAAATGTAGTAATGAAACATTTAATTAAATTATCACCTGCAACTTCCTAACCATTTCTCTGGTGTAGAATACCAAAGCTATTTAGTGAAAATAATTTGTCTTAGGTAAAGGTATATGAAAGTGCATTGTTTTAATTGGGTCTTAGAATTTCTCAATTGACTAAAATTTTAAAATTAATCAATTCTTCTAGTTGCTAATGAACAAGACAGTTCTTGGGCAAATATGTGCATTACATGCAACTTTTCTTGGATCACTACAAAAAAGCTAACAGAATATATGCTTGAGGTTAATTTTTTTAAATAATGATTTGATTTTAGTACCAATATACTCTAAGTCACTGGCATCTAGAGTCACACATTCTTGGGCTAGATTGTCTGGATTTAACATCTGGACCCATCATTTACTACTTCATTAATTTTACTGAGCTTCTGTTTGCTTATAGACAAAAAGGGAATTATAGCTGTAAGTTCTTCATAGGGTTTTTGGAAAGCTTAAATGACTTATTCCATGTACAAAGTTTAGAATGAGGCCTTTTTCATAGTAGGTATTATAGAAGGGACAGTTCTCCCACTCTTCCCCCTTCTCCTCTCCATTGTTGTTGTTATTTGCTAGCTAACTTGTACTAGTATATAACAGTGTCTTTAACTTCTTTTTTTATAATTAAAATCACAAGAACATATCTGAGCTTATAATCTGTAGGGCAGATTGCAGTTTAAGTTGCTATATTTATAACACTGTCTTTTTGGTCTTCATGTGTGTTCTTTAATAAGTCTTATATCTTCACAATATATTTCTACATTTCCTGTAGTTAAATCTGAGGCTTCTTTTCCAATTTGGTTAGAAATATGCCTAAAGTAGTTCATGTCTATAAATTAAGTACAGATATGATTTGTACAATCAAATAAGATAAATCATCTTTATTTTAGAAGTATTATACATAGCACTTTAAATTTAATAAAACTTTGATGAGGGCTTTTAAGAAATTTCAATGTATTCCTTTTTATAATACTGCATGTCAGCTTAACACTGTAATATGATATTGTTAATGTTGAGACCATTTTGACTGAGTCTGTATCATACAAAACAAGATGGGATACTCTGTATGGAATAAGCTAAGTATTTTATCCAGTGGCAAGAAAGAAATTTGAAGGTCAGACTTTACACCATTTTCCACTTCCAGCCCTCTAGTAGCATTTTAAAAACACACTCAACACATTTTATCAGCAAGGAAATACCAATCTAGAGAAGAAAATATTTTCAATTCACAATTCTTCTGACAGCTTCAAGGGCAAAGTATTACAGAAGTGTTCTGAAAATTTTAGGAGATGTAACAAAGTGAAACAAGAGCTGTGCTTCAGAATAATGAACAAGATATTGTGGCTCATAAATGTATCCTATACCTAAAATACCAAGAAGTGTCATTCCTTATGTATATAATCACCGTTGCTTGAATAAACGTTTTCCTTTTTTTTTGCCCTGATGGTAGTGATGGGATGAACTATATCATACAAATCAAATTTAGTTTAATTATTTAGTTATTAATGTATTCTGGATGATAGCAGAGCAGAGGGTAACGAGAGTCTGTACATGTACAAAAATTCTGCAACATGGTTTCTGTCTCTGATTTACTTTATGATTTTCACATTTTTTTTCAATGACTCTGAAATTTAATGTGCAGAAGCAAGCAGATCTAGGGCCAGATTCACTTGACACAGAAGTGTCTAACTGTTATGGGTATTACTACAAGTGTTTTTCAAACAGCTCTGAAATTTAAATATTAACTAAAGTGTTTCCATCCACATAATAATTCTATAAGCTCTGGTTTGTAAAAACGTCTTCCATTCACTTTATAGTATCTGGTGTGGTGGAAGTAGATATGGCAGGTATCTGGGCCGTAATAACCCAGACCTGAGTTCAAATCGAAGCTTCTCCATTTTTTAGCTGAGTGAATTTGCACATGTTTAACATCCCTAATTCATAAGAATGATTACTAAAATACTGTTGAATTGTTCACAGGTATAAATGTATATAAACATCTATAATACCAAATATGTATTAGCTACACAATAATTTGTAATTTCTTTAACTACCATCATTATTGTTGATTCCAATAGAACCCACTGGTATTTTATTAATATGTATTTCTGGTGCTAGTTTGTCTTATTACAAAACAAATGAAATGGATTTTATTAATATAAAACTATAAAATTATTTGAAGCAAGAAAATTTCCTTGGCATGAGGAAGGAAGTTACAGTAAACATTATGTTTAATGGTGATACAGTGAAAACATTCTCATTAATATTTGGGAAAAGACAAAACTCACATCTGGAACATTTGTTTTTTAACATTTTTCTGAGATTTCTAGCCAATACATTAAGTCACAGAAATAAATAAAATAGAAAGATGAAAAAGGAAAAGAGATAAAGTTGTTAGTATCTGTAGATGATACTGTTTCTGGACATTTGTCCCGGAGCCCAAATTAATTAGCTAGCAAGGATTAGAACTTGAGTTTTACCAGTCTACACATAGCTTGTGTGAGTTTTAAGGTTGGCAAGAACAACAACTGCTCAACAATTCTGCTTGATATAGATGAATGAGCTGATAAAGCTATTTAGTTTCTTACAGAGGAAATATATTCCAGAAATAATAGTTAGAAAATGAAATAAAAATATTGCTTCATGATAAGGACAAATTAGACTACCTAGTAATAATCTTTAAAAGAAGATTCAAGATTTATTTCTTATAAATGATACAAATTTATTCAAGGGCAAAATAAAGAAGATCTGCATTAATAGATAGATATACTATGTTCATAGAAGAGAAGATCCAATATCATCAAGAAGACAATTAATATATAAGTCACAATAAGTTCCTGACACAATTCAAACAGGTTTTTGTGGAATATAACAAGCTGATCTTAAATTCCTATGGAAGAGAAGAGAAACAATAGCCAATACTCTCTTGAAGAAGAACCAGGTAATGGGAATTACCTTACCTATAATAAAATGTTCTAAAGATACCATTTTAAAACCTGTATTGGTACAAGAATAGGTAAATAGATGAATAAAATAGAAGGTTCACATACAGAGCCATGTATATGGATTATGATAATTGTAGCATTTCATATTCATGGAGAAAAAGCGAATCATTCAATACATGATATTTGCATAATGGATTCTACGTGAAAAAAAGAAACTAACCCTTATTTCATACCACTTAGAAAATAATTTTCAACTGGATCATAAACCTAAGAAGGCAAGCTATAAAGTAGAGAAAGGACAGAAAGGAAATGACTCTGGGTATAAAAACGACCCTGTTTAATAAAGGCATAAAAAACAAAATCCCCAACAGGTGCCTGATGGTGACTATACTTATCATCGTGAGCAATGAACACTGTGCAGAATTGTCAAATCACTATGTTGTCCACCTGAAACTAATATAGCATTGTATATCAACTACACTTCAATTAAAAAAAAAAAAGCCCAAAAGAAACTAATGATAATTCAGACTATATCAAAGTCAGAAACTTCTCTTTCAAAAAAAACAAAAACAAAAACAAACAAACAAAAAAAAAAACCAGAAACCCTAAATGAAGTTTAAAAACAGGTGACTGACTAGAAGTAAATATATATTAAAATAATTTCCAGATTTTTAAAATTAATAAAGAAAATATTAATACTCCAATAGAAAAGGGGCAGGTGATATGACTGGGAAAGCAAATATATATGTCCAATAAACCTATAAAAATGTTCAATCTTACTAATAATTAATGGCATTCAAATTATAGCTAGTGAGATGCCAATTTTTTCAGATATTAGAGTACCAAAAATTGAAATTTGATGATATCAGGGTCTGGCAAACAAATGGTAAAATGGATATTCCAAGACATTAAAGGTTGGCATGGACAAACAATAGAGTTATATGAAAGGCAATTCATCATTTTCTCCTGACACCAAAAATAAACTCATTCCATGACACAGCAATTCTACTTCTCAATATCTACCTTTTAGAAATATCTTTGACAAGACGGATGTTCATTGCAATATTGTTTCCACAAGTAAAATGTTCAGAGCAAAATGGAAAGAACTTAAAAGACATCAAAGTGTGGTGGGGTGAGCTAAATAAAATTGGGCTTATCTATTCTATGAACTGCTATCCACTAATTAAGAAAAAATAATGGAGGTGACTGGGTGACTCAGTCGGTTTAGCATCTGACTTGCGGTTTTGGCTCAGGTCATGATCTCATGGTTCATGGGATTGACCCCTGCATAAAAAACAAGTTTCTTACAGAGGAAATATATTGGGAAGCCTGCTTGGGATTCTCTCTCTCTCTCTGTCCCTCTCTGCCTCTCTTTTGCTCTCTCTCCTTTTCTTTCAAATAAACATTAAAAAAAGAAAAAGAATGAAGATCCTTACATACCAACATAGATGAGTATCCAGAGCACATATTTTAAAAAATAAGTAAAAGATGGATTTATACAGGATAATGGCTTTTATACAAAACCAAACAAACTCACAAAATACTATATATTTTCTTTGGAAATATATGTACATGTATGTGTGTGTGTGTGTGTGTGTGTGTGTGTGTGTGTGTGGTTAAAGGGACCTTAGAACTCTCTGAAATAATTTGTATTATTTCAGTTTTAATAATCATTAATTAATTATGTCAAGTTCAATTTATTTTTAAAGAAGAGTACAAAACAATAAAATTCTACTTTGAAGGATAGGTTTGAAGATCAAATTAGCCACAGTACCTATCAGAGTCATGGGTATTAGCGGTTGTTCAATTAATGTCACTGTCTTTCACTCAGATACAAAAAAATAGACAAAAGTTCTCTAAACTTCTATTTCTTTCATACAGTTATCATTTAACAGAAGCTGAGAAAATAGTGAATATAGTAAACAACATGTATTTAGAAATTACAATTCCTATGTCTGCCATTATTTGATTTGGATTTCACTCTATATCCCTTGGACTAAAATTCTAATGTAATTCAAAGAACTATTGTTATTAAAAATAACAAACTGACTGAAAGGGGATAGTTTTGAGTGTGTGTGTGTATATATATATATATATATATATGTATATATATATAGTAACATTTATATGAATATACATATATTTGAATATATATTTGAACTGTAACATTATAATCATTATAAACTGAAAAATATCTTTTTTCTCTCAATTATATATATGTATCATATATACATATGTATATGTATGCTGAATGTATGTATATTGAATACATATATTCATATATGAGTATATACATATTGAATACATATCTATACTGAAATATATGTATATACTAATATATATATTTAATATATACTGAATATACAAATATACTGAATATAATATACACTGAATATATATATGCTGTAAAATTAAAATCAATACTGAAAACTATATTCTTGCTCTCAATTACATATATGTATTCCTAAGTATTGGTAACTACAGATGACTAATCAATATAATTTCAGGTTGTCATCTGTGATCCTTTGCTTTGTGCAGCAGTTCTCAATTTGGATAACACATGGAATTACTTGGTGACTTTTCAGTAAAACATCAATGCCAACCACCCTTCCCCTACAGGAAATGGTAGCTGTAAAATATTCCAGAAGATTTTATTATGCAGCCAGTAGAGAGAATCATGGCTCTGTGGGAAATCTGCAGGATTTTAATCAGGGTATATACTTGTTAATGTGTTGTAAAATCTTTCTTTAATCAGTGTTCTTTAATTATTTGTGTGGATAAAGCCTCCATTTGTTTTCAGTTGATGATCTTTGAGTCGCCATTAATAATAATGTCATTCAATTTCCAAAGGAATTGGAATTTATAACTGAAGGCCATTGAATAGTAATATGTCATCATTTAAGAAATAACTTTAATTGAAATTTTAAAAATCAGATAAGCTTTAAAAGTTGTTTGATAAATATATTGCTGAAAATAAATATGTTATAATTCATGCAGAGCACTAAATCTGATGTGAACAATTTCTCTCAGCATAGATACATCGCTATCAGTGTTACAAATTGAAATTTCGATCTTAAGGTGCAAATATTTTTATCATTTGGCTTATAATCATTTCAATTAAATCAATGAAATGTATTTGCACAAATGACTTGAAGTATTATGTATGTATGACAGCAAATGAACTTTAAGGTAATACTTAAAAAATAACTGTAATGGAAATATTAAGTTGGAATATTTTAATGCTTTTTTAAGTATCACAATACACTATAAGCACAAAGTGGCTAATACTATCACCATTATTCCTGATTAAAACATAAAGTTAGCTCTAGCTACAAAAATAATACTTAACATTAAAAGGAGATTTATTCCTATTGTTTTTAAAGGGTGGCAGCAATAAAGGCAAGATTACAAAAACAGAACAGGAACTTGATTTTGAAAGAGAGACTCAATGCTGTTCTGCGATGTTCAAATACTTATCTATGGGTATATATATCCCACATAGACATACATATGCTTGAATACAAGCAGAATATGGAAAGCCCACAAGCAAGCAATGGTGGTCTCTGGCAAATGGTTAGTGAGGCCTGCCAACAACCACACAAATACGTTTGGAAGGGCATTCTCAGCTCAGTCAAGCTTTGAGATGCCTGGAGCCCTGGACAACAGCTTGACTGCAATCTTGTGAGAGAACCTGAGCCAGAACCTCCCAGCAATGCTGCTCCGAGACTCCTGACCTATAGAAACTGTGAGATAAGATAAAAATGTTATTGTTTTAAGCTGCTAAGTTTTGGGGTCATTTGTTATGCATTTTTTTTTCTTTCATAGTTTATTGTCAGGTTGGTTTTCATATAACACCCAGTGCTCATCCCAACAAGTGCCCTCCACCATGCTCATTGCCTCTCTTCCCCTCACCCCCACCCCCCTCAGCCCTCAGTTTGTTCTCAGTATTCAAGAGTCTCTCATTTTTATGCATTCCTAAATGATTAATACACCTCTTCTTATTGCTGTCTCTGCTACGTTTGTATAGAGTATGACAGGACTCCACACTGGAGATATTAGAGAGCAGAAGGGTTTTCCAGTTAAAGAAGGAAGAGGAAGGACATGCTTTCCAGCCAGTGGAGGCATTTCCATACATATCTCCCACTCTCTGTGATTTACTTTATGTTTAAGCTAATGAAGTAATGAAGTTTTTACCAAGCATCCCTGATCTGCTCTGCTTTTGTGCATATTATGCTTTTCCTCTGGGTTGCACTCTACCACACTCATGTCTGTATATTTTTTATCCTTCCTTCTACTTTCTACTCAGAGATTCACTTGTTACATGAATCAATAATTCATTTTATAATTTTCTCCAACTGAAGAAATATTATTCTCATTTGTACTACCAAAGAAAACTGCAGGGGTGCCTGCATGGCTCAACTGGTAAGTATCCAACTCTTGATTTCAGGTCATGATCTCATGGTTCCTCAGATTAAGCCCCACGTCAGGCTTGTTGCTGACATGGAGCCTACTTGGGATTCTCTCTCTTTCCCTTTCTCTGCTCCCCGCCCCCTGCTCTCTCTCTCCAAATAAATACATATTTTAAAACTCCTGGGCCTATTTTTCTTATATATATGTATATGTATAATCAATTCATATATATTAGAAAGACTCATTGTAAGTGAGAAAATAAAATCAGTACTGTAGCTTAGTTTCAGAAATGTGGGACATCAATAGAATGGGTCAACTCTTTTGATATAGTCATGTTAGAATCTTGTCTGTAATCTGCATCAAGGCAGCCAGCCAATTAGCATGTAATTCCTAGGCAAAACAAAATTTAACACTCATTCTTTTTCAAGTAGGTATTGCAGGATAAGAAAATGCCACACTTCATGTAGTACTCATATGCTGAAATTGCTAGGTTTTGAGGCTAATAGAACTACTTATTCAGTAAATGGAACTTATAACACAAGTGCTTAAATTGCCAACAAGTTCTGGTTTGTATCAATTAATTTCTCATAAGATTTTTTCCCCCTTAAACGAAACATCATGAATGCACAGCTGCAGAATATGTGAAAAACAGTTTAATGGTATACTCTTCAATCAATGAGGCATTTAAGAAATGCACATAGCATTGTTTCAGCAAATGGCCTGGATATAAACTCAGAATTTGGACTAATTCCAGTAGTCTCAGAGATTAAAAGAAAATCAGCTATACCTGTGGGAGTTTGTTTACAGACCCTCCAATGATAAAGGGCAATATGCCCTATTCTGGGGATTTGGGGGCTGCTATGAGAGATAAAGGCAGTGTTTTCATAATCCAAGCAAAAGCTCTTTTAGGTACATCAAAATTCACATTTGGAGCAAAATCAATAATGATAAATGATAATGCTCTTTTTTTGGTCTAATAAACTGCACTACAAAGAGATACATAGCAAGCTTAGAAATACTAATTGTTTATGAATATTCATTTCCTAAAAGAGCTTATATTAGTGTAAATTAAATTCAAAGCATGCTTGTAAATACCTTGAGCATCTTTTTTTTTTTTTAAATGTGATATAAATTGTCACATTGACAGCATTATGTTTTGTTGATGTTGTTCCTCAAACTACCTCAGCTTTGCCCTCTTTAAAAAAAAGCAAATTTTTATATTCCTATATTAGAATGAAACATATCTAAAATAAGGAGAACATTCCATACCATCTTGCATTGTTACTGACTGCCAAAGAAGTCTTTGTCTAGAGTGAGACCATGTTTTGGGGAGAGCAATCTGCTAGGAGTGAAAAGTTCTAGTTCCAGCAAGGCTGTTATACTCTGGATTCTGGATCTGGCTCTTATTTTTGGGAGCTTTCAGACACTGAGTCTTACCCTGTCATTCACTTATTCCTCTGAGTTGCTCTTCGCATATGTCAGCAATAACAAAAATATTTATTATGGGTTACCATGTACCAGGGACTCTGCTTCATGCTTCCAAAAACAGTTTGAATAAGATAGACATAGTGGTGGTGCTTGTAGAGCATATAGCCTCATGGGTAAGTGAGACAATTCAATAGACTCTAACTGTAATTGCAATAAAACGACAGGAGAATTAAATGTTGCTCTGGGCATACATAGCTACAGTGTTTAACACAAAGGTGTTAGAAAGCCCAACGAAGAGGAAGTGCATTTTAAGCTGTAAGCTGAGGGATAAGATAATATGTTTAAAGCAAAATGCACCCATGGACCATTATTATTTGACAAACTGTCTCCATTTTATGAGCCAAAAATGACAACTGAATTCACAGGTCTACTTTTTGGGTGAAATTATTCACATCAGCGGTTGAAAATGAAGAAATGTATTTCATTTTATGAGGAAACTTCAGTATTTCTGGTGAAAGAACATGTTCTCATTTAGGCAAGTACAGGGGGAGAACTTAATGGCATTCTTGTTCTATACGGTGGGTAAATTTCTTCTGTAAATCAAAGTTTACATAATAATATTCGATGAGATACTTGAAATTATTCCTAACTGGGAAATTCTTACTTGAGAAAAAAATAGTTTAATTGAAGCTTATTATATCTTCCTATTTTTAAAAATTATATTAAGCATTTAATATTTTTATATTATGGGGTGTTCTAATTTCCAGCAATAATTTCATTGCACAGCTAATAATTCTCCTACTCCCCTCCTCCCCTGCTCTCCCATACCTAATCAACAGTCAGAAATAATACTAAAGGCTTTCTGAAGTGAAAATAAAAATGTTGAAACTCATATTGGGCTGAAATGAAGACCTAATGCATCAATAACAATTTAAATTAATAACAAATAAGCAAAGAGAAGAAGAAATGCATTGTGAGGACCACAGTCCTGGACAGCTATGTCTTCTGTGGGGTAAAATGGAGAAAAGGTCAAGGCCACATCAGGAGAAAAAATGTTTAAATTAAGACTCCCTGAGAGACTTCAATAAGGGTATGATTAGTTCAGCTTTGCTTTCATTCCGCACTTCCCCCTCCCACTGTAGACTTCAGTTTTAATAATGATTAAAGAATAATGCTTGAATCCCATCTGAATGGCTTTTGAGATTTAACTCACTGAATCTATTCATAGCACTGAGCTTGTAAGGGGGCCTCAACAGATCTGCACAACTAATCGTGGAATATTACACTGATACTTCATCTCCCACATCAATACCAATTACAGCTGCACAGAGAACATTGCATATTATTTTAATGGGGTAGGAATTTTTAATCCAGTCAGGTAGTTCTGGATGAATGTGTTTGTATGTCTGTCATTAAAATTTGGTGGCTCATGCTGCTCAAGACAGACACATTGTGAATGTTTAAAATTTTCACAGATGTTATTTATCCATCAGAATGGAAAATTTCCTGCTCTCTACTATATAGATTCTGCCTCATTAACATAAATAAAAAATAAAGCATAACAACAACAATCTTGCTTAATGTGTACACACAGAAATATTGTCATAGGCATCTGGCAATCAGTTGGAGATGGTGAAAACTGCTCCATGAATGAAAGTGGCAGAAGAATGACATTATTTTCCAGAGATAAAGCTAACTGGTAGAGATTTTACCTTTATGTACTATTGCTTTTTATTCTCAATGGGGTTAAGATAACCATGGATATTCACATAAAAGATCCCTTTACCAATTATTTGTGATACTAACATTTATTCTCTTAATTGAGAAGTGAAGGTTTCTCTTAAAGCCATTTTGTTAAACAGAATCATAAAGATTGCAAAGTTTTTAACATCAGGATCTGTGTATCATAACACCTCACAGGCATGGACTTGAAATGATGATAATGACAGAAATCCAGCTAACGATCATATATCCTTTGCTACATTCAAACAAATGTCATTACAGAAGATTGATTATTACCCCTGAATTTCCTTTCTCTGTCCCTTGAGAAATATTTTGTGAATTTCTAAAATGTAGGCTATGCCACAATAAGACTGTTTTGGTTTTGATTTGACTGAATTTGTAAAAAGCCAATAGGAAGATGTCCAATAGATACAGGCATCTTCCGCTATCCTCAGACAATGTCTGCCAATGTGGTGCTCCATGTTAACCCTTTCCAAGTAGCCAAAAAGCTTTCTTGATAGCAGGGACCATACTTTATTTATTATTGCATGTCAATTCATAGGGATGGACACAGAGGGAGCATGATATATATTCTTGTTTAAAAAGTAAATACTCTAGATTCTTTTCCTGGAGTTATACTACGTTATATTTTTGAGTTGGAAGGAATGGAAAATTAAGATCAGGATACAAAATTCACTACAAAAGTTATGATTGCAAAAATTTTATGTCACATGAACAGAATATATTAGCTATTCTAAAAAGCACTAAAGTGTCCAACATATCAGAAATGAGCAAATAGAATTTGAAATTAAAAACACACAACCATTTACATTTACACGCCCCTAAAAACTTAATTATAAATCTAAAAGATATATAAGGTCTATAGGAAGAAAACTACAAACTGATAAAAGATATCAAAGAAAACCAAATAAATGGAGTTCCATGTTTATGAAAAAAATAATATTTCCAAGGTTGCAGTTCTTCCAAATTTGATCTACAGATTCAATGTTTGCTAATAAAAGTTTTAACAAACTATTTTGTGGGTACTGACAAACTGATTCTAAAGTTTACATGGAGAGGCAAAAGACCTAAAATAGCTTGCAAATATTTAAAGAGAATAATAAAGTCAGAGACCAACTCTACCCAAGTTCATGACTTATTATAAAGCTATAATAATCAAGACAGTGGGGATGCCTGGCTGGCTCAGTAGGTAGATCATGCAACCGTTGGCCTCAGGGTCATGAGTTCAAGCCCCACGATGGGTATAGAGCTTACATCATCATCATCATCATCATCACAACAGGCAGTGTAGTACTAGTGGAAGAGACAAATAGATTAATGGAATAGAATAGAGAGCCCAGAAATAGACCCATGCAAATATAGTTAACTGTTCTTTGACAAAGGAGCAAAGGAAAACAATGGAAAAAAAGATAGTCTTTTCAACAAATGGTATTTGAACAATTGGATATCCACATGCAGAAAAGAAAAAAATGAATGCAGACACAGATTTTACATCCTTCCCAGAAATTAATTGAAAATGGTCACTGGCCTAAACCTAACACACAAAACTGTAAGACTCCTAGAAAATAACATAGGAGAAAATCTAGGTAACCTTAGATATAACAATGACTTTTTAGATACATCATCAAATTACTTTCATTAAATAAATAATTAGTAAGTTGGAATTCATTAAGATACAAACTTCTGCTCTATGAAAGACAATGTTAAGAGCATGAGAAAATAAGTCATACACTGGGAGAAAATTTGCAAAAGACATATTGGCTAGGAGAATGTTGTCCAAAATAGACAAAGAACACATAAAACTCAGCAACAAGAAAATGAACAATCCCATGAAAAAATGGCCAAAGACTAGAATAGACACTTCACCAAAGAAGATATACAGATGGCAAATAGGTACACAAAGAAATGCTTCACATCATATGTCATTAGGGAATTCAAAATTAAAACAACAATCAGACACCACTATACACCTATTAGAATGGCTGAAATAGATAACAGTGACAACACCAAAAACTAGCAAGGTTATGGAGCAATAAGAAGTTTCATTCATTGCTGGCGGGAATGCAAAATAGTATAGGCAGTTTGGAAGAAAGTTTGTCAATTTCTTATAAAACAAAATATACTCTTAGTACAGGATCTAGCAATCGTCCTCCTTGGTATTTACCCAAATGAGTTGAAAATGTATGTCCACACAAATACCTGCTCATAGATGTTATAGCAGCTTTTTCATAATTGACAAAACTTGGAAGCAACTAAGATGTCCTTTAGTAGGTGAATGGGTAAACAAATTGTCATACATCAGACAAAAGAATATTATATAGCATGAAAATCAAGTGATCTATCAAATGATGAAAAGATAAGGTAGAACTTTTAATGTATATTACTAACTGAAAGAAGACAATCTGAAAAGGCTACATACCATATGACCCCAATTATATGACCTGGAAATAAATTTAGTTTAAAATATTAGTGATACTTTCCTTTATATTGAAGTCTAAAACCTGCCAGTTATAAAAGAGCAAACCTTCTTAGTGCAAATAATAGTCGGCTTGTTATTAGCACAGTAGTGTTGAATAGTTTATCATGCTTTTAATATTAGCATGCTGGAAAGTTGGAGGATGCAGTGTTTGGGGGCTTGGCAGTCTGACTTTTGGGGATCTTGTGTAAAGACGACTTCGGACAGGATGTGGCAATGCTAAGCATCAGGGCACTGATCCCCAGCCTCCTAGAGTGAGGAGAAGAACTAAGGAAAGCGTATGGAATAATTTGAGGGTTTTCATCACTGATAGTACTAGTTATATTCAGTCCTCATTTTAAATAAAAATGTTATCTTTTCAGTCTTTAAAGACTTTCAAAATTATTTTCTAATAGTGACTTAAGCACTAAAGAAAATTCGCTCGTTTGTTTTTCACATGGCAATAACCTCTGTCATTGTTGAAGGAGGGTAAATTTGAGTTGCTCCAGCCATAGTTAGATTTTTATTATATTGGATTATCAAGACAAGAAATGGAATAATCTTATCTCAAGGTCATTCACAATAGGATAAGATACCATCAATTTAGATAGTTTAGTTGCCATCTCATTATAAGTTGAAAGAGACAAGCTGACCTCTCAAGCTACTTCTCAGGATAAATTCATAAGCTTTTATGAGATGGTTATCCCCCAAACTCATTACCTAGGACTGATGTACTAGTCTTTTTCATTACTAATTAGAATATGTTTGGAAACTAGCCCCCAAATATTATTTTCTCCCTTCTTCTGGGATTAGAATTGTAATGACACAGAGGTATGAAAACCCAAAATTACAGTATGTTCACAAAGAGGATGGAGTGGGCATTTGATAAATATCTGTGTAATTCTTCATCTCCAGCTTGATTTATCTTTGAGCCAAACAGATTGAATTCAAGACATGTAATTCATTACCTTATATCACCTTGAGACAGATAAAAATAATTATTTATTATGTTATTTGGTCTTCATTTAAAATTTAGTGAAGTATTTTGTCATTAGCATGGATTATAGAATATGTAGCATGACTTGTTGGCAAATTTTTTAGCATTATCTAGAATTTGTTAGTTGATAGGAAAATTGGCACTTTCAACTTAATATTTATTTGTATATTTATTGGAAGCAATAACAACCTTGAATAATTAAATAAGAAGAAAGTGCAATGGACTACACATATATACACATACTTATTATCTGTATTATATATGAATATATGTATATAACTCTATGTTTTTATTTGATATACCATAAATGATGTGTTTGTATTTAATAATTATGATCCATTTCCTTGTGCTAAAAGGACAATATTAATCAATGTATTGAATTATCAAATTATAGAGGGAAAAGGACCATAAGAATTACATAGTGAAGTTCTCAACCTCTACCTTTCACAGATGATATCAAGAGAAATGAAAAGACTTGTCCTATATCATAAGTTTGGTGATCACAAAGGCTCCCACTCATTTCCCAGTTCATAGTTCAGTATCTTTCCTTCAATAGAAACCAATTTTCTGTTTTTACCTTTCAAACCAGAAGGGCCATCTTTGTCCATTTGGTGTCTACTTTCTACTTTAGAACTTTTTAATTAGTAGACACCATGATGGTAGTAATCTATACTAACCTAAGGCCCATTATGGTAAAGTCTTTATCCACACGAAGTTTCATGTGAATGTTTCTCTAGGTCTTTATTAAATAAGTATATTGAAATTTTCAGTTTGTTGCATTTTTTTCTCCTAAGTGCATTCACCTCAATTGGTAAATGTCTTCTATTGGATTAGCACAGGAAGCTTCAATTTCTGCAGGTATCGAGGCTCTTACCCACAGCTTTAGATATCCAATATGCTCTCTCCATGATGTGTACTCTACTGGGGTTTTGTGATGTGACTCTACGGAGATTGATAATTTTAATTTTTCTGGATGGCCATGTTTCTCTTTTCACTGCAATAGTCAAACACCAGATATCTCACTGGCCTATTGTTCAAATTATATTCTTTTTCAATGGTTAACTGCAAAAGATTATTTCTAAAATTGCTATAGGATTACTTGCTATTCACTACTTAAAGTCTTAAACATACACTTGTTCAAATAAATACATCCTTATGTTCCTGAAATAATTGTTAAAATAATTTGCTTCTCCTAGCCGATGACCTTTATAGAAGTTAGTAAGTCTGGACAGAACTATGAAGTGATTAAATGTTACTGATCACACTGGTTTACTTTCATTTAATGGTCTGGTATTTCTTTAAAATTGAAATGACTGTGTTGTTTATATTAAAAATGAGAAATATTTTTACTATAAAAAGTATTTATCAAAGGACTAGTCCACTGGAGTATGTCTAGATTTTACAAGAGGTGACCCTTCTATTACACTCATAGTTAAAAGTGAAGAAAAGAAAAGGAAAACAAGAACAATAAGATAGCAATTAAGGAGAGTTGCTATTTGGAAAAATAGAATGATTAATCTAATTTAGCTCATAATTTACATGTAAGAAAACCTTGAAGTGATATGTGAATCAGGTAAGAAACCAAAGTAAAAAAAATAGTGATCTAATCCAGCATTAGGAAAAATTTTATTTTCAATTTTTTTATTGACTTTGCATGTGCAACTTCACAGTTTTGCTGTATGTTGTTTGAACATAAACTAGTTATATAATTTTAGGTGATTATTGATTGCAAACTGAAAAATGAAAATGCTTACAGGATCAAGAGAAAAGCCTCATGATATAATTTTTTTGGCTTCCACACACAAATCTTTTTATATATGTTGAGAGTTATAGTTGTGTACAATGTTACTGAGGCATATATTAAAGTACTCACTGTTCTTTCCTTCAAGAAATAAAAATTTAAAAATATTATTTCGTTTACTTCCCAATTCCCTGCATGTACACTACCTCGTCTAACATCTTCAGGTAAAAAGTCACAGATTCTTTGTTTACATGTTTATTGAGGACAAAAAAAAATTATAATAACCATCCCTAAAGTTATTGATGAAATCAACATTAAGCATCCTGAGAGACTAGTAGGTAAAACTATCATTTTTACCAAAAGGCAGCACAGATATTAATATACCAGACCACGGTACCAGAATGCTGGAGTAATAATCTTTTCTTTAGCATTTACAGCCTCAGAGACCTACAACTAACTAACTAGACTCCCTATACCCTATTTGCTCAACTGAAAAATACTGAAAAATGGGAATATGCACAGATGTAATCTTCTTGCTTTTACATGCAAGGATTAAACCTGACAAAGCTATACATATAATGTGTTGGGCAGTACTGATAAATACTCAATAAACACTCAGAAATACTTATTCTCTTATAATTTGAAGTCTAGTTCAATATTTATAAGAGGAAATCCTCCTTGAATATGAGCAGTTTGGGGAGAGAATTTTATTAATATGCATTTTAATGTTTATAATCCCCATTCAGATGGAAGAAAAAATTGAAAGCAACAATTTGTATTCAACAAATAGTTTATGTCTGAGAAATCCCTAGGGAGTTTACAAGGACCAGAATTAATTCTGACCCGAAGCAATTAACTCATTTACCAGAGGGTATATCTTCTCATAAGGGAATGAGGTCTTTGATCTCTATGAATGCTGTATGTAGACTGAAGAAATGAAAATCTATTACAGATTCCATTATTAACCTCAATTTATAAATCTGAATCTTAGTGAAATTACTTTCTCACTCTAGATTTTCTGGAAAGTGTTTCATGAAATAGAGACGTGAATCTCCTTCATTGTGAAGAAGGAGATAATTAGATGTAAAATGGAGGCTTCTTAGTGCTGTATTTGCACATCTACCATGTAATGACAGTTTGGGCAAAGGACAACCTTTGTTGTATATAGGACCTTCATCATATTTGATCTATTCTCTTTATTCAAGGAATAAAACAGTGTTAAAAGGCACACCAACCTGTTACACACACTGAAATTATGAACAGAAATACTGTCTATAGCTAATTTTATAGCCTTTAATTTAGGTGCAAAACTGGATGAAGAATATCTTCAAGGTTACAAATCAAGACAGAAACAATGCTTTGTTATTTACTGGCTGAGGAAAACCCTTTTTTTAATATAAAAGGATTATTTTAAATTCTCATATATTCATTAATTTTTCTTTTTTTGTATATAGTACAGTATTGTTGACTATAATCACTATGCTTTGCACTAGTTTTCCAAAACTTATTCATTTTCTAGTTGTAAATTTGTAACCTTTGACCAGTCCCCATTCCTCAGCCACCATTCTACACCATTGGTATGAGTTCAGCTTTTTTAGATCACATAAAGTGATATCATACAGTATTTTTCTTTCTTTGCCTGGCTTATCTCACTTAGCATAATACCATCCATGTTGTCACAAGTAGCAAGATTCCTCTTGTTTCTTGTGGCAGCATAATATTGCAGGGTGTGTGTGTGCGTGTGTATGTAGAAAAATATAGAGTTATTGATATATCTCTCACTTTTTTATCCATTCATTTGTTGATGGACACTTAGATTGTTTCCATATCTTGGCTATTATAAATAATTATCCAATAAACATGGGGGTATAAACATCTTTTTGATATCCTAAATTCATTTCCGCTGGCTATATACTCAGAAGTGGGAATGCTAGACCATATGGTAGTACTATTTTTAATTTTTGGAGGAATCGCCCTATTATTTTTCATAGTGGCTGAAATTTACATTCCCACCAACAGTGAACAGTGTTTCTTTTCTCCACATCCTTGCCAACGCTTGTTATTGCTTATATTAATGATAACCATTTTAATAAGTGTGAGTTGATATCTTATTATAGTTTTTATTTGCATTTCCATGATGATAGGATATGTTGTGCATTTTTCCATGTACCAGTTGGCTATTTATATGTCTAAATCTTTGGAAAAATGTCTATTTGAGTCCTCTCTCCATTTTTTAGTTGGATTTTTTGTTTTGTAGTTGTTATTGCTGCTGAATTGTATGAGTTCTTTATGTATTTTGGATATTAACCTCTTATATATGATTTGCAAATATTTTATTCCATTTCTTAGTTTGCCTTTTCATTTTTTATTGTTTCCTTTGCTGTGTAGAAGTTTTTTTAGTTTGATGGAGTACCACTTATTTTTGTTTTTGTTTGTGCTTTGGACATCATATTGAAGAAATTTTCATCAAAGCCAATATCAAGGAGGATTTCCCCTGCTTCTTTTTTTTTTTAAATATTTATCTATTTTGAGAGAGAGGGAGGGAAAGTGACAGAGAGAGAGAGCACATATACAAGCAGAGGGAAGGGCAGAGAGAGAGAGGAGAGAGAGAATCCCAAGCAGACTCTGCACTGTCAGTGTGGAACCAATGCAGGGCTCAGTCTCACAAACCATGAGATCATGAGTTCAGCTGAAATCAAGAGTCCGATGCTTAACTACTGAGCTGTCTAGGAGCCCCTTCCTTGTTTTCTTCTAAAGAATTTACACTATCAAGTCTTTAAGTCTTTAATCTATTTCCAGTTAATGTTTGTTAGTGTTGTAAGATGAGGCCCAATTTCATTTTTCTGAAGGTGGTTTTCCATTTCCCAACACTATTTATTAAAGACTATCCTTTCCCATTGAGTATTCTTCCTTTCTTTGTCAAATATTAGTTGGCTGTATATGTAGGCAGAGTTTATTTTGGGTTCTCTATTCTGTTCTATAGGTTTATGTGTCTATTTTTATGCCAGTACCATATTGTTTTCATTACTATAGCTTTGTAGTATAAGTTGAAATCAGAAAATGTGATGCCTCTGGTTGTCTTCTTTCTCACGATTGCTTTGGCTATTTAGGGTATTTTGTTGTCACATACAAATTTCAGTGTTTGTCCTTTCCTTTTTCTATGAAAGCCATGGTATTTTAATAAGGATTGCATTGAATTTGTAGATGGCTTTGGTTAGTTTGGACACTTTCACAAAGCTACATCTTTTTTTTTTTTTTTTTTGCATATTGAATGATTAATTTAAGGCATGGCTGAGTGATTAGTTTCATGATGGTCAAGTAGTTTGATAGAAAAGAGTGAGATGGGAAGTAGGAAGGGAAAAGGATGAAGGAACAGATGGAGGAGAAATTAAATGATATCATAGTCTCTCTCTGCTCAACACCTACATTCCCCCTTGAATCAGAATAAAATCCAACCTCTTCATTGTGACACACAAAACTTTATGCATCAATGTGGCTTGACCCACATCTATTCTCTTTCCACTTGCTATTTCTTTTCTTTTCTTTTTTTTAGCAATCAGTTCCTTTGTTTATTTTTTTTCCTTAAATAGTTTATTGCCAAGTTGGTTTCAATATAACGCCCAGTGCTCATCCCCACAAGTGCCCTCCTCCATGCCCACCACCCCCCTTCCCCTCTCCTGCATCCCCATCAGCCCTCAGTTTGTTCTCAGCATTCAAGAGTCTCTCATGGGTTTCCTCCCTCCCTCTCTTCAAGTATTTTTCCCCTTCTTCTCCCCCATGGTCCTCCATTAAGTCCCTCCTAATCCACCTATATGTGCAAACATATGGTATCTGTCCTTCTCTGCCTGACTTACTTCACTCAGGATAACATTGTCAAGTTCCATCCACGTTGCTAAAAATGGCCAGATTTCATTCTTTCTCATTGCCATGTAGTATTCCATTGTATAGATAAATGGATCACATCTTCTTGATCCATTCGTCAGTTGATGGACACTTAGGTTCTTTCCATGATTTGGCTATTGTTGAGAGTGCTGCTATGAACATTGAGGTACATGTGCCCCTATGCATCAGTACTCCTGTATCCCTTGGGGAAATTCTTAGCAGTATTATTGCTGGGTCATAGGGGAGCTCTATCGTTTTTTGTTTTTTGTTTTTTGTTTTTTTTGAGGAACCTCCACACTGTTTTCCAGAGGGGCTGCACCAGTTTATATTCCCACCAACAGTGTAGGAGGGTGCCCATTTCTCCACATCCTCACCAGCATCTATGGTCTCCTAATTTGTTCATTTTAGCTACTCTGACCAGCATGAGGTGGTATCTCAGTATGGTTTTGATTTGTATTTCCCCGATGATGACAGATGCTGAGCATCGTTTCACGTGTCTGTTGGCCATCTGGATGTCCTCTTTGGAAAAGTGTCTGTTCATGTCTTCTGCCCATTTCTTCACTGGATTATTTGTTTCTCGGGTGTGGAGTTTGGTGAGTTCCTTATAGATTTTGGATACTAGCCCTTTATCTGATATGTCATTTGCAACTATCTTTTCCCATTCCGTCAGTTGCCCATTAGTTTTGTAGATTGTTTCCTTTGCCATACAGAAGCTTTTTATTTTGATGAGGTCCCAATAGTTCACTTTTGCTCTTGATTCCCTTGCCTTTGGGGGTGTGTCAAGTAAGAAATTGCTGCAGTTGAGGTTAGGGAGGATGTTTTCTGCTTTCTCCTCTAGGGTTTTGATGGTTTCCTGTCTCACATTCAGGTCCTTGATCCATTTTGAGTTTTTGTGTATTGTGTGAGACAATGATCTAGTTTCACTCTTCTGCATGTTGCTGTCCAATTCTCCCATCACCATCTGTTAAAGAGGCTCTTTTCCATTGGATACTCTTTCCCGTTTTGTCAAAGATTAATTGGCCATACACTGTGGGTCCAATTCTGAGTTCTCTATTCTATTCCATTGGTCTATGTGTCTGTTTGTGTGCCAGTACCATACTGTCTTGATGCTTACAGCAATGCTACATCTTTAAATCAGTAAAAGACTAATGTCTGCAGGGGCGCCTGTGTGGCTCGGTCGGTTAGGCGTCCGACTTCGGCTCAGGTCATGATCTCACAGTTCGTGGATTTGAGCCCCGCGTTAGGCTCTGTGTTGACAGCTAGCTCAGAGCCTGGAGCCTGTTTCAGATTCTGTTTCTCCCTCCCTCTGACCCTCCCTTGCTCACGCTGTCTGTCTCTCTCAGAAATAAAACAGAAAACATAAAAATAAAAAAAATAATGTCTGCAAAGTACTTATGAATACCACGTATCATTGAACTTACAGAAAATATTTTTATCCACTTATCTCTCTAATCTGGGGGACATTCCTGGAGGAAGTATACAGTGGGTATGAAATAAGTAATAAAAGAAATGAGACTCTGTTACTCTCACAGTTTAGTCCTGGTTAAAATGAAAGTGCTAATACTTTATGCCATATTTTCCCCTCACAACTCCAGATGCTTTGCCATTTGAAACTGCTAGATGTATGAAGTAAAAATGTTTACAATGAAATATTGAAGAATTACATCTGCTTGAAACATAACTGTAGTGATTATCTATAGTTTTTATGTGACTTGATATCTTCAGAAATTCATTAATGAGTGATGAGTGTTAATAAACTGTCCTTCATATGTTAGATAAGGATTTAAATTTTAAGTTCCCACACAGTTTAAAAAAACCCATATATATAGATTTCTAGGTAGGTAATATCCTAATTCTTAAGATTTTCTTTACAGAGAGAGAAGTTGTGTCTATAATAGGGACATTAACATTTCATCACATTTACCAGCAAAATTGAAATATCCTGTGATTAATTTATCTGTTCTTCTAAATATAACAATAAAATTTGAATTTCTTAGATTTGAAATTTCATATTTGTCTATTTTTCTATTTATCACTTTTTAAAAATGTTTTATTTATTTCTGAGAGAGAAAGAGAGAGAGAGCGTGAGCAGGGGCGGGTCAGAGGAGAGGGAGATACAGAATCTGAAACAGGCTCCAGGTTCTGACCTAGCTGTCAACACAGAGCCTGACACGGGGCTTGAACTCACAAACTGTGAGATCATGACCTGAGCTGAAGTTGGACGCTTAACTGATGAGCCACCCAGGAGTTCCAACTTATCACTTTTTAAATGTACTGATTTTTGACCAAATTTTATATATGACTAAAAATATCAATATATATATTTGAAGTTGTTCAACTCCTATAGGGAAACAAAACAGCACTGACAGCATTTGAAATGAATAAATTTTCTGTAATATTTGCAAAATATTATATATATACATATGTATGTATATATATGTAGAGGGAAAGTGTGTGTGAGAGAGAAAGTGGAGAGAATGAGTTAGTAAAATTCGGAGATACCCACATCTTCCACAAAATAGAGAACAAAGCTCATAGACCTGTAATGGTCATTTAAATTATTTTCAGATGAAATATTCTGGTCAGCACCTACTCTTGTTTGGAGTGAGTGGAGAAATGTAAAAGAGTCCAAAATCTAGTTGAATAGTATTTAGAACTTCATACTGAATGCAGACTCCATTGACTTGACTTAGGGATAGTTTAAGATCTAATCATTGGGTGCACCTGGGTGGTTCCGTTGGTCTTGATTTTGGCTCAGGTCATGATCCAGGGTCATGGGATTGAGCTCTGAATAAGGCTTCATGCTCAGCTTAACATTCTCTCTCTCTCTCTCTCTCTCTCTCTCTCTCTCTCTTCTCTGCCCCTCCCCTGCTCTCATGTGTGTGATCTCTCTCAAGAAATTTTTAAAAATTTAAATTATAAAAAAAGATATATTCATTGGACTCAGTGCCTTTTAATATACCTTTCTGTTGTCATACTGGGATTTTATCTTAATGCTTAACAAGTAAGTACCCTGCTCATTATTTAATTATTTACCTTACTATGGTTATTTATCAAAAATCATAATTTCTGATGTATGTGAAAAATTGTACCTATTGACTTTGGGAGGGGAGTTTGATATATGCATTTGTGATTATCATACTAGAGTTCTTAATTCAACATCACAGACACCATCAAAGATGACTTTAGTATTGAGAGAGGCATTTTTGCAAGTAGTAAATGAGAAAATAAAATCTAGTTCAAATTGAAAACTGAACTGCATTTTCAAATGTTTTAATATAAGGAAGTTTATTGCTTTTTAAAGTGTCTGGTCATTTTGCTTAATGAAAAATCCCTTTTTTATAATATACTAGATTTCAATTATCTTGATTTAACGGAAATAAGTACATAATGCCAGTATAATGTCTTTTGTTTTTCCTTTACATTTGAAATATCTCCTCAGAAATGATAAAACTATACCAGGATAGAATTCTGCTGCTTCTGCTCATTCTCAGAAAATGTAGGAGGCTGAAAGTAAATTGAATAGGAAATGGTGAACATTGTGATTTTCAGAGTGCATGTATGCCCTCTGAATCTAAATCTGGAAATGTTGAAGTTTATGTAATTCTTGATTCACATTTTATTGTTTAAAATTTTAAATCCAGATTTAGAGTTTTCTTTATTGGGACAATAAGATAACTGGTAGTTTCTGGTTATTCTTGATTTAATTATACTAATTAATCCCACTAGTATGATGACGGGAGTCTGGTTTATTTCACAATAAATATATGTGTTCCTTAATCCTTCAAATATATAGACTCATTAGCTTGTTAAAAAGATTTTATACAAATTTCCTTATTAGTGAAACTCAGACACAGATTAAATTCTTTGGCAACTTGTAGGCAACTCTTAACACTATAGATGATTACAGCAAACCATCTAAAGCTTTGACTATAAAAATAGAATATTTTAATAGTTTAACTGCATGTGTCAAACTACAAGACATTTAATACCATCTCAAGAGCCAGGAATAATCCATCAGAATATCAAGTAAACTTCATTGTCAAAGTCTTATGCAACTGAATATATTTCTATCGTTTATTAAGGACATAAATCATATTTGAAAATATTATCAAGTGGATCACTACTTACAAATACAGACTAATTCAAGAATCTTCATAAAGTGAGGACATAAAAGTATTATGGCACAACTAAGTTTAATCAGAATAGGTGCAAGACAGTATTTCAGGTGAGAAGGGAAAAAGAGGAGCTAAAGTATTCCCTTCCTTAACTTCTCTAAGTTTCATTATATTATCTAGCAGTTTTCATGTTAGAGAACAGTTCTTTATGGGACTTTAAACCTGCTTCCAGGGGATAAATGGTATTGCTCTCACCTATAGGTTTCATGGAAAGTGCGTCCCATATAATCAGAAAGGAAGCATACCTTTAAATGTTTTAAAATGACTGCAGTAGAGCCTGGCAAGTCTTCTTCCTCAGGGCTTAGCCTGTCCCAAATGTGCCAAATATCATCACCACATTCCCCTTACACATTCTAAATCAGTGTGGAGGGTTGAATAGTGGCTCATACCAAAGCCTTGGAACCTGTGACTTTTGCTTATTTGGAAAAAGAATCTCATAAATATAATTAAGGATCTTGAGATGAAGAGATTATTTGGGTAGGCCCCATATCTAATGACAAGTGTCCTTGTGAGAGGGAGGACAAGGGAGATTTGCCATAAAGTAGAGGAGAAGCTGCTGTGGAAACAGAGGGGAAAGTAGATGAAATCCAAGGACTGCCAAGAGTTACTAGAAGCATAAGAGGGTAAAGAAGGATTCTTCCTGAGAGCCTCCAGATTTTGGACTTCTGGCTTCCAGACTGTGAAAAAGTAAATTTCTGTTCTTTTAAACTACCCAGTTTATGGTGCTTTATAGCAATCCTGGGAAACTAGTAGTCATTAAGTATCCCTGCAAAGAATTTTTACCAACTCTTTTCTTCTCAAATAAAATGGACAAAGAGTTATTAAATGCCACCATTAGAATGCTGATGCTTCATCTCAAAGATAATAAATTAGTTCCAACAGAGTCCCCTGGTTTTACTAATCCAATCATTGTGGAGCCATATATTTCATGTTCAGGAAAGTACTATATGATTTTAAAGTGATCTCTATCTTATTTAAGAATTAAATATTCTCTTCTTGAATGTGTCAAGAAAGAGAAGCAAGTATGACAGACCATAAGATTCATATTTGCCTTTGGCATTACTAATGAAAATGGCTATGATTAGCAACTATTTCTTTTATATCCAAATTTACACATTTTTTTTTCTTGACTCATACAAATACAGTAACTACTAGGAGTCAGGATCATCTCCTCTTTAATGTAGGAGGTAGGATCGTTTTGATTTACTCCACCATAATGGCAGTTGCATAGCTAATGCACAAATGTATGTCTGTGTGTATATGTGTGAATACATTAGTGTGTATACGAAACCTGTCATTCCTATGCCCTAAATATCTACCCCCTGCCATCTTTCTATCCATGCCTGTGTATTCCCCATGTTCCAAAGTCAAGTTGTGAATCTGATATAATTTCTATCATATTTAAGAGGGTCTGAAGAGTGATAAGAAACAAAAGCAAGTGCAAATTATATATATGGCTTTTCTTTCCTTTGGCACTACAAATTTCTGTGTTATTTAAGCTTGGGAGGAGAAAAGTGGCAATCCCATTGACCACATAGCTACCCTGAGCAATTGACACATAGCCACATAGCAATCACTATATCCATCTCACCTTCTACTGAGCATGCAGCATTACAATTTACTTACCTTGGTGCCCTCATCCCCTAAGAACTTCATGCAGTCTTTGTTTTTGTTGTGTGATGAAAGCTAGTCTGGAATTTCACTTGTTAGTACTAGAATCCTTTTACCATTTCTCTCAGGGATATAGTCTGATATCTTGGAATTCTTAAAATGGACATGGAACATGCCTCTAAGGCACTATCTTTGTGGGTATTTACTCCCTACTACAGGTTGGGAAGTGAGAGATACTTTCTCAAACTAAAGAGGCAAAGAGTTTGTCAGGATCATTTGTTACAGTAAATGAATCATATGGTTGTACAAAGCAAAGTGTTCCTGAGTAAATTACATGATATGCAATAGAAGTATATAAATCTCCTAAATGTAGAGTGGTATATAAGACTATATGGCAATATGTATGCTTTTCTAAGTTCTTCAATCTTTATATTCATAAATAAACAATTCAAATTCCTTTATTTTCTGTGCAATCTTAATATAGGGCTTTAAGTCTTTTTTTTTTTCAACATTGAACCACTGTGTTGAAATTATCTTGAATTCCAAGTGAAAGAGGCCTAAATGGAAGGATTATTATATACTTTCCATTATGAAGGTTAACAATGGAGAGTTTACCATATGTCAACTTCTTTTAATTGTATGAAGAATTTTCTTTAGAAGCATTCTCAGTATCTAGTCTCAAGCCTTATAGTTATGCTTGTTTTCTTTACATTTTTATTGTGTTCTCTAATTTTATTCTTCTAGAACATTTATAGTTTTCTCACATTAAATATATTGCCTTAGCTCTCCATGGCTGCAATAGGAAAATATACGAGTGTTAATAATGAATTGCCAGTGGCTAATCTTAAGTCTTCCTTAGTTTGCAACACACATTGGATACCTGCCGGGAGGAGCCAGTGGAAACGTGCTGAGATAACAGCTCTGCTCATAGTCCTTTCGGATATATACTAATCCACTGTGTGGCATGATTAAGGAAAGAAAAGACAGGTTCATGACTCAGAAAATTTAGGTAAAGCTTCTTCCCTCCGATGCTTGAAAACAAGTAACAAAGTCCATAAAAATGACTCACTTGAAAACTATCACTCTACAATTTAGTCATATGCATTCCTGCAGCTGGGAGGGAGACAGAGCTCTGATGTTCCTTAATTCATGTAAATCATTTGTTCATTTCTACAAATATTTACTGACATGTATAAATAAAAGTAAAAAAATAAATAAATCACCAGATTGGTGAGTAAGGTGCAGTTACAATAGTGAGAAGATATAACTAACAGCAAACCAGTGGCATGGCTGAGCTAGACCAGGAGGTAATAAAAAAAAGAAAGGGCATGGTAGGAATCAGCTAATGGAGCTAACAGAGAGCCATCCGACTCCTTGTAATGAGAAGCTATATGAACACTGGTCCTGGGTCAAGACCTGTGCCTAAATTCTGATTTTTAGGAAGAAAATGGAAAAACTACCTAGCTTTTCATTTAAGAGATATTTTTTTTTAATTTATTTATTTAAATTCAAGGTAGTTAACATACAGTGTAGTGTTTGTTTCAGGACTGGAACCAAGTATTCATCAGGTACATATAACACCCAGTGTTCATCCCAGCAAGTGCCCTCTTTAATGCCCATCACCCATTTAGCCCATCCTCCTTAATGGATGTTTAATACGTGAATACAAATAAGTACCTATTCAAGGAATTCCTCCAAACTGACCAAAGCTGTTTTTGATCACCAAATATGTGAGTGATAGGCATGTATTTTTGAAGTGTTCATCCAAATTTACTAAGGTAGAAAGAGATAAGAAAAATGCTGAGGCAAGCAATGGCATCTCAGGAAAACAAGCCCATTACAGATATATTACATGTATTAGATATGCTACTGACCTCACATTAAAAGGCTAAAAACTAGCACACATGAATTAATGGCTCAATAATTGAGTGTCAGTAAGGAAAGGATTTTTTTCCAGCAATCTCTGTAAGATTAAAACAAAAAGTAGAATAAATAATATTCTCCTTGTACAGTATAAAGATCTCAAATTCAGTACAATTCAGAAAAGTCAATTTTTTAGGTTTTTGAGGGAAACTAGAAATGCTTGGAAAATAGATGTCTAATAGTTCAAGGATGACATTATAGAGAAAAAGAGTGTCTTCCCAAAAAATGTATGTTGGTAGCAAATATACAGTTTGTGTACAGGCAGGTAAAGCACACACACTTGATTAAATTATAGCTTTCCTTATTGTGGCTGTTTAAGGAATTTGGAAAGGATAGGTGATACAGGAGGAAAGAATAAAGTCTAAAAATAAATATTGTTGCCTGAATGTTTTAGTTTTATGTTAAGCTACTAGAGTTTTCTTAAGCTTATTTCCCTCCCTCCCTTCCTCTGCCCCTCCTTTCCTTGTTTTTGATTAGGTCTACATCTCCATTCAGTTATTTGAACCTGGAATGCCTTAATTAAATTTTGAGCTGGGTCCTACTATTGAAGCATCAAGTTTCTCAGTTGCTCTCTAAATGATTAAAAGATGACTTGTCCAGAGCAACATGGTTCAGAAGATTGAATCTGAAGAGAATAGCGAATGCTGTGCTTCTCATGTCACTTCCTATCACTGAAGTATGTGCAGTAGATGCTTCATTACGAACATTCTCTTTTCCTTATCATTGATGAAGTTGAGCAGCATTAGCCAAGCATGACATATTAGGCCTTTTTAAACAAACACATCAATCTTTTATTTTCATGTTCTCAGTTCATTATTGGTGTGATGGAGTGAAATTGTGGCTACTTTGTGGGGTTAGGATTCAAATGAGATCTAAAATCTGGGTGAATGACATTTTGGTGCTGCAATTATTTTTGGAGAATAAACAATTACAGAATCTGGAGAGCTGGAGTTCCTAGTTAAAAATAAAAATAGTAGGCATCTAAATATGGTACAAAATGAAATTGTATTTGTCACAACTCTGGACACTGAATGGTCATTATTGTCATCTTATTGCTTTTCAAAGTTGTGGGATTTATCTTAAAAATTTTGAACAACTTATGCATATATAACTATTGAAAAAATATGCTAGGAAAATAGAGAATTCAGAAATATTGAAGTGAATAAAAGTTATTCATTATATTATAATTTACAAATAATCATTATAGTTTTGCATACACTTCCTTCAGATTCTTCCTTTTATATAGTAGGTGTCATACTATACATATAAATTAGCTTTTTCTTATCTTTGGTTTTTATTTAAGGTGTATATATTTTTACTACTATTAAAAATTAAAAAAAACTCAATTTATATACCTGCATAGTATCTCAAAATATATCTGCAAACAGCTCACATTATTGTATACTTTAAGCATTTGGTTAATCACAATTTTAACTATTATAAAAAGAATAATAATAACCATGAATAAATAAATAAATACATCTGGTTGCTTCTTTAAATTAAAAGCATTTTCTTATCTTTTCATATGTTAAAATTTTTACACACACACACACACACACACACACCAGAACTCTCCCAGAAGCAATGCTCATTATAAGCTACATACACCTGAATTTAAAACTCTCACTAAAAAATAAAATAGAAAAGAAAAAAAAAACCTTTCTGCCAATTTGACTGAGCATAATATCACATTTGAATACATACATTTTTGTTTTTTAAATTTTATTAATCCTTTTCTCAATTAGATTTGCTTCTTCTTGTTTTTAAAACCTATAATGTTTTAATTAAATTTTGGGGTGACTTCTGTTATTGAGGAGTCAAAGGTGCTGTATGTTGTATACATATATATGTGACCACTATATGTATGACATTGTAAAGTGATAAAGGAGATGTGATGGAAGTATAATAAAAGCAAAAAAGCAAGCTTTAAACTTTATTCTCATGGTCATCACACAGATAACAATAGGGTTTCATGTATGGCAGGAATAGAGACCAGGCAAAATCCTTTAATGAGATGGATTCCATAAAATTGGCATTTCTAGATGTTCAAGTCATTCCTTTTCTGTAAACTGATTAAGTCCTCTGAAGATATGTTAAAAAGAATTATTGTTACAAAAATTCACTATGTAATTTTGCATGAACTTCCTAAAGGAATGCAAAGTCTGATGGTATCTGTCAAGTTGGTGTGACCGTAACATAAACTTGAAATGAAGCGTATATCCAGCAAGTCATGAAAGAGGAATATGAAAGCCAAGATGAAATAATTAAAATAAAGCTTAATCAAATAAAGTTTGCAATTACAGCTCAGGGCACTGTAAGTATACTTAAATGAGATTACTGAAGCACGGCCAGAGCTTTAGAGAGATACAGAGACTGGGAAAGGTTCCAGAAGATGGGCAGTAAACCAAATCAAATAACCAGAAAACGAAGTGACTGGTGAGTTTCACATCAATACAGGGGAAGAGTTCAGAAAATATTGTTAAAAGGATGCTTTAGGATAACATGAAAAATGAATCAGTGATAACTAAGAACCATGTGAATGGGCAAAGAACAAGCCATTTTAGAGTAATTGCATCAATACCTTATACAATTTATATATTATTAAATTAGAAAGGTGGCAAAAAATACTGTCTCAACATTAGTCAGTAGTTTGCGACAACTTCTTATACGATGTTTATACACAATATGGAGAAATGACAGATTATATAAAAATTAAATTATTGTGTATTGCATTACCACTACATGTAGGGTACTTTAAAGCAGTATAGAAAATATGAATGGAATATCTGGAGGGAAAACCATGTTTTAAGCTTATTCTGAGAAATATAAAAAAAAAAACAGTTAATAAGTATCAATTTGGAAGAAAATTTATAATAAAGAGCCATATGAAAAATTGCCATAATTAACATTATGTCAATGATTTGCACTGCAACATGGTAGACAGATAAACAGATAAATATTGGTTGAGTAAAGTATTAACACACTTTGAGAGTATGATCATAAATTATGTTGATTATGTGCAAGCGGGAAGGATATTTATTTATTGGTTGAAAGATTATGAACTAAAAGATAATGATAAGCTAAAAAGATGGCTAATGATGATTATTAAAATAATGATTTTTAAAGTTTAATTATATTTCTCTTGGTTAAACATTAAAATTCCATTTCTGTCTGGTTGGTCTAGACTGGTCCTACTTGGCTTAATTCATTGAACCTTCATATTTTTTCCCAAAACTTCAGCTAATATTCTATAAGCTGATTCCCCCAAATACACAGATTTCTCCATTTTATCTTGAGCATTCCTGAGTATAATTTGAGTTATAAATTAATTGTGGAGAAATTGACTCCTATATAGTATTTATTACAGACCATGTCAGATTTGTCCATTTATGAAGGTTATTTTTGTGCATAAGTACAATTGTTTAAAAAAGATGTTCTTTTATTAATGTATATTTATTTTTGAGAGAGAGAGACAGAGTGTGAGCAGGGGGGAGGCAGAGAGAGAGGGAGACAAAGAATCCGAAACAGGATCCAGGATCTAAGCTGTCAGCACAGAGCCCAAGGTGGGACTTGAACTCACAAACCGTGAGATCATGACCTGAGCCAAAGTTGAATGCTGAACTCTCTGAGCCACCCAGGTGCCCCCATATGTACCATTTTATAGTGCTTTTGATATGTTAGTATATTTGTTTTAAAGTTTCTTGCTAGGCTAATAATATATTTTTTAGTATTATGAGAATATTACTTCATTGTATTTCATAATTGATTTTTATTACAATAAGGAAAATACATTGGATTTTGCATCTAACCAGTTGGTTAATTATCCTATTAGTCCAAATACATCTTGATTGTCTTAGATCTTTTAAGGTATTTTTCTATATACCATATGAAGCTCAATAAGGTCCTGCAATGAAATCTAGCATAGCAGATGAAAGAGCTGTGACTTAGGTGTAACAACAATTATGAAAATGATTTTATTGCCTTAGTCACAATTAATTATTATTTATTAAGAGTTATTAAGAGCCTGATGCTATTCTAAGGATTGGTGATACATCAGTAAGTATACAAAAATCCATTCCCTCATAGAGCTTATATTTTAGTAGAAATGCAAAATCCAAATCCAATTCAAAGTGAGATGGAAAAATATTGGGGAGATTTTGAGTAGATAGAGGAGCGATATGATCTGGTTTCTTTTTAAGGCTCACTTTAACACTCTGGCACTGTATGGAGAATAGATTGTAATGGGCAAGATTTGAAACAAACCAGATAGGAGATTGTTGCAATGCTCTGGTGACAGATGATGCCCTGAACTAACATGAGACAATTCCATTTTTCACAATTAAATCACAGAGGGAAATTGCTGTGGATTTTGAATGTATCTGAAGGAAGAGCTGATGAGATTTATTGGTTATGTGCATATGGGGTGTCAAAGAGTTAATGAAGAGATTTGATATAAATCTGAGTCTGATATTATGTTTAAAAGATGACCATAGTTGCATTCTAAGAAATCCCTTGTGTGAGAGTAATGATAACACTGAGCTATCCTTCATTCTTACCTGCAATATTGCATTCACTTTTGGGTATCATAATTTAAATGGACTATGCACTAATTGAAATCTGCCCAGAGGCATGTCTCCACGATGGTCAAAGACACTGGAATCATATAATACAAAGCACACTTTGAGGAGCAGTTGCTGTTTAAACTAATGACTAGAAGGTGAGAAATAAAAGCTTTATCAAGTACATTGTGTCATGTGGAAGAAAATGAAAACTTTTTTAAGAATGTACTCCATGAGGCAGAAATAGTATCTGATAAGTGAAAGTTATAGGGACACAAATTTTACTCATTATATATCTAAATTTCTAATTTTCATATCTGGCCTAAAACGTACCTGTCTGTCCTGAGACATGGAATTCTCTTTATTTGAGGTGTTCAAGCCCAGTTTATGTGACATCATGAGAGAGATATGGAAGGAATTCAGTGTGAATTGTGTGACCTTTCAAATCTGAAGGTATTGGTTATTAAACAAATTTGTTTGATTACTCTATTTGATATATAGAATACTTACTGCAGGCTATGAAGATATAAATATTTAGGGGGGTTTTGAAAATTAGTTAGCTTGACAAATTCCAGGTAAGGTAATCATTCTAAATTATTTTTTTTTCAAAAAATAGAATTAGTAGTGAAATTGCCTCAGGTAAATTTTGTTATGCTCTCCTGCAAATATTTGTGCTGTTTCTTCCCCTCTCCTGATATATGGAATATTATCTAAAGTAAAATTCTTTGTTAAAGTAATGATAATTCCTAGTATGTTTAACTTATCTCACGTGATTTGAAAAAAAACTAGCGATATTTTTTCTCTTCCTTTATTATTGGTTAGATTCAATGACAATATTCATTTGATTCATTAGATACAGTAATTAGCTAAGGCAAAAAATTTTGCAAATCAAATTATAAATGTTTGTTTTAAACTCTAAAATAGTGTATATGATTTTCAACAGTTAAAAGTTTTTATCAAACTAGCATAAATATTTGACATTTAGCCTTATCAAATTAATATATTATTTGACGGGGCGCCTGGGTGGCTTGAACCCACCGGCAGCGAGATCAGGACCTAAGCCAAAGTCGGAAGTTCAACCATTTGAGCCACCCAAGTGCCCCTATCATGAATGGTTTAATTAATTCTAAGGTATTGAAGCTCATTCATTCTCTGATATTGAAAATCTGTAGTTTGAATCCCAAGATACATACTTAGCTCTAGTAGTGATCAAGTAAATATCTGACTGAAGCACTATTGACCTCAGTATTCTACTGCTTTGCTTTGTTTAGTGTCCCGGTATAAAACATTGCAAATTTTCAGCCTCCAAGCATTCCTCCCTTAATCCCTACTTTTTCATTAATAAGCCTTCCTTTAGGGATATAGTAAAATTTAGGCATATCAGCTGTTTATATTTGAAGAAGTGGTATGTGACAGAGAGCAGCTCTGATGGATAATGGGTGATATATGTTGAAGGGGAAGGAAGGCATAGTTATGAATGTGTGGCACTACTGGGAGGTACAGGACCCCTGCTTTATGGAGAACTGGATTCACAGGGCTTGAGGGAGAGAGATGAATGGAAATGTGAGAATCTGGAGAAACAATGTGGTAAGTGGAAATTCTGCCTACTTCTGTGGTGTGTAGATTTATTGTGAGGGTGGAGATTATTGGTGATGGGATCCAGTCATCGAGTCTAATCTGATTTCATCTAACCTTCATCTGTCCTGGATGCAGAAAGTGCCATCAGTTGGTAGAGAGTTTCTCACACTGGAGTGAATGATTCCTTTGGGTTACTAGGCAGAGAAGGCAAGGTCATAGCAATGTTTACAGTTAATAAATCACATGTTATGAAAATGTACTGCTTGTTTCTGAGAAAGGTTCATCCCCACCTTTGCATGTACTTGTTTTATGAGATAAATTAATGCCAAAGTAGCCAAATCTCTTATTGTACTGGAACTAGGAAGCCTCTTTTCCTTCTTTCATAGGTGAAGGCTGAGGCTCTCAAGATTATGAGGCATGGACAGGGAATACGTTGGAGTTTGGGAGAGGGTTGGAAGGAAGGAACTCTGTGTTTTGTGGGATAGAAACACTGGCCTGGCAGGCAAAACAAAATGTTTCAGTAAAAGGAGAGGGCACTGAAAAGAGAAAGATGGAATTTGTAAATGCCATGTCCTAATTTCTAAGTGTCCTTGTAAAAGATATGTAGAAAATATTTCATTGTGATAATGTTACAAGACTCTGTTGTTACTACTTTTTATATATTGTTCTTCTGAAATCCATGGTACCCTTAAATTCATAAAGGGGGAATTGATCCATAGAAGACTAGGGAATGGACATTAATCTCTCCTTATTTCCTGATCTTTTTGGGGGGGTTCTTTCATTGTCTTTACTGCCATTTGTTTTTCATTGGCATTTTTATTGATTTGATAATAAATTATATTAGTTTTAAGGAATAATGTAAAGAGATACTATGCACCCTGTACAAAGTTTGCCCCAATGATAGCAGTTTGCAAAATTATAGTACAATATCAAAAAAGGGACATTAACATCTGTACAATCCATCCACTTATATGTATCTCTCTAGCTTTATTTGAACTCATTTGTATATTTAAATTATATGCAATTTTATATTATGAATAGATTTGTGATCCACTGTTACAGTCAAGAAACTAAAGTTTTATCACAAGGCTCCTTCCTGTTGCCCTTTTACAACTGTATTCATCTCCCTCCATCCCTCACCCCTGTCTCTGGTCTGATCAATGACAACTATTAACATGTTCTCCATTTCTAATATTTTGTCATTTCAAAATGTTATGTAAATGGGATCATATAGTACAATATTTTCAAACTGTCTTTTTTTCCTCACTTAAAATAATCTCCAGAGATTTTCAGTCATTGTATGTATCATTAGCTTATTCCTTTTTATTGCTGAAAAGGGTACTATAGTATGGCTGTACCAGTGTTTATATAACCATATACCTGTTGAAGGAGATCTGAGCTGTTTACAGTTTAGGGCTATTACAAATAAAGCTATTATTGATATTCTGGTTTACGTTTTTGTGTGAACATAAAATTTCATTTCTCAAAGAAAAATGCTAAAGACAGTAGAGTTGCTGGGTCATATGATAATTGCCTGTTTAATTTTTTAGGAAACTGCTAAAGTGCTTTCTAGACTGGCTATACCATTTGCACTCTTACAACAATGGAGAGCAATCTGGATCTCTGTATGCTCAGTGATGCTTGGTTTTGTCAATATTTCTTTTTTTTTATCCATTCTGATCAGTGTGTTGTGATAGCTCATTGTAGTTTTAATTTGCATTTCCCTGATGGCTCATAATGTTAAACATTTTCCATGTACTTATTTGCCTTCAGTGTATCTTTTTCAGTGAAATATATGTCCATATCTTCAGCCCATTTTATTGAATTTTATTTTTACTATTGGATTTTGAGAGTACTTTACATATTCTAAATTCCAGTCTTTTGTTAGATATTTGGTTGAAAATTTTTTTCCAATCTATAGCTTGTCTTTTCATGTAATTATGAGCTTTTGCAGAGCAAAAGACTTTCATTTTTATTCAGTTCAATTAGTCGATTTTTCCTTTTATGGATCATACTTTTTGTGCCAAGTCTAAGAATACTTTGCTGTGAAATCCTGAAGATTTTCCTTCTTTCCTCTAAAAGTATTATGGGTTTTTAATTTTTTAAGTTTATTTATTAATTTTGAGAGTGACAGAGAGAACAAGCAGGGGAAGGGCAGAGAGAGAGAATCCTAAGCAGGCTCCATGCCTAGTTATGGAGACCAATTTGGGGCTCAAATTTATGAAATGTGAGACCATCACCTGAGCTGAAACCAAGAGTTGGATGCTTAACTGACTGAGCCATCCAGGTTCCCCAAAAGGTATTATGGTTTTAGGTTTTACATTTAAGTTCAAAAATGAGCTGTGAGATTTAAGTTAAGGTCCATTTTTTGTCTCTGATTGGCCAGTTGTTTTTAGCACCACTTGTTGAAAAGGCAGTCTTTCATTGAGTTGTTTTTTACCTTCCTACAAAGTCAGTTGAGCATATTTGTGTGGGCTATTACTGGGTTTTCTATTTCATTGTGGGGATCAATGTGTTTATTTCTCTGTCAAAAGGATAATGTCTTGATTACTGCAGCTACATAGTAGACTCTAAATATCAAAGCGATTTTTCCATTTATTCTTATGTCAGGATAATTAGATCTATTCTAGAGCTTATAACTTTCCATCTAAATATTAGAATTGTCTATGTCTATAAAACTCTGTTGGGATTTTGTAAATATTGTATTAAACCTATAAATTCATGGGGTGTCTGGGTAGTTCAGTCAATTAAGTGTCCAAGTCTTGATTTCAGCTCAGGTCATGATCTCAGGGGATAAGGTCCTGTATCAGGCTCCAGCATGGAAGACTGCTTAGGATTCTCTCCCTCCTTCTCTCTCTTTCTCTCTGTCTCTCACTGTTTTTTGTTTTTTCCTCTCTCTCAAAAACAAAAACAAACAAAACAAAAACCCATAAGTGCATTTGGGTAGAATATTTATTATGTTGGGTTTTATTTGATTTCTTTCGTCTCCATTTTGTAATTTTAATATACATACCCTGTACGTATTTTGTCAAATGTATATCTAAGTTTTTCATTGTTTGAAGTAATGTAAATGGTGTTTGTTCTTTTAATTGCTGCATTTCTCAAACTGATTATTAGTATATAGAAATGCTATTAATTTTTTGAATACCAATTTTGTATCTTGTGATCTCACTAGTTCTAATTCTAGGACTATTATGTAGATTTCTTGTGATTTTCTACAATCATACCATCTGTAACTATAGAGATAGTTTTATTTCTTCCTGTCCAATCAATATGTCTTTTATCTCTTTTCTTGCCATATTTCAGGAGCTATATCTTTAGTATTATAAATGTTGAGAGTCAACATTTTGCTTTTTCCCCTATTTTATTTGGACAGCATTTTGATTTTCACCATTAACTATAGAGTTAGTTTTAATGCCTTTAACAAGTTGAGTATTTAGTATTTATGTTAGATTGATTTGGAATATTGCAGCCTTTTCTACCGTTGGATAAGAATTCAGTTCTCTAATTTCATCTTTTGGGGTCTCAGTCTCTCTGGTAGTAAATGGAGCATGTTTCTTCCTGTCCTGACCACCAAGCCAGTGTGCCTACTCTGGGAGGATTAGTGCCTTTGGTCTTCCATTTAAGATCTCTGAAGGATCTAGAAATAGGAAGGAAACTTTTCAAACTACAAAAAAGGTGTAGGGTTGTTTTTATACACTTTTCGTTATAAATATTTCTCTTTAACAGGAACCTATCAAATGTTTACTTTCATTGTAGTATGCCTCTCCATTTTGATGATAGGCAATAAAGCCCTCACCTATCTCTATTCACTGAAGATTACCTAAGTTTGTCAAAAAAGTTTTTTTTGGTTGAACAATAGCATAGCTTAGGTCAGTTAACATGAGGCCTTACAGAGATGGGGCTATGAATTACTTGCCATATAATACACTATCGATTTAAATTCCTGTTAAGAGCTAAAGGAAGAGGAGTAGCATCTGAACACAGGAATAGTAAAAGCCTATTTCTCTGTGAACACCTCCCCATGGGTAAAGGGTTAACAAATTTTTGGACACAAGGAAAATTCCTTGCAGTAATAAGACTGTGTCTTTTGAAGTTTCCCTAGAGCCTTGGATACAGTTGGAGTAGCAGTGAAAACATGTTGGGTGAGTTTGTGTCTAAACATGTTCTGTAGCAAGTGAATCTGCAAGAAGAAGGAGCATGGAGGGCAGATATACTGACTGAATAATTCATTTTACTTCCTAAAAGTCCTAAGGCATGTTGTACATTCTCCTTCTCCCTCAATTGTACCTACTCCTCTCTTGCCTTCAAAAGGAATGTGCAGTCATAGTTCTCTACTAAAAATAAGACAAGATTCTTCTGACTAGATCTATAGTTATGTGGTGCCAAATTAACTTAGTATTTAGCCTAAGATATTCTTTTTTAGAGTAAGGCCAAGGCCTTGGTAGAAAACTTTGTTTCACAGATTTCAATTATCTTTTCATAAGTCAACTAAAAATAATTTTTACTATTCATCCAAGAAATATGCAATGAGCACATATTAAATGTAAGAGTTTATGGCTGAGCAAAACTGAGCTATTAATCAACCTCGTCACTATCATTAAAAACAAATAAACAACAAACAAACCAAAACAAGCAAACAAGAAACCATCATTTCCAAATAGTGTCTCTTTAAAGAAAAAAATTGTCGCTATTGAGTATATTTGAATAAAAATGCAAAAAACCTCTGACTGAGCATTTTAGAAGTTTGTCTAAACTTTTTTTTTCTAAGTAAACTCTTTCTATTTACATCACTGTGAATATGATTTCAGAGCATCTTTGAATTTATCTAGTGCCTTGAAATTCACTAGAATGAACCTGACCAATGACCATGGTTAGAAAAGAAATCTGATGGCAACATCTTAGAATAGAACTATTTACTTAACAACTTCCTTCCTTCCACTAATCTATTTCTATCTGGTCCATGGCCACATATAGTTCCTGCTTTCTTTCTTTGAACTCCTTCATCTTGAGTTTTGGAACAAACACAGTATATTTATATCTTTCTCAGATTGTCAGCATTATTTTCAACATTCCAGTTGATAAAGTATTTAGTTTATGAGTCTGGTATTTATTTATTTATTTAAACCAATTTTGGTGTGCTTTTGTAGCCTAAAGTTCCTAAGACTCATCAACCAAGAGGTATAAATGAGGTCACATTAACGTTAGTATGGAAATGTTACAGAAAATTCCACTCAGGTGCTATCTTCTACCTGCACAACAGCAGGATTTCATCCCCCTGAAAAGTCTTCTGAGGTATTGTTGAGACTCCTTAGAGAGTGTGTCACACTTGTTCAGTACTGATGTTTTAGGGGTTATGGACTATACCTTGATTGTGGTTGTAGATACTCAAGTTCATTGTCAAAACTCGTAGAAATACACACACAAACACACACACTTTTTTAAAAAATTTTATTTTATATATAGAGAGAGCACATAAGCAGGGGGAGGGCCAGAGGGAAGGAGAAAGAGAATCTTTTTAAAAAAAAAATTTTTTTTTGAAGTTTATTTTTGAGGCAGAGAGAGAGAGAGACAGAGCATGAGCAGGGGAAGGGCAGCGAGAAAGGGAGACACAGAATCCGAAACAGGCTCCAGGCTCTGAACTGTCAGCACAGAACCTGATGCGGGGCTCGAAGCCACGAACTGCAAGATCATGACCTGAGCTGAAGTCGGTCGCTTACGGGATTGAGCCACCCAGGCGCCCCGGAGAGAGAGAGAATCTTAAGCAGGCTCCATGCTCATCTCAGGGCCCAATGCGAGTTTAGATCCCATGACCCAAGGATCATGACCTGAACTGAAATCAAGTGTTGCCACTCAACCAACTAAGCCACCCAGGCGCCCCGAAGTATTTATGATTGACTGTAAATTTCATCTCAATTAAAAAATATCCTTCAATGAAATTATTTCTTTTACCTTCTGCCTACCTCTATAGAAGATTACAAACAATCTCTGTGGCTGAGTTGGATATTTAGAAAAAGCACAACTTATGATCTCTTTCTCATTCTTTTGGCCTCATTCCTGTACCCTGTCTTCCTCTCTTTATCCCAAACAGAAGAGTTTATGTAAATTTATTCATAACAATAGATTCTTTGGCCTAATAATTCTAGCTCTAAATACACAAGAAAAACAACTATTTAAATTTTCTTAAATTTAATTGAAAACAGCCTAAGCTTCACTGCAAAAATTGTTAATTAATAATGTTCAACTTTAATTGGCAGCTTATATAATGATCTTGTTTATAAAAGACCCATTTTAGGTGGTGGGTTAAATGGGTGATGGGCATTAAGAAGGGGATTTGTTGGGATGATCACTGGGTGTTATATGTAAGTGATGAATCATTGGTTTCTACTCTTGGAAACCAATAGTACATTTTGTTTTAACTAACTTGAATTATAATAAATTAATTTTTAAAAAGACCCACTTGACTCACTTTATGTATAGCTCTTTGTGGTAGTGAATTTGCAAAAGATGGATAGTCCAACACCTAAAGAGGCCTGTATCCCAGGATAACATTTCCACTATCTTGATCTTACAGTCTCTGCTTTCAACACCTTCCAGGAGGTATTCTTTCCTTCTTCAAGGAATTATCAACATTAAAGTGATTTTTATATATAAATCTTTCTCATTTAAACCCATTTGTCCTCCTCCTCCTCCCCCCCTCCTTCTCCCCCTCCTCCTCCTTTTAGAGTTTCAAATAGTTCCTATCTCTTTCTATTTAAAAAACTTTCATATTTGTGAAACATTTAAGGTGTCTTTCTTAAATACTTTTTCCTTCAGCCTGGAGACCTCCCTTATATGACATGATTTTTATTTCCGTATTCAGCTTGATCCTAGTTTCTTATCTAGTCTATTATCATTGCTATTTTTGTTAATGTTTGTAGTTATTTATTTTTCACATTTTCTTAAATCTTACTGACCAGAACTGAACACACTTCTTCAAGAGATCTGACCAGAAGAGATCAGAAATAGCAGAGTATTGTAGATATTATATTTCTATTCATGTAACTTGAGATCAGCATGGCTTTTTTTTAACATTTTCATGGCTCAGTGATGATGATGATGATGATGATGATGATGATGATGATGATGATTTTGTAGATTCTGGTTTAATTTCCCCTTCTATCCCAGCTTCATTTACTGAGAAATTTAATCAATATGCATTAAAGTTTCTTAAGTTGCTGTATAAAATACTGTATTAAAGCACAGGATGAAAGAAAATATCCCTCAAGATCAGTGTGATCCATTAATTGAAAACCTCTTGGTATAGTTATTAAATCAAATACAAAGTCATCTAATTGTGAAATCATTAACCTCCTATTTCTCCCTCTTATTCACAAGGATACCATGAAAAACTTATATTTCTTACCAAAATCTGAATATTTCTTGTTCATTGCATTTTTCTGATTTTCCAGTCTAGTAAGCCTGTCAAAAAAGAAAAAAAACTTAGTCTAACAAGGGTTTTTTTTTTCCAGTTGATCCATAGTACTAATTACTGCTTTCATTTCTAGTTGCTTGCCACCCATTCTTTTAACTATCAATTCTAAATTTGTACCTAAGATTGACGTGAAACTATTATATTTTCAAAATATAAATACTTTTGTTTTTGAAAATCAAAATTGCAATTTTTCTGTCTCCAGTCTCATGGAGGCTTTTCTGTTTTCAGTTAATCTTGATGTGTTTTTCCCTCTTCAAAGAATATTCCACAAGTGAAGTTAAATAAGAAAATGAACATCCTTTCACTAGTCTATTAAAGTCCTAACATGTAATTCATAAAAACCAACAAGAAAATGACAAATGCCTGATGAAAAAATATACAAATAATGTGGACACCTCTTAAATAAAAAAAAATACTTTTAATGAGCATAAATATCATACATTTAAATAGCACATTGCTGTTTCTCACCTATAAATTTACCAAAATGTATTCATTTCTTTCATTTATCGAAAAAGTTTTGAATTGTATATTTTATGCCATGGATTCTCATTCTAGGGGTTCAGGATTCAGTGGCATGAAATATAGATATTGAGACATTTTCTTGGGGTGCCTGGGTGGCTCAGTTGGTTAAGTGTCTGATTTCCTCCCGGGTCATGATCTCATAGTGTGTGTGTTTGAGCCCCATGTCAGCCTCTGTGCTGAATGCTTGCTCAGAGCCTGGAGCCTGCTTCAGATTCTGTGTCTCCTTCTTTCTCTGCCCCTCCCCTACTCATGCTCTGTCTCACTCCCTCTCTCAAAAATAAATAAATGTAAAAAAAATAGAGAGAGACATTTTCTTTTCTTCCTGGCATTCAAATTATAATCCAAGCTGAAGAAGACAAATAAATGATGGGTTCTATAAATGAAGTTATTTCTGATAATGATAAGAACTATGACGAAGTCACAATGGTATAGAGAGGGACTAAGATGGCTTCTTTACTTTCTTAGTAAATAGCTAAGGATTTTTATAATTTGATTCGTCCTTTGAAAAACAACCATTTTTACTGCTATGTTGAGAAATGACTGTAATAGCCAAGTGTGGAAACAGGAAGAATGGTAGTAGGCTTATGTGGTAATCAAGGTAGTGGATAATGAAGTCTAGGACTATTGTGCTAACATTGGAGATGGTGATAAATGGCTGGGTATGACTATGTTCTGAAGGTAGAGCTGACAGCTCTTTGCTGATGTACTGGATGTTGACTGGAGGTGATCAAAAAAATGAAGACATATTGCTAAGATTTATGTTGAACAACTGGATAGATGATGGGGACATTAACTGAGAAGGGAAGATTGGTAAATGTTGAATCAATCTTCCATGTATTTCAGCTTTAGCTTTTAGTTTTTGAATGGTCCCTTTTGTGTTCAACCTATTTTTGTTTCATAAGGAAATATTTTTTTATCATTCTGAAGTATTAATTGTAGTATCCTTAGAGTTGTCTTCTGTTTGTATTAGTAACTCGATTTTTCTTGTCTGGGTTCTGTAATATGTTGTTGTTTAGTACTATTTTGGCTCCAGTGTTTAGTGATTGTTGATTATAGGATCTTCGATGTAATATTAAGATTCTTTTTTGAGCTGTCTCTGAATGACATCACCAATGATTGTGAATGTGGAAGGATCCTGCTTGTCGGTAAGGTGAATCAACAGCTAGTCTTCTAGGAATGAGGGCTCCTGGACTTTTCAAGCAATTTGGGACACTGCCCTGAATTGTGTTACATCTGTTCATACTTAATATTTCTGTCCTGGGCAGTTATTTCTGCTGATTTATTACTTGATTTGATCACCCCAGGCTTTGTTTTTGTTTTGCAACAATATTAGTGGCTTTCCCTGAGTCTGGCATAACTCATTGTGCTGAGAGGCACTGTGTAACTCTCAGCTTTCTATGTGTTGTAACCTCAGCAAAAATGTGGGCTCTCTATTGAATCTGTTATTGAACATATTGTGTTTTGGACACAAAAACAACAAAAAACAAAGATTTAAAGTTGTATGGTCTCCATCTATCCGCTAGACCGTGCCATTATGTCTTCTGTCTAAATTATTGATTGTAGCTGGAATTTTGTCTAAGATACTGAGGTTTCTCTAGTCAATTGACAAAAATCTGTGCTAATATTTTTGTCATACTCCACTCTAGTCTTACAGTTGGATCTCAGGGCATATAAGTGTAGGCAATCTGTCCTTATTTTGAGCTTTCAGTCAGATTTCCCCCTATTTGGTTATTTGGGGATTCTAAGAGAAGGAGAGGAAGAGGCAGCTATAACAATCCCTGACCATTGTATAGAGATGGTTCCTGTAATGTTTAAAATTCTCAGGTTTAGATGTGTCTGTTTTTTCACCTTTTTAACATGCAATCCCCAAAATTATTCTATGGGATAAATTATGGGATACTTTTTCTTGAGAGCTTTGAGATCTTTTTGGGAAATTTTCTCAGGAGAGTCTCATGACAAAATTGTTTCTGTGGTTAACCCAAATTTTTAATATAATAAAGCCTGCATCTTATAATTATAAAATTGAATAATTTTTAAATGTTTATTTATTTTGAGAGAGGGGAGAGGGAGATAAAGAGAATCCAAGCAAGTTCCAGGCTGTCAAGGCATAACTGGATGTGGTGCTTGATACCATGAACTGTGAGATCATGACTTGAGCAAAATCAAGAGTTGGACACTTAAGCAACTGGGCCACCGAGGTGCCCCTAAAATTTATTAATTTTTAAGTGTAAAAGATAGGATACTAATTACAAAATGGGTGGAGAATATGCAAATATATAGTTAAAAATAAACCACAATATCAATACATAGAAATCAAAAGTATAAGATTTTCTAATAAGCCATTAATTTTCCTCCCTTCTTAATTTTGTTTATTGAATAGAAATGTTAATTTGTTTCAGAAATAATTAAAATATTAACAAATAAGAGACAAGATTTTCTTGGAGTCCCATAATATTGTATTTTACTTTATGCCTGCTACATTGTCAGTTAGCATATTCAATTTTTATAAATTTAAAATACTACTATTGCTAAGGGTTTAGAGTTTATAACTCATCAAAATTATGCCATATGAATTATCTCACTTTGTGTTACTGTTCTTTATCTTTCCGTCTCCTATGTCTTCTCTCTTAGAGAATTCTGATTAATACTTTACCTCCAAGGGGTGCCTGGTGGCTCGGTTGGTTAATGTCTGACTCTTCATTTTGGTTCAAGTCATGATCCAATGATTTGTGAGTTCGAGCCTGGCATCAGGCTCTGCACTGATAGTGTGGAGACTGCTTGTGATTCTTTCTCTCCCTCTCTCTCTGCCCCTTCCCACTCATCTTCTCTCTCAAAATAAATAAATAAACTTAAAAAATATTCTGCCTCCAATTAAAAAATATTTTTAATATTACAAATATGGGAATATATTTCTTTTCAATTTTTTTCATCTAAACAATACATCATATGTGGCTCATTATTGATATATAGAAATGCAACAGATTTATGTACATTGATTTTGTATCCTGCAACTTCACTGAATTCATTTATAAGCTCTAGTAATTTGTTTTGGTGGAGACTTTCATATTTTCTATGTATAGTATGGTATCTTAATTTCAAAAGAATTTAAGAATACAATATCATTTTCAACTGCACCAAAAATAATAGATACCTAGGAATAAACCTACCCAAAAAGGTGAAAGACTTATACTGTAAAAATTATAAAACACTGGTGAAAGAAATGGAGGAGGACACAAAGAAATGGAAAGACATTCCATGCTCATGGATTGGAAGAGCAAGTATTGTTAAAAATATTAAAATTGTTAAAATGCCTATACTACCCAAAGCAATCTACAGATTTAAAGCAGCCCCTATCCCCAAATGCCAAAAAGCATTTTTCACACAACTAGAATAATTCTAAAATCTGTGTGGAACCACAAAACTCTATATATCTAAGAAAATCTTGAAAAAAGAAAGCAAAGCTGGAGACATCACAATTCCAGACTTGAAGTTATATTATAAGGCTGTAGTCAACAAAACAGTATGGTACTGGCACAAAAATAGACATGGATCAATGGAACAGAATAGAGAAGCCAGAAATGAACCCACAAATGTGTGGCCAACTAATCTTTGACAAAGCAGGAAAAAATACCCAGTGGGAAAAAGACAATCTCTTCCACAAATACTGTTGGGAGGACTGGGCAGCAACATGTAAAACAATGAAACTGGACCACTTTCTTACACCATAAACAAAAATAAATTCAAAATGGATGAAAGATCAAATGTAAACCCTGAAATTATTAATATCCTAGAAGAGAACACAAGCAGTAACTTCTCTGACATCAGCTGTAGCAGTTTTCTTCTAGATAGGTCTTCTGAGGCAAGGGAGACAAAAGTGAAAATAAACTATTGGGAATATATTGAAATAAAAAATTTAGCACAGTGAAGGAAACAATTAACAAAACCAAAAGGCAACCTACCGAATAGGGGAAGTTATTTACAAATGCCATATTTCATTGGTCAGTATTCAAAATCTATAAAGAACTTATCAGAGTCAATGCCCAAAAAACAAATAATCCAGTTAAAAAATGGGCAGAAGACATGCACAGACATTTCTCAAAGAAGACATTTAGATGGCCAACAGACACATGAAAAAATGTGATCATTGATCACCAGGGAAATTTAAATCAAAACTAAAATAAAATATCACCTCACACCTGTCAGAATGGCTAAAATCAAAAACACAGATTAACTAAATGGAATTTGAATAAAAATTTGAAAATAAAAAGAAACTAAAAAAAAAATAAAAAACACAAGAAACAACAGGTATTGGTGAGGATGTGTAGAAAAAGGAATCCTTGTGTACTGCTGGTGGGAATGAAAATTGGTACAGTCAATGTGGAAACCAGTATATAGATTCCTCAATAAATAAAAAAGTAGAATTTATGTATGATCCAATAATTGCACTACTGAGTATTTACCCAAAGCATACAAAACCACTAAGTCAAAGAGATACTTGCACTTCTAAATTTATCACAGCATTATTTACAATAGCCAAATTATGTAAGCAGCCCAAGTGACCAGGGATAGATCAGTAGATAAAGAAGATATGTTATCTATATATAATGGAATATTATTCAGCCATAAAAAAGAATGAAGCCTTACCATTTGCAATGACATGGATGGAGCCAGAGAGTACAATGCTAAATGAAATAAGTCAGTCAGAGAAAGACAAATACCATACGATTTCACTCATGTGTAGAATGTAAGAAACAAAAAATAAATGCAAAAAGGAGGGAAAGAGAGAGATAGACAAACCAAGAAATAGACTCTTAATTATAGAGAACAAATTGATTGATGGTTACTATAGTGGAGTCAGGGGGGACGGGTTGAATAGGTAATGGGGACTGAAGAGTACACTTGTCATGATAAACACCAGAGGATGTATGGAATTGTTGAACCACTTTATTGTATGTCAGAAACTAATATAACACTGTATGTTAACTGGAATTAAAATAAAAACTTAAAAATACTTTACATGCCTTCATCTGTATTGATACACATAATTCTTAATATTTTTAACAGCTTCAGAATATTACATAGTACATATGAATATACTTAATGTACTTTTCCTTCTTTTATTTATGATCAGACAATACTTGCAATTAATATTGTTGCACTGATATGCTGATTGATACCCAGAAATAAAGTGGCTTAGATCAAAGTAAGTGCATTGAAATTATATTACTAAAAATTTCCTGATTATTTTTTCCATTTCCTTCAACACTGTATGAGAGGACCATTGTCTCTGCATCCCTACCAGCACTATTAAATTTTTCACAATATAATGAAAATGTATATATCATATTTGCTCTGCTCTCACCCTAAACCTTAAAGGAAGCACGGTTTTCTTTACGCTTTTATATTTGCAGTTCTATTTTAAAATTATTTATACCTTTGTTCATTTATTTTATTTATTGATTATTTTCTTTAATTTGTAAAAAAGATCTTTGCACATTTTGGTTATATTTTGTATAATATATGCATTTTTCATGTTTATTTGTTTTTGAGAAAGAGAAACAGAGACAGTGTATGAATGGGGAAGGGGCAGAATGAGAGAGGGAGACACAGAATCCAAAGCAGGCTCCTGAGCTCTGAGCTCCTGAACAGAGAGATAATGACTTGAGTTAAAGTTGTATGCTAAACCAACTAAGCCACCTCGGTGCCCCAATGTGCACTCTAATTAGCCAGGTTTTTGTATTAAACAGTAGAAATCTTATGTTACATATTATTTGTAACACATTTTTGTTGCCTATGATTAGGACTATAATGTTGTTAATTAAAGGTAATTAGAGTGTTGGAAAATGCCATAATTAATGGTGGTGAATAATTGCAAACATAGCTTCACCATAATTTACTTAGCCATTTCACTTATATTGTCATAGACTTTTGTTAGTATGAAAAATAATGCCCATCATAAAGCATTTACTGTTTTATCCATTATATTTTTAGTCTAGGATCTTAGAATGAGAATTCCTGGATTCAAACACATGAACATTTTATGCATCCTAATAAAAGTTCCTAATGAATATGAAAGTTTCTGTTTCCACTTTCTTCTTTTATAGCGTTTCCATTGAAAGTAATTTAATTGGGAAATTAATATTTCTTCATATTACAGTGCTTTAGAATATATTTTGTTTCACTTAGTCTTTGCATAAAAGTAAGCATTTGTGTTTTGCTTAGTGGTTTACTTCCTCTAAAATTCCAATGGTGATCAGATTCATGCTATTTTTCCCCTTCTGAGTGATAACTCCCCATATGCAAATATAGTGAAAATGATGCTGCATATTTGATAAATAGACAGCTTAGAAGGTTTAAAAAATATATTTATATTTCCACATTAATATTTAAGTATTAATATTTAAGTAATATTTAAGTTAAGAATAATTCTCTAAGGTCGCCTCTAGATCATGAATTTGTTTATGGTTTCTCCTGTGATGTCCCCAATCTCTGACTTCCTCGGTCTGCCTTCCCCACTTCATTAAGTTCCTGCTCAAATATCACCTCTTTCTCACCACCCTTTATACAGGAGCCCTCTGTCTGTCTCCTCCCCTTCCTATTCTGTTTTTTCTTTACATCTGATGCTATATTACAAACAGTAAACATTTTTTTCTGTAATTGTGCTTAGTTTGCTTTTTTGGCACTACAAGTATCTGCACCATGAGAATAAGGACTTTGTTCAATGTACTTATTCCTACCTTTTCAACACCTAAAATATTTTCTAGCCATTACAGGTGCTGCACAGATATTTGTTAAATTAGTGAATATCTGCCAAATCAATTGTCTGATTTTGTTCAAGTATTTATTATTTCAGAGTAAATTTTACACTCACTTTCATGGGAGTAGAGAATACACTGACAGGGAGATTTTAGATCTTTTTTGTTTTTCCTTGTACTTTTGAGTATTAAAAGTTCTTTAAAAATACTTGGAAACATGAACAACTTAGTTTGGGAGAAAGACATATTTCTTTGTGAATGTGGATATTTTAGTGATTAACTCACAGAAAAGAAAATACAAACTCTCCTGTTGTCATTGCTCTGTGATCTTGGTGAGCAGTTTATCACAGTTTGGACAACCATATACTATGTGATAATGTGGTACTGCCATGTCAAGATGGCTGTAGTTGAACAGAGAAATTCTAATGGCAATGTTTTAAAGAAAGATTTTAAAAAGATTCTAGAATCATGCATAAAGCCACAAGCTGCAATCTGTTATTCATTATATATAATCTTAAGAGCCACTCAGAGCTTGGGTTGTGATTGGTTGGCATGCTGGCATTTAACATTCCACATGACCTACAGGCGCGGCTAGAAATGCTGCTTAATGTTTTGAATCACCACTTTTATTACCCGAACTTTAAAAAATGCCCTATACAATAAATGCTTTTGATTTATATTAAAATGCAAAAGGAATCTAATGTAAAATAATTATAGCCTCATAATATTTTTAGTTCTGGACAACCACTCCCTCACTCTGAAATGTTTTATGGTTTACATGATATAAGGCAGATTACTTACACATAGATACCACCGTGTGTCCTAATTATTGATAGGCAGAGATTTTCCTTTATCACCAGTTTATGTTTTCATTTCTTCTTTTTATTTCAAGTTTCTCATCTATGCATCTATGTGTCTGTGTATCTATCTGTCTATCCTCACTATCAAAATTGGAAGAGGTGGTTATAGCAACAAATTAGAATAATTTAACAATCTAGTATTAACCATCAGAGTATTCCATAATTGATTGACTGGATCTTTTAGATTCATAGCTTAGATACCTGAGGAGTTCAGCTATTCTCCCCTATTCATTCAGATAAACTCCTTCCATGTTAACATTAGCCAGGATCAAATCAGATTAGTTGTCAGGGGTGAACACAGCTCTGAATAATAATCGGGTAAAATAAAAATAAGTGTATGAGTGATAATTCAAGGATTTTACTGCTAGGGATGTGCTACAAATTGTGTTCTAGCTTTCAAGCAATCAATGTGAGGAGAAGAGTTCAGCTCTAAGATTTATGACTGAGGCTTTTTGTGTGTGTGTGCTTTTTTTTTTTTTTCTCCCAGCCCTTTGTGGAGTTTTAGAGGGCTGTTTTCTTAGTTACTAGTGTTTCCTAAAGAGACACTAGCACTCTTAAGGCCTAAAACAATAGCTAACATATAGCAAAGGGGAGTGAGGTGTGTGTGTGTGTGTGTGTGTGTGTGTGTGTGTGTGTATGTGTGTGTGTGAGAGAGAGAGAATTGTATAGAAAACTGTCCAAGTACTTATCTATGCTTAGAAGGGGAAAGAGAAATATTTGGAGACTCTCATGTTTGTATAATGGTTTTATTGAATTTATTTGGTTTGCTGAAAAGCTTGTTAATGCTGATGAATTCCAGGGGTTTTCCTAAAGGACTATCCCTAATATTATATTATTTCCTAGAAAATTTATGAACTATGTTCACCCACATTTTACATATCTTTCAGGGGATTCTTAAAAACAAAGTATCCCATAAATAGTTTCCAAAAGCATATCTGGTTTATTTTTCTTTTTAAAAGTGATATGTGAGGAACAAGGTAAATAACTTTATCTTTGATATCTAAGGGAGGAGATTACATAACTCTTTTTAGTAAAATGATTTTCCTTAGTAGCTTGGTAAAAAGTTCCCTCTTTGGCAAAAGTCCTCAGTTTAATTTAAGCTTTATACCACTTGTCCTGGGCTTTACTTGCTTTCTGGGCACATAGAAAATCTTCTCAGGATTGCTGGGTTTCTGTTACCTTTATGGCATTGTGCTCCAAAGTAATTACTATTGTATTAAAATTGAAGGTTTAGTTATTAAATATGGTTTTGAAAATGTAAGCCTCTTGTAATAATGTTTATGTATATAAAAATGAAAAACTATATTGCATCTAGCAAATTTTTAGAATCTATGCATTTACTTTGGTAAAGTTGTCTTAACATTTCTATGTAAAATTGATATGTGTTTTTGTCCTTAAGGAGTAGGTGGGAAAAGCCACATGATTTTAGACTTTACTGCAGACTGGGGAAGTTAGAGTTCTCTTTGATCACGATTTTAAAATACAAAAATTGTTTTAATAAAATCACTTTTGTGTCCTTTCAGTCTCAACAATATAATGTTTATATATTTGTATGGTTTTATTTTATTATAGGTGGTACAGGGAAGCTTCAGACAAGATTCAGCTGTTTTGAAATCATTGCAGACAATTAATTGTCAATACTGTATTTAAGGGTCTAACAAATCTGTTATTAGGGTTTTGCAAATTACTGGCACACATCTAGTTAATTGTAGCTGTGCAATGTAACAAAACAACAAAACAAATCAAACCACTGTTTGGTCATTGATCAGTGTCTCAGCATCTGATCATCATAATCAGTGAAAAAATCTTAATCAAATTGAAATGATTAATTTCACAGCACCTTTAAGAATTGCATTTTCTGTACATCTCACAAGAATAGAAAATGCTAGTGTTGTGTGGGTTAAAATACATTAATTCCACATAAAGCACTCTACAAAAGAAAAGGATATTTGATTTGTATGGCTTTAAAGTTTTAACAGATGAGTCTATCCCTGTGAGACCACAGACCATTTACCATCACTAGATTGATTTCTTTCAATGCTAAAGGCTTGATGATACTTTTCAGTACAGTTCATTGTGAGTAGAATGATACTTCAGATACACATTAACTAAAGAGCCTTCAGAGGCTGTATTAAGGAGATGAAACTCTGTGGCAGAGGGAAAAGTAGCATTTCCTAGGAAGCAAAATTCTTGATAAGGTTTATAGAAATAAAAATATTGTAACAATTTCTAAGTTTCTTTGTCAGAACTGAAATAATCAAATAGTCTTGTGGTTAGCACAACATTAATTTGTTCAAAGAAAAAGCAATTTTTAGTGTTTCTTAGTGTTTTAATTTGTTAAATGTGCATTCTGCAATTTTTTTCACCTGAAGTTATTTTGCTTGCACGATGGATACATTTGTAAGATGGCTATCACAAATGACAACTGTTATCAATTAAAGGGAACATGCATTAAGAAATTGAATTTGGGGTGCCCAAGTGACTCAGTCAGTTGAGTGTCTGACTTCAGCTCAGGTCATGATCTCATAGTTCATGAGTTTGAGCCCTGCTTCGGGTTCTCTGCTGTCGGCACAGAGCCTGCTTCAGATCCTCTGTCCCCTTCTTGCTGCCCCTCCCCCATTCACTCTCTCTCTCTCTTTCAAAAATAAATAAACATTAAAAAAGTTAAAATCTAAGGGATACTATGAAATCACATTTTTATTTTATAAATCTCCATTTAAATTTTAAATGACCCAAGAAGATCAGGAGAGACAACTATGCAAGGTAAAGACACCAAATGAAAACAATAGTTGTCTTTGGATGTGAGAATGTTGGCATATTTTAATTTTCTTCAATGCTTTCTTCCATTTACCACATACTTACTTTAGAAATTAGCAAAATAAATATATTAGAACATGATCAATTTAAGGAAGACAACCAGCTAGGGTCATCATCCAATAGAAATTTTGCCAAATGAACTGCAGCCTATCAAAGGTAACTTCCTGGGAGAAGGGCAGAAGACTATGAAATTTCTTTTGAACAGAACCACATGACATGAATGAATGTAGGTGTTACATTAATTTTTAAATACAATTAGTCCCAAATTTGATCAAACGCACTATGTTATTAGTGATTCAAAAATTAATTTAAACTTAAATAATCATGTTCATTGTACTATGTTATCAAAATTACATAGTTAATTTCTCATGTTGTCACTTTGGGCTATAAAGTATACATATGTTGTGTGTATGTGTACGTATACACTTTACACACACACACACACACAAATGGCTTTAAAGTTTTAATAGATGGGTCTGTCCCTGTGAGACCAGAGACACACATGTTTATTCAAGGGGGACAGGGTGGAATTTCTCGTACTTTAGTCCATCCAAATTGGATTTGTTGTTATTTCTTGGTTGCCTCACTCAGTAAGAGTTCTCCACATTGATTTTGTCTTTTTCTGAAGTTCTTTAGTGCTTATGGCCTGAACTGCCCAAGTGGGTAACTGGTGTGTAGAATTTATGTTCCAGTGTATGTTGTCTCTGTCTTTACAAAGATAAATTCCTTACAGTTCTGATACCCATTTTTCCCCCAGTCTCCCTACTACGGTAGACAAAGAGTATTTATTGATAGACTGACTTTTTAAAAAAAATTTTTTTAATGTTTTTATTTATTTCTAGGAGAGAGAGCATGAGCAGGGGAGGGTCAGAGAGAGAGGGAGTCACAGACTGAAACAGGCTCTAGGCTCTGAGCTGGCAGTCAGCACAGAGCCCGACGCGGGGCTCGAACCCACGAACCGCGAGATCATAACCTAAGCGAAAGTCGGAAGCTTAACCGACTAAGCCACCCAGACGCCCCTGATAGACTGACTTGAAAGAATGTTCTGGGGGCACCTGGGTGGCTCAGTCGGTTAACTGTCCAGCTTTGGCTCAGGTCATGATCTCACAGTTGGTGGGTTCAAGCCCCATATCAGACTCTTGCTGACAGCTCAGAGTCTGGAGCCTGTTTCAGATTCTGTGTCTCCCTCTCTCTCTGCCCCTCCTCCACTAATGCTCTGTCTCTCTCTCTCTGAAAAATTAAAAAAAAAAGAAATTTTTAAAAAAGAATGTTTTGATGTCGTGTTGATTTATTATGGTAACATGCAGAGTGTCCACACTTCCAAATGTAAATAACAATTTTCTATTCCCAATGAACCTTCATTGTTGCACTGTGAGTCTTATAAAAATGTTCATCTTATTATGGAATTAAATATTTTGACTATTAAAATATGATTTGGTTTACTCTGGCTTAAATTTAATCCTGAAAAACAGACTTTCCTTCTCTGAATTTATCACTAAAATCCACATAAGAGAGAAAGAGGAGTGAAACAAACAATTTGAATATAATTCAGCTAAACTACTGTCACATTATGGGAGGAGTTAGTCATAATTATGAATCTAATGGAATGATTTTATGCCAAAGAAGCAAACTATCAATGAACAACTAAATCCAGGGAAAGTAAATCTCACCTGATGAAACCTGGCCTTTGCCTCACAAAAAAAGAGTAGCTTTGGTTATTGTTGCCTCCTTCAGTGTCTGCCTTTTGTTTTAAAGACCCACTTTCTTTCTATAACAAAAATTTAGCTATAAGTGCTGCTTTTTGGTTGCCTAAAAATTGGTCCCTTTCTCAGGCCTGAGTGGTTTAGTAAATTAGTGCCTGACTCTTGATTTCAGCTCAGATTATGATGTCATGGTTTGTGACACTGAGCCCCACATAGGGCTCTGCACTGTCAGTGTTCTACCTCTCTCTCTGCCCTCCCTTTTTCACTCTCTCTCTCTCTCTCTCTGTCTCTTTCTTCAAAATAAACATTAAAAAATTGACCTCTCTCAATTAATGGCTATCTATATCTCATTAGAGTTTGAGATGTCCAGAAAAAGACGGACAGAAAATTGTCAGACACTTGGAACACAACATTTAATTATGAGTTGTTCTCAGCAACAATGGACTTTCTCAGAGCCAGAAGAGGGGGAGACACTTGATGGCAATGTTGGAGAAGACAATTTGTTATGGCTGTTGTGCTTTACTGCATGAGAGACTCTCTGTTGGAAGGGGGTTTGTAGGCCCAGCACGTCAGAAGGAAAACTGAGCTACACTGAATCCATGCTAAGAATGGCACCATGCCTGGGGCAATGAAAATTAGCCTTCTTTTGAGATGCGGTGTTGAACAGAGGATTTGATTTCATTTGAATGATGAAGAAGGGAAGTTGAGGCACATCTGGAATGTCACTTTCCAATAGACAGTTTGTGTGGAGACTGCCTACTTACAGGATGAGGCCCATAAAAATATCACAAGAGATGTGGCAGAAATTCAGAATTTCAAAATTCACTATTTTAGGAAAAGTTTATTATCAAGGAAAATATATTCTCAACAAAGTACAAAAACTACTACAAAGAAACAAAATTGAAAACTATAAGGGGCAATTAAAAGACAATGGGAAGAGATGAAAGATTTTCAAATGATTTAAGATTTAATAATTAAATTGAAATTCATACTCAGAGATGCAATAACAAGATTGTTTCAGATTGGCAAAGTCAAACCGGGTGCTATGGAATTTCAAAATTACAGTAAACTGAGAAACAAATCAACATAAAGGATTCAGGAATTGAAAAAAAACAAGTATAAGTTAGAAATCAGATAATTTGAGAAACACAGAGTATTATTGAGTGTGTGTATAGCGAGTTGGGTAAGTGTAGAGTGTAATTTATAGGAATAATATTAGAAAGTTTTTATTTCCTTTACACTGAGACAAAATACAGATTTAAATATGTGTTAATTACATAGCAAGAAAATAAAAATCATTAGAGAAGTAAAGCAAAGATACTAAAAAATTAAAACAACAAATTATGACAGACAACAAAGATTCTAAGGTGGGACAAAATAAATCTATATGTTATTTAGAATAAATAAATCTAAAATAATATGACACATTAAAAAATATTAGATTTAGTCCTTGTGTGCCAAATATATGCAAATAAAAAGGAAATTGAAAAAAGCCCACAGGGATAATGCTGGTCTAAATCAGGTTTTCTGATACAAATGAAAAGTGGAACATGATTACATACTGATAAAATATACAATTTATTTTGGGGTAGAACTGATGAAAAGAAAAGGTAAATTTTTTTGTTACACAGTGTTGTAGTCTAAAATCTTAGGCAATCCCCAGTGACCTCTAGCTTTATGCAGTCTCTTTGTCTTGAGTGTGGGCAAAATTTTTATCTGATGTGTTTGCACTCTCACAATTACATTCAGTTGTAGGGCAAAATTAAAGATGAAGTTAGGGACCCAAATCCACTGAGTTCAAGATAGGGAGATTATCTTACATTACTTTGACCTAACCAGACAGGCTATTAAAATATGTATAATTTAAGAAACAAAATAAACAAAGACAAAAAGAGACAAACAAAAAAACAGAGTTGAAATATAGAGAACAAACTGATCATTATCAGAGGGGAGGGAGTTAGGGAGATGCGTGAAACAGGTGATGGAGATTAAGAACACACTTACCTTGATGAGCACTTAGGAATGTATAGAATTGTTGAATCACTCTACTGTACACCTGAATCTAATATAACACTGTATGTTAACTATGCTGGAATAGCATTTTTTGAAAAAGAAATTAATTAGAAAAGGAAGAAAATTCTGCAATATACCATAAAATGAAGGACCCTTGAGGACATTATGTTAAGTGAAATAAGCCACGCACAAAAAGACAAATACCTATGTTTCCGCTTACAGGAGGTATCCAAGGGAGTCAAGTTTATGGCGACAGAAAATAAACAGTTGATTGCCAGGGGTTGGGGCAGGAGAGGAAGGAGGAGTTGATGTTTAGTTGGTGTAGAGTTTCAGTTCTGCAAAGTAAAAAGAGTTCTGGAAATGGATGGTGGTGGTGGTTGTACAACATTGTTAATTTACTTAATACCACTGAATTGTGTACTTAAAAATGGTTAAGATAGTAAATTCTATGTCATGTGTATTTTACCTCAATAAAAAATTGAAACATGTTCTTAAAATTAAAGAACTGGGTTTTTTCTAAAGAGAAAGAGATTCAAAGCTTGAGACATATTTGACATCAGTGACATTCTCCATTGTTGGCCCCATGATAAGGAATGTGGGAGCCAGTAGGGTTTATGTGCAGCTCATGGCTGATCATCAGTAAGAAACTATGGACTTCAGTCACTGGAAGTAATAACCTGAGTGAGTGTGGGAGTGATTCCTTCTTCAGAGTTTCCAGAAGGAAACACAGCCCAGCTAACACCTCAGTTTTAGTCTTATAAGATTCTGAGCAGAGAACCTAACCACACCATGCATGGACTTCTGATAAACAAATTTGAGAGCTAATAAATAAATATTCTTTTAGGTCACTAAGTTTGTGATATACAAATAAAGTGTTCTAAAGTGCTGAATTCAGGAGGTCTGTAGAAGGTCAGTAAACTATTATGGAGAAACAGAGAAGATGAAGAGAGGAATTCAGAGTGTTTGTACTACAAAGTAATGAACCAAGATCTCAGTTGAAACCCAACAAGTAGGACTTAGAACTCAGTAAAAATTGCAGTGCTCCTGAGCACTCCTTATTGCTTCAGGATATGGTCTGGTATTTTGGGTGTAGGTTATGTGAGTGTTTTAGAGGGGTTTTCATTAAAAAAAAAAAAAAAAAAAAAAAGGATGAAATTGTAAGATGATGGTTTGGGATCCTTGGGACCCATACATATTTTATATCTCCTGTAATTTGGTCATACCATCTATAAAAGTAAATATACTTGTGGCTCTATATTGCATCTCCTTCTTATATGGAGCCATGTCTCATGAAATGAGACCCTAGACACAGTGGTGATTGATACTATATTAAAGTACTTGCTGAAAAATTCTGTAAGGAGAGAAATTCAAAGCTACAATATAGCTGCAGATTTTAGAAAACACTTTTCCAGTTTTTGATAGACCAAATTAGCACAAAAAAGACATATGATGTAGAAGAGAAATTTAATGAATAAGCTTTTTTGATAAATAACCCACAAACAAAACAACCTACAAGTCTACAAACAAAGACAATAGACTGTGGTAGAATGTCAATGGATATTTAGAAATAATGAAGCCATACTAGGTCATAAAAAAAATCAACAAATTTTAGATAGGAGTTATATAGAACATTTTACATAATCAGTATGTAATGAAAACAGAAATTAAAGGTAAACAAAACAAAACTACATAAAGCTAAAAATGTTTAAGCATTGGGATAAGAGAAGAAATCAAAAAGAAAATAATATTTTAATTAGAAATTAATTTAACTTAATTGTTATAAGTAAAAACTTATGATATATGACAAATAAGTTATTTAAATGAAAATATATTTATATTATTTTATAATCTGTAATAAATTTTCATATATTTATTAAAGTAAGAGATCCAATATGAAAAAAGCTAGGAAAATAATTACAAAATGCTTAACTGAACAAAAAAATGCTTATAAATTAAGGATGAAAATATATTGGGGCATCTGGGTGGCTCAGTCAGTTAAGCTTGATACTGGCTCAGGTCATGATCCTGTGAGACTGAGCCTCACATTCTCTCTCTCTCCCTCTCTTTTGCCCCTCCCCTCCTCACGTACTCTCCCTCTCTCTTTTAAAATAAATAAAAATTAAAAAAAATAGTAATAAAGAAGACACAGTGAAATATAAGAGAATAGTATAATTAGCCTATTCCTTTCAAAAATTCAAAAATTGGTCAAGAAATGAAGAAAATAAACATACACAGCATAGGAAAATATAAGTGAGCATAACTCAAAATAAGAGGCAATCTTTTAAGAGGAGACTCTAGTCTCATAATTGTATGGTAATTATCCTGATAAATATTTTATGCTAATAGATGTGAATGATATAAAGATACTTTATACTTGTTCAATAGAATAGGCAAAGCTTCAGGACTCTGGATTCTAAGTAACAACAGAGACATAACACAATCTGGTGAATCAAGATGGAGTGTGTTTTCTTGTATAATTTAAATATTCAGGGATAAGTCTAACTCAAGGTTCCCATGCTTCAGGGGCTTCACATCACCAATTTCTTTCCCTAGAGTTCTTGGTTTCATTTCTCTAAGTTAGGTGCTTTCTTTGGGAGATTTTCTTTTTGTGGCAGTTTTATAACAGAATATACAGTGTCATACTTACTCATTTAGATAATAATTTCCCTACATTTCACACTTAACAATTTTCAGACTTAAAAAATTAAATCACATATTTTATAACATTTATAAAGTAAGTAGCAGTCTCTCTGAATCAGAAAATAAATCTTGTTTCTTTGCAATTATTAATACTCAACATAATCACATTGAAAAATTCAGATACATGAGATTTATCAACCTGAACTTCTAAACTTCCTATAAATCAACATTTATTTGTGCACAATTGATTATAAATGAAGAAATAATAAATTGACAGATCCTATGATTATTCTATGCTCAACTCTTTATCTTAACTCTTTTTAAATATATTTTAACACTTCTCAGATAAGATTTTATATAGTCCCGATATGTGTATTATAAAGTGCCAGGAGCTTTGGGTATGCATTATATAAGATTGCCAGCTTTAAAATATTCATTCTTGTAGCTTATTTTAAAATGACTATTTACTTTCCATTTCTAGTGTACAGAAAGAGTAGGTATATTGTAACTGGAGAATAACTATAACGTATCACTTTGTATTCCCTAATTCATGTATATCATTCCACTTAACAATTTTTAATTTGGGGCTTCTATTAGAAGCAGTAAATTAAGACTATTTAGAAGAAATGTGGAGGTGGTCTTTGGTATAAGACTTTCTAAAAGTTTAGTGAAATTCTTGTTTCAGACTATGACTGTTTCTATTTAAACTATTACCCATCAGTATTCAGTAAATAAATTATAGAATCAAATTAAAATGATAATTTTCTAGGGCACCTGGGTGGATGAGTCAGTTAAGCCTCCAACTCTTGATTTCGGTTCAGGTCTCACAGTTTGTGAATTGATCCTTGCATATGGCTCTGCACCTACAGCATGGATCCTGCTTGAGATTCTCTTTCCCCCTCTCTCTCACTCTCTCTTTCTCTCTGCCCCTCCCCCTGCTCACTTGTCTCCCCCCTCTCTCCTGCCCCCCCTCTCAAAATAAATAAACTTCTAAAAAATGTGGACTCCTTGTAAATAATAAAAATAAAATGGTAATTTTCTGCTGATTCCAGTGGTTTCAATATATGCTACAAAATGCCCAATTGAAGATGAGAATTATCTGAAGAGCAAATCAAAATGCATAGCTTTATTTCCAGAAATTCAGATTAAGTAGGTCTGAAATAATTGGCTTTATTTTACTGAGAAATCTTCAGGTGACTCTGATGCTGCTCATGGACCACTTTGGAGCAGAAAACAGTAAGTTACTTTTGTTTTGTCTTCTCCCTCCCAACCTTTAAATAGAACATTCCTAGTCTCCTATTATTTCTGTATTAGGAATATACACAACTTTCATTTGGTGAAAGAGTTGCATGGTAAAAAAAAGGTTTGAATTTTAATACATTATTTCATAATAGTTAGAAAGAGGAAAATCAGAGAAGTTTATCTCTACAGAAAAGCCTGAAATATGATTAAGTGTACGTACTCAGAAAGCAAGGCTAGAGCTTAATAATAGATCAGTGCATAGTTTATTATATTCATTTCTAGAAAACCTGCATTATTGTTAACAGAAATTTTGGTTAATACTAAATTTTGGAGAAGCCTTGAAGCAATGAAAAATACTGAATATTCATTAAGCAAATCCTCCTCAATCTCCTTTCTTATCAGTGAAATATATAGAAGATTTAACTGATAATTCAAAGAAAACATTAGATATCTTTTTACTGATTAAGGTATAGAAAACAGCAAAAGAATTTCCCTCACCACCTAGTAAGAAGGAAAAAGGCAGATAATTGACAAAAATCATATCTTTTCTAAAACCATCTGAAAGCTACAGTTGCAAGGTAGGTAAATTGTATTACAAAAAGTGACAACAAAGGAAAAATGAGTCACAGCATTTGTTTTACTTTGGCAGGTCACTGGAGGAAGAGCTGATTACCATATAAGCAAGTAAGAAATCAGCTAAAATTTTATAGATCCTTAAAACCTTGATGTAGCATAACACATTCATTTTGAATCACTGGATGACTAGAAAACAAGAAAGTCTGCAGTCACTCACAAATTCTTTTCACTGGTCCTTTGTTAGGTACTCGTAAGAAGGATTGGGGGTAGGTCAGGGAACAAGTGAGAGTCCCGTTGGGAAATCAGTAGAGGGGAGGTGATCAGCTGGTACAGGGTGATAGGAATTGATCAACACTTTCTTCCCTAGACCTACTCTAACATGAAGCAAAATCTTAAAGGCACTGGTGGGAATGAACACTACAACCTCCAGGGTCAAGGCCGATGTTCACTGCTTCTGGTGGAGGGGTATAAGTCTTCTACTTCTAAGGAGGATCAAGAAACCCTCTTTATGATCAAAAGGAGAGGCCTGCTCTTTCTGTTAGGCCAGGAAGGTCTTCTGCTCATGAACACTACAGGCACAATGAAGACATTGGTGCTCATTTGAAGAGAAGAAGTAGAAAGAGTATTGAGAAACTGAGCACTTCGGTGCCCAGGTCTCTGAGGAAGGCTGAAGTTGTATTAGGAGAACAGAAGCTTCTATGCTTCCACCAACAAGAAAAGCTATCTACCACTGGAGGTAAGAGTGTGGTGAGGGACCTCCTCAGGGGCACATGAGCTTGTAGGGACTGCTAAGTGCTGAAGGTGGAGCAATAACAATGAGAGAAACATTCAGAATCCCAAGCCATAATCAAAGCACAAGGTAATGTCACCCTTCTCTGAAGGAACTGGATGGAGTCTGTGGTGAATTAATGGAAAGGATAGAAATGGCACAATGAAAATCCATCTCAGTCTCTAATTAGTTTAACTCCATCTTCCACAATAATGGTCTGGCAGGTAAGGCAGAGCTCTTCCAGGCATAAATAGAATTGATTTGGTCTTTTGCCTACATATAATGTCAGTGTTCAGTCAAAATCAAATTTGTATGCGTGCAAAATTGTATGCATGCAAAATTCACAGAAATGCACATGCACACATACACACACACACACACACACACACACACACTACACCCCAATGTGGAGGAATAAAGAATTTGAAATGATCAGATTTATTAGAGAGGTCTAGATATTAAAACAATCCAACAGGAACTTTAGAGTGACTGAGATAAATATCGAAAGGATCTAATAAAAATATGGCCAAGAGGAAAGAACGAGTAAAAGGAACCAATAACAAGAAAAATAAAAATGAATTCTTCAAGTTTTGATTGAAGAATCATTTTAAATAAGTTATGATGGAACATCATTAGAAAGCTTTTGCAAGGATGCAGACATACTACAGAACATAATGGTTTCTATTAAAACTACCACCTAGATATGGTATAAATCCAATGTATGTCTATATTATACCACAGATCTTTTCCCATCTCTGTTTTTAATTGTCTCACCTCTGACTTGATATCTTAGCACTGCAGTCCTCAATTATTTCCCTCTTTCTATATATTTCTTCAGGAAATTTTCTATGTGCCACTCAATGTACATTGGGATAATTTACTTATTAGTATCATCTCTCAGATTATATCTAAATATGTACAAAGGATTCTAGAGATGCAGAAAAAATATTCTGCTGAATTGTGGGGGAGCTTTTAAAAATTATTTAAGTTTAAGGCAGAACTGACTTCACAGTTTCTATGTGAGTCCATCCAATGCGCTGCTGCATCGGTTGAGCCATCTGTTTGTGTTCCTTTAGTAGATTTAGTCCTTGGAGGGCACAGGACATTGTTTCGTTCATCTTGATATCTGAAATATCTAGGATAGTGTCTACCATATACTAGATAAATAATGAATCTGTTCTGAAAGAATAAAGGAATGAATAGATGAATGAAAATTTGCCTGTGGCCCAGGTGGGCTCCTTTTATGATTCTCTGGCATTTTCATTTGACCTTAGTATAACTTAACTACCTGATGCTGGCTGGATAATCATCTGATCAGCTAGTAAGTGAAAACTGCATGCACCTGTTTCCTTCTTACATTCTAGAAGCCTTGGCAGAGACTTGAGACTTGCTTCCTTTAATATAACAACAATCCACACTGTTATTTTCATTTTTATATGACCTGAATGATAGAAAGTCTTCATTGTAATTGTTTTCTTCTTTATTTCCATCACTATGATATTAAGCTTAGATTTGCTTTGATTCCATTTACTCTAATGCTGATGAAGATTCTCTTTATGAGCACTTCTTTTTATTATCCTTATTACGTTTCATGGGTTTTCATGGTAGTATTACATTATTTGGTGGTAAAACATGACTATTTTTATTTTATCTATAGCTAAGAGATATTTTCTTATCAATGTAAAACTTCTTTTCTTAAAGCCAAACTTCTTTCCATTTTGCTTTATAAAAAGAGTATTCTGAAGAAGTTTATGCTCGGAATGATGAATATTTAATGAAAAGATAGAGCACCACATTTTAACGAAATGTGGCTATAAGATCACTATGTGGAATATCTTCTCGTTGAACTATATTGGAATTTCCAACTAGGGTACCAGGCAGAGGTAGGCATGGATTTCATTGCAGTTAAACATTTGCTGACAGGCAAGGCTTTCAATTTAGCTGTATGCATAAGTAAAGAAATTTGATCTTGTTTGACTTTCTATTAGAGGATGTTTTCCCATGAGATCTACTTCTGTGGGAACTTATTATACTCAACCAAGAAGAAGTCGTTTTGCCTGCCTATCTTTATGTGTACAAATAACATGTGTAAAAGAATTATTGCATAAATAAATAAATAAAATTGATCATTGGGAAACATACCAATATTATTATAAGAACTTATTTTAAGGTAGTAATAAAACAAATCTGAAATATTTCCAATATTTCCAAATAAGCATTATACTGTAGATGTAATTAAGTGTCAATAGCATAATATTACAACAGATTTTGCTCTTTTCAGAATACATTAAATATTTTAATGCATAAATAATAAATATTTTAACAAGCATCAATGGAATTCTCAATGGTTTTAAATAAAATTTTCTGTTATATTAAAAAAAAAAATAACAAAGCCAATGCCATTCTTTCAGTTTTACACTTTATCATACTGCTGCCCTATGTACATTTTTGTGAGATAAAATAACAGGTTCTTTCCTGAGGAAATATATCAGATATCATTTCAAACATTTGCTTTGCCAATTGTTTATAAGTTTATATTTATCAAGCTTATCAAGCTAAAGACTGATAATCAATTTTTTAATTAAAAGAGATTTGAAGTATATAATAATTGTTTTAAGCTAGGAGTTTTTCCTCTGTAAGTACTTAGCAGAGACATCAAAAGCCTATTTAAAAAGATAAGGAAACATCAAAAATTTTTATATAGAAAAATATGAAAAAAATCTGAGCTTTTAATTAAAGTTAGTGTTTTGGGGGTACTGAGTAGCTTGCTTGGTTAAACATCTGCCTCTAGATGTTAGCTCAGGTCATGATCTCACAGTTTATGACTTTGAGCCCCTCATCGGGCTCTGCACTGGTAGCGCAGAGCCTGCTTAGGATTCATTCTCTCTCTCTGTGCCTCTCCCCAGCTTGTATGCTCTTTCTCTCTCTCTTTTTCCCTAAGTAAATAAATAATCTTTTAAAAAATTTAAAGTTACTATTTTGAACATGATGTAAAAAAAATACTGATGTTTATTAGTACTTTATGTCCTCTTATTTAGTCTCAAAGTAATTGGGGGCGCCTGGGTGGCTCAGTCAGTTAAGTCTCTGACTTCACCTCAGGTCATGATCTAATGGTTTGTGGGTTCAAGCCCTGCATTGGGCTCTATGCTGACAGCTCACAGCCTAGAGCCTGCTTCAGATTGTGTGTCACCCTCTCTCTCTACCCCTTGCCTGCTCACACACACTCTCTCTAAAATAAACATTAAAAAAAATTCTTTTTAATATTGAATGCCCAACATTTTGCCTCATTTCCATAATTGTGAATATTCAAGGACACCCTTTATTGTAAGGAATAATTACTTAACATTTATTCAGTCTCCCAAGGTATTCTATAAGAAACTTTGCAATTAGATTTAACATATTTGAATAATATTACTAAGTACTTTTTCTAATCCAAGATATGTGGCTATAAGGCAGTGATTTGCAGCTTTCCTACATTGTTTATCAGAAAATATTTTTCCTTCATAGCAAAACCCACATTTCTATCTATCCTGACTTCTCTCTGTCACTATACACTAATCTATAATACTATTGCATTACCCAGCCCCTTCAGTCACAAATACAGTTCAGATTTTTCCAAATATAATGTTCAAAGTATGGATGAACTTTGCACTTTTAATTCAATTTGATAGGTAGATGAATCTTATGCTTTTAAATGTTTATGATTATAAAATATATGTCTATATAGGGTAATACTCATTCAGTAAGAAAGAATTCCATATGTTTTGGGTTTAAAACAAAACAGATTTCTTTATATTTCATAATACATGTTTTACAGGTTTCATGGGGGCTCTGTTTCCTATCTTCTCTGTTGGATCCCAATTGACCAAACAGCCAGGATCTGAAGCCTTTCTGAGAGTCACTGCCAAGAGACAACATGGTTTAACACACAGAAGTTTTTAAGATTTCAGTCCAGAAGTGATCCAGGTAATATATGATCAAATTTCTGGTGATGCCAAACTTCATGGGCCAAGGGAATTTCATTCTTACCATGATTCTAGACAATGAGGAACAATTAGTAGATAGTAACCTTTACTAATATAGTAATTTATTTTGTAAAATCTCTTATTAATTGACCTTCCTCCCTCCCTCCCTTCCTTCCTTCCTTCCTTCTTTTCGCTGCTGTAAGCAATGCTGCAGTGCAAGTAATACAAATTTAAGGACTTCTTTCTAACCTATATGACATTTACACTTAGTACATTTCTGCTACCTTGCATTCACAGTAAAAAGAATTTATATTGAAACATAGTATCACATTTCTGAAATATTGAACACCCCAAGGTGGTGCTGTTAATACTTAAGGTAATGGAATTTACACTGAATCATGTACCAATTAAACATACTATTTTTGTCTATTTGGTAATTTAGATAACATCGCTATTAAGAAAGCATAATTAAGCACCATTCTGAGTATGGCAACAATAGTAACAATACGTTAATTCATTCCTATAATACATGTGTCTTTTAAATATATTTTACTAAACAGTACTGTAGAGACTGTAAGATGAATAAATCCAAGGCAGTAACATAGAAAATAGTTTATATCTTAGAGTACTTGGTTCATAGACATTTATTTAAAAACAGTGCTTTTAGAAGAAATCACAATTTCACAATTTCCTTTTTTCACATTTAAAACTTACATTTTGAAATTATTAAAATACTCAAAAAGGAAATCTGCTCACTTACTAATGAAAAGGCAAATGCACTTATTTGTTAATTAAAAATATTGCCAGTTCTGCTATTATTTTATCATATCATTAATAAAAGACCCATGGAATGCCATGAGGATTTTCTTCAAAAATATCTTCACTGGAAATTATCACAGAAGAGGCTGCTGATTGTGTGTGGTGGATACAGATGCTATAGTTCGAGGCTGTGTGACCTTGGACCCATATGTAATTTTGCTGGTCCTGTTTTCTCATTGGTAAAAGTGATGATAATAATGTCACTTAACTCACTATATGTAGTGAATAGTGAAGACTTCAATATATGTAAAATGCCTAAAGATTTGTCCTACATATATTTATCATCATAATCTTAATCATTGTTATCATTATCATTATAATAATCATCTACATTATCACCCAGGAATTGTAGACTCTGAAATCCTATTAGATATATCTCACATTCTACTGCTTATCATTTTGAATATATAATATTCAATGAAGTATACAGGCTCATCTCTGTCATGTTGAAATGACTGTTGCTTGTTTTGATTTAGTTTATTGAGTCTTTATTTATATCACCTTTAGAAGTGCTTGTTCCTTTATGTAAATTTGACTTTCTATCTGATATATTCCTTCTGCCAGAATGTCTTTTTTATATTTCCTTCACTACATGTCTACTGGTAATTTGTTTCTCATAAAAAGTTTTTATTTCTCCTTTATTTTTGAAAACATTTTCACAGTTTAGAGAATTCTGAGTAGACAGTTGCCTTCCTTACCTTAATACTCTATCATTATCTGGCTTAAAAACTTCTTCTTTTAGTAAGAAGTGTGCTCTAATTCTTTGTTCCTCTTGTTTGTAATGTGTCTTTTTTCTCTGGCTGCCCTTAAGACAGTATCTTCATCTATGATTTTCACAACTTTCAATATGATAGGTCCATGGTTTATATACATGAATCTTTTTTCTCTTTTTCTTTTCTCTTCTTCCTCTTTCTTTTCCTTGTTGGCTTGTTTCTTTCTTTCTTTCTTCCTTCCTTCCTTTCTTTCTTTCTTTCTTTCTTTCTTTCTTTCTTTCTTTCTTTCTTCTTCCTCTTTCAAATATGAATTTGCTTGGTGTTCTTGGAGCTTCTTGGATCTGCATGTTGGTATTCTTTGTTATGTTAAATATTGTCAGGGAAAAGAAAAGATTTAGTAGCATAGGAGGACCTTAGCTTCCTCTCGCGTCCCCCACACACAACAAGGTAACTATCAAATCATTCTAATTCCCCAGAAATTGACCTGAAGATCGACAAAACAAACCACAACTAAAGGGAAAGAAGAGAGCATACTGAAACAGGGAGGAAGGTGGGAGACATGGTTTAAGAGTACTACAGAGAAAAGGGAGCTGTGGCCATGGAAAAAGGTGAGAGATAAAGGAGCACAGAGGGAAGTACACAAGAAAATGTGGCCAAACCTATTAGCTTGGAAAATGAAGGTGCTGATTTCATGAGTTCTTGCAACCAGTGGGGCTTAAAGCCTAGAGTTTTAAATGTCAGCAAGCTTGGCTGGGTTAGAGCCTGGAGGGCACTGAGCTGCTCCTGGAGAGAAGGCAGGTAAAACAACCTGGAGGTAGTCAGTGTGGAATCAGCTCTCTGAAAAATGCCTGAGGCAAAAGAGTGGATGGGGCGCCTGGGTGGCTCTGTCAGTTAGTCCTACTTTGGCTCAGGTCATGATCTCACGGTTTGTGGGTTTGAGCCCTGAATCGGGCTCTATGCTGACAGCTAGCTCAGAGCCTGGAGGCTGCTTCATATTCTGTGTCTTCCTCTCTCTCTGACCCTCCTCTGCTCATGCTGTCTCTATCTCTCTCTCAAAAATAAATAAAATATTTATTAAAAAGGAGTGGAAATTATTCACTCTTCTAGAGCATATCCCTGAGAGGCAGCATTCAGGTAGACACTTCTCCAGGAACTAAAAGAGCAAGCTGGCACCATTTCCCTCCCCCACCCCTCATATATACACAGAGCCCCCTGTGGGAAGCACAACAGCACTGACACTGACTGCCTAACTTGCTTGCAACAAATCCCAGCCCCCTACTCTCTGGCAGGACTGCCCTTCTCAGTCGAACTTAACTCAGTCCCAGCAAGGCAGGTCCCTCCCTCAGATAACTCACCACATTGGCCAGGGACCAAACACCACCCAAAATAGGCAAGGAGGGCCTCTGAAGATGACTGCTCTGAAGGATAGAGCAACAAAAACACAACAGTAGAGCACACACAGCACACACTGGAGACACTCCCTAAAGTGTCACACCCTGGGCACTGCATGACCTCTTCTTTCATGAAGACACCATTACTTTCAGGAGCAAGAGACATAGCTGGCTTTTCCAATACACAGAAGAAGTCAAAGACTTAGACAAAATACCAAGATAAAGGAATTTATTCCAAAAGAAAGAACAAGATAGGCCAGAGCCAAAGATCTAAGCAAAACAGATATAAACATTTTCCAACATGAGTGATAGAGAATTTAGAACAAGAATCATAAGGATACAAACTGGGCTTGAGAAAATAATAGAAGATAGCAGTGAAACACTTACTGCAGAGATAAAATTTTGAAAATGGGTCAATCAGAGATGAAGAATATAATAAGTGAAATTGGAAGCAGGCTTGATGCAATGGACACCAGGCTGGAAGAAGCAGAGGAATGAATTTTGACATAGAGGACAAAACCCTGGAAAATAATGCAGCTCAACAAAAGAGAGAATTATGCAACATGAGAAGAGACCTAGGGAACTTAGTGATTCCATCAAATGTAATAAAAGTCATATTACAGTAGTCCAAGATGAAGATGAAGAGAAAAAAGGGGCCAGATAACTTAGTTCAAGAAACAATAGCAGAAAACTTCCCTACTCTGGGGAAGGAAACAGACATCCAGATCTAAATGTCAGAGAACTCCAATCAAAATCAACAAAAGCAGAACACTAGCAAGACATAAATTTGCAAAATATAGCAACAAAGGAAAAAACATCTCAAAAGTTGCAAGACAAGGAAGCTCTTAACCTATAAGGGAAAGCTCATAAAGCTAGCTGCAAATTTCTTAACAGAAACTGGCAAGACAGAAGGGAATGGCAGGATATAGTCAGTGTGCTATGTGGGAAAAATCTGCAGCAAAGAATACTCTATCCAGCAAGGCTATCATTCAGAATACAAGGAGACACAGTTTCCAAGACAAACAAAAACTAAAAGAGTTTGTGATCATTAAACCAGCTTTGCAAGAAATATTATAGTGGGTCTCTTTGAGTATGAAAGAAAGGCCAAAATTGACAGACTAGAAAGGAACAGAAAATCTCCAGAAACAACAAAACAAGTAATAAAATGACACTAAAGTCATATCTATCAATAATTACTATAAATGTAAATGGACTAAACACTCCAGTACAAAGACATAGGGTGTTGTGATGGATAAATTAAAAAGACTCATTTATATGCTGACTACAAGAGACTCATTTTAGATCTAAAGACACTTGCAGACTGAAAGCAGAGGATGGACAACCATTTATCATGCTAATGGATATCAAAAGAAAGTGGGAGTAACAATACTTTTATCACACAAACTAGATTTTTAAACCAAAGACAAGAGATAAAGAAGGGCCTATATCATAAATAAAGGGGTTTATTATACAAGAAGATCTGACTATTGTGAATATTTATGCCACCAACTTGAACCATCCAAATATATAAAACACTTAATAAAAAGATAAAGAAACTCATTGACAAAAATATAATAATAGTAAGGGATTTTGACACCCCACTTACAGCAATGAACTGATCATCTAAGGAGAAAAATCAACAAGGAAACAATGATTTTGAATGACACGCTGGACTAGATGTACTTAATAGATATATTCAGAACATTCCATCCTAAAATAGCAAAATGCTCATTCTCTTCAAGTACACATGAAATATTCTCCAGAATAAATCACATACTGGGTCACTAATCTGCTCTCAACAAGTACAAAAAGATTGGGATCATACCATGTATATTTTCAGACTATAACACTATGAAACTTGATGTCAACCACAAGAAAAAATTTGGAAAAACTACAATTATATGGAGGTTAAAGAACATCCATCTAGGGGCACCTGGATGGCTCAGTCAGTTAAGTGACCAACTCTTGATTTCGGCTCAGGTCACGGTCTCATGGATTGTGAGATTGAGCCACCCGTGAGGCTCTGTGCTGACAGTGCAAAACCTTCTTGGGATTCTCTCTCTTCCCCTCTCTCTGCCCCTCCCCCTGTGCTCACTAGCTTGCTTTCTCTCTCTCTCTCAAAATAAGTAAATAAACATTAAACAAAGAACATCCTACTAAAGAATGAATGGGTTAACCAGGAAATTAAAGATGAAATTAAAAAGTACATGGATGAGGCACCTGGGTGGCTCAGACTGTTAAGCATCTGATTATGGCTCAGGTCATGATCTAATGGTTCATGAGTTTGAGCCCCACATGTGGCTCTGTGCTGACAGCTCAGAACCTAAAGCCTGCTTCAGATTCTGTGTCTCCCTCTTCTTCTGCCCTCCTCTTCTCTCTATATCTCTCTCAAAAATAAATAAATATTTTAAAAAAGTTTTTAAGTACATGAAAGTAAATGAAAATAAATACACAACAGTCCAAAACCTTTGGGATTTGGCAAAGAGGTAAGTATACTGCAATAGAGGCCTACCTCAAGAAACAGGAAGGGTCTCAAATATACAACCCAATCTTACAATTGAAGGAATCAGGAAAAGTAACAGCAAATAAAGTGAAAAACCAGAAGAAAAAGGGAAATAATAAAGATGAGAGCAAAAAATAAAGGATATAGAAGCAAATAAACAAGAAACAGTATAAGAGATCAATGAAACTAAAAGCTGGTTCTTTGAAAGAATTAATAAAATTAATAACCCCCTAGCCAGACTTATCAAAAAGAAAATCTAATGGATTCAAATAAATAAAATCCTGAACAAAAGAGGAGAGATCACAACCAACACCAAAGAAATACAATTATAAGAGAATATTATGAAAAACTATATGCTAACAAACTGGGCAATTTGGAAGAAATTGATAAATTTGTAGAAACAAAGTACCAAAATTGAAACAGGAGAAATAGAAAATTTGAACAGACCCATAATCATCAAAGAAATGAAATAGTAATAAAAAAAAAAATCTCCCAGCAAAAGAAGTAAAGGGCCAGATGGCTTCCCAGGGGAATTCCACCAGAAATTTAAAGAAGAATTAATACCTATTCTTTTCAAACTATTAAAAAAGATAGAAATGAAGGAAAACTTCCAAACTCCTTTGGAGATGCCATGACACTTTATGTAGAAAACCCAAAAGACTCCAGCCAAAAATTCCAGAACTGATATATAAATTCAGTAAAGTTGTAGGATGCAATATCAATGCATAGAAATCTGTTGCATCTATACACCTATAATGAAGCAGCAGAAACAGAAATCAAGGAATCAGCCCCATTTGCAATTGTGCCAAAAGCCATATCCAGGATTAAACCTAACCGAAGAGGTAAAATATCTGTAAAGTGAAAACTATGTCAAGATTTAATTATTCTTGATCGCTGGATAATATTCTATTGTATATATACACCACATCTGTATCCATTCAGCACTTAGTGGACATTTGGCTCTTTCCATATTTCGGTTATTGTTGATAATGTTCTATAAACATTGATGTGGACGTAACCCTTCCAAACGGTATTTTTGTACCCTTTGGGTCCCACTAGTTCATTTTTGCTTTTTCCCCCCTTGCCTCTGGAGACTTGTCTAGTAAGAATCATTATGTCCAATGTCGAAGAAGTTGTTGCCCGTCTTCTCCTTGAGGATTTTGATGTTTTTCAGTCTTACATTTAGGTCTTTCACGCTTTTTCAGCTTATTTTTGTGTATATGTAAGAAAGTGGTCCAGTTTCATTGTTTTGCATGTAGCTGTCCAGTTTTCCCAATACCATTTGTTGAAGAGACTGCCTTTTTTTTCCATTGAATATTCTTTCCTGCTTTGTCAATTGACCATGTAGCTGTGGGTCCATTTCTAGGTTTTCTATTTTTTTTAAGTTTATTTATTTATTTTGAGAGAGAGAGAGAATGTGTACAAATGGAGCAGGGGCAGATAGAAAGGGAAAAAGAGAATCCCAAGCAGACTCCATGCTGCCAGTGTGGAGCCTGATGGTTCGCTCAATCTCACAAACAGTGAGATTATAACCTGAGCCAAAACTAAGATTCAGACGCTTAACCAACTGACCTACTCAGGTACCCCTGAGTTTTCTGTTCTATTGATCGCTGTGTCTGTTTTTGTGCCAGTACCATAATGACTTGATGAGGTATTATATTTCAAATATTATTTCCACTACTGAATTCCAACAAAATCGAGGAGCACACAATACTATATAGTATTATTAAAATTTTTACCAATCTTCTATCTTCAACCTTCATGTGATGAATACAGTGCAGATACTTAATATCGATTGCAGATACTCAATATCATTTACTAGTTGTCATCACTGCTGCATAGAATATGGAACTCAGTTTCCCATCGGAAGTGACACTACTGGGTGCCTGGGTGGCTCAGTCTAAGCATCTGACTTCATCTCAGGTCATGATATCATGGTTTGTGACCTTGAGCCCCACTTTGGGTGAGCATGAGCCCCACTTCAGGTAAAATATGAGCCCCACTTCAGGTGAGGCACACTCCTCTCTCTCTCTGCTCAATCTCTCTCTCTCTCTCTCAAAAAAAAAAAAAAAATGACACCGCTGTTTTTCTGTCTCTTATTAAATGAGACATCTTATATTACCAAAATGATATACACTAGAACTTTAAAAAATATATTCCTTCTAATGTTTTCTTTAAGTTTATTTTTAAAACTTTGGAAGCTTGAATATTTAATTATATTTAGGTATTTATATATTTCAATCTATAATCCAAAACACTGTACATGATAAACATTTTAATGATAAACATCAAAGAATTTGTACACTGTACCAAAAAAATTTCTTGCCAATAACGTTTTGCTGAAGTGACATTTCTTTCAAATAATAAGTTATATTTAAGAGTGGAATATTGTACTTTAATTGTTTCTCAAATGCTCTTTTTTCTGGTAGTCTTGTGAGTCAAGGCAAAATTAGGTGACAAATAATGGATTAACCAAATAAATATATGACTAAAAGTAATAAATAAACTAATTATTGGAAAAAATCTCATTATAAGTTAAACATTACAGGCATTTTCTCTGTGTTGTCTTGGACAGAGCTGACCGCTACTCCTTCCTTAACAAATGGCTTTATGGTAGTAATAAATAATCCAAGCCCTTAGAAGTGTTGTTTAAGTATGCTGATTATTTGTAATTAAGTGTGTATTGTAGCTAAATGGCAATATGGGATTTGCTTAGTTTGATCCTTTGTTATACAATTATTGTTTGAAAATTCAATAAAATGCTAAAACAAATAAAGCTACTAATAATAACAATTGATGAGTTTTTTGTGTGTGTGTTCCACCCTCTGTCTCTAGACTGTGAAAGAATGCAGCTGTGTTGATTCATTATTAAAGAACTACTTGCAAAGTTAATCCCCAATCTACCAAATAAGAGATTAGCAAAACAACTCAATTGTTTTAACTCTTGATTATAAGTTTGATTACATGAAAAATGATACTCATCTGTGATAGAATTCAATTTTGTCCTTCACCAGAACATAATTACTTAACAGAATTATCCACTAAGTAATTTTACCAATGCAGAAAGCAATAAATTCTATTTTAGCTTCAACATATAAAATTGCTGAATTTTGTATCTTTTAAAAATATTTATAGATTTATATCTTAAGAGAGAATTTCCAAATTACCAAATGGTCAATACTAGGCTTGTTAACAGATAGGTAAGCTGTAAAATCAATAACAAAATCTCACTATATCATGGATTTCATTATAGTAAAATAGCATACTTCTCTTGGATTCTATGTACAATTTATTTAGAGAATAAAATATTAGATTTTGTCCCCCAACAGAATTAATAAGCCACTGTTATATTAATTTATTAAGGAATTTTTCTGTTTTAAGGATATGAAGGATTTATGTTGAACTTGCAGACAGCTGTTTTATGAAGTTATCACATTATCTATACAATTGCAGTTATGCTACAAATAATGTTCCAGTTTTATTTTATCTACAAGTTATGTCAAGCTACTTTCAGTTTCTAATTTTTAACTTCAGTGTTGTGCTTGTTTCTTCACAATACCATATGTTTATTATATTCTGAAGTGTAAGCCTAACAATTTTCTTTGAAAATACTTTTTTGTTTATATCTGTTTAGGTTGAGTGAGATTCCTTTCACATCCTGTCATCCAGAGGTTCCTTTGGTATGCTTCCATGATTAATATTAATTAATATACAAGCTATTGGATATCTAATGGATATCTAATGGTTACAAATGAAATGTCTTCATATCTGAGATCAAGAAGTCAGGTGGAATGTTTAATGGTTTCCCATAGTCAGTTGCTGCAAGAAAGAAAATACTTCTTTCCATCCAAATTTAATTAGAGAAGTACTTTATTTTTTTATTTTTTATTTTTTACAAATAGTTTATTGTCAAATTAGTTTCCACATAACACCCAGTGCTCATCCCCACAAGTGTCCTCCTCCATGCCCATCCCTCCTCCCCCCCACATCCATCAGTCCTCAGTTTTTGTCAGCATTCAAGAGTCTCTCATGGTTTGCCTCTCTCCCTTTCCCCCACCATTTCCGCCCTTCTTCTCCCCCTTGTTCCTCCGTCAAGTTCCTCCTAATCCTCCTATACGTGCAAACATATGATATTTGTCCTTCTCTGCCTGACTTATTTCGCTCAGCATAACACCCTCAAGGTCCATCCATGTTGCTACACATGGCCAGATTTCATTGTTTCTCATTGCCATGTAGTATTCCATGGTATAGATAAACCACATCTTCTTGATCCATTCATCTGTTGATGGACACTTAGGCTCTTTCCATGTTTTAGCTATTGTGGAGAGTGCTGCTATGAACATTGGGGTACATGTGCTCCTATGCCTCAGCATTTCTGTATCCCTTGGGTAAATTCCTAGCAGTGCTATTGCTGGGTCCTAGGGGAGTTCTATTGTTAGTTTCCTGAGGAACCTCCACACTGTTTTCCAGAGGGGCTGTACCAGTTTACATTCCCACCAACAGTGTAGGAGGGTTCCCGTTTCTCCACATCCTCGCCAGCATCTAGAGTTCTCTGATTTGCTCATTTTAGCCACTCTGACTGGCGTGAGGTGGTATAGAGAAGTACTTTAAAAAATTTTTTTAACACTAATTCATTTTTGATAGATAGATAGAGTGTGAGTGGGGGAGGGGCAGAGAGAGAGGGAAACACAGAATATGAAGCAGGCTCTAGGCTCTCAGCTGTCATCACAGAGCCCAATGCAGGGCTCAAACCCACGAACCATGAGATAATGACCTGATCCAAAGTTGGACGCTTAACCAACTGAGCCACCCAGGAGCCCCTGAGAATTACTTTTAAAGATTAAAGTACATTTTTTTCATCATAAAAGATAACACCATAATTGAAAATGAAGAGAAGGGAGAACCAGCTCGGTGCAAATCTGGGAAAATGAAAATTTTCTGCTGACATTCACCAGAACTTAAAAATGCAAAGTTTCTTAGAAAGACTACATTCAAATCTCTGCTTTAAGAAGAAACCAAAAATCTGCAGATGGTATGAAAATGAGCATATTACAGATAATTATAAGGGCCTCAGTACATGAAGGCCACCCACTCAGTTGCAGATGTCCCCTATAAATAAGGAGCACAGGACAAGGAGATGATCAGCAAAACTTGGGCCATTCCAGAGAAATCAAAGAACTCCAAACATTGACTATCATCTAAGCCTGGGCTAAGAGAAATGGGAAAATCATATGTCTACTATTCATAGTTTGTCTCTTGGGCTCGAATATAAATTTCAGCTTTTTTCTCCATCATACTATCTAACATATCTGCCAACAACTATATGTTACATTTTATTTTAAGACATTATTTTATTCATGGCACTCATCACAGTTTGAAATTATCTTATTATTACTATATGTGATTGTTTACATATTCCTAGTGGTTTTCTTTTTTCACCACTATAAAGCAAGTTATATGTGTGAAAGGATCCTTATTGTGTCAATATATGCAGTGTTTTACAGTAGATAATAGTGACATGCAGCTATTTAAATTTAAGTTAAACTTGTATATTATGAAAAAAAGTTCCTTTTTCCATATTTTTGATGTTCAGTAGTCACATGTGGCTAGTGGTTACCATATTTCATTTCACAAACTTTAATTTCTGTTAATAGTTATGTTTATAGTTTGAAACTTTTTAAAATCCAAACTTTTCATTACTAACAAAAAAGTTAGCAGTAAGTTTTCCCAAGACAAATGAGGAAATTAATCCATTGGCTCTTACTTCTTTTTGCCTTCCTGAATTACACATCAGTCAATTTCCCAACTGGCATTGGGAAAACTAGATACATGGAAAAATAGAATTTCATAACATTGTCTCTGTAGTTTCTCTCTGAACTTGTTGAAAAGTCTCCATATGGGACCAGGAAAACAAAATTGAGAGATTATGTCTCAATATGTCTCAATGATTTGTTTCCATAACTGTTTTTTTTTTTTTTTTTTTTTTTTTGGAATTTGGGTATAAATTCTCAATTTACTGAGGTTTTATTTGCAATGAAACTTTTATTCATTGCATTTGCATTGTAACTTTGTTTGTATGTTTACACTGCTTCTAAGCCCTAAGGAGACTGGCTTTCATACTTGACTCTTCTTTCTAGGATTCTAGACTGTGGGAAAAATAAAGTATGCTACTACTTAGCCTACCATATTCTCCTTCAGTTCTACAACTTTTCTCTATCAGCAAGGGTAAAATAATTTCTAAAAAGGTTAGTGTAGCCCACCCACTTCTTAAGCACTCTCTTTCCCAAACTCATAACTACTAATACAGTCTATGAGAAAAGCACCCACATTTGATAGGTCATTCTGTACTGAGTCCAGAAAGTCTTATTTGAGCTGATTTTGTTTCCTTCAATATAATCCATTTTCATATAATGTGAAGTGAATAGACTTAATATAACTCTTCATTTCTTTCCTATTATTTTTCCTTATTTAATTATATACAGGATAGTAGTATTTTTGTAAAATGTGCTAAAACTGCAATCCTTTCAGAATTTCTAAAGTTTGTTTGTCCTCAAAACTAAATTAAGAAAATCAAACCTGGATGTTTTTACTTATAGTCAATTGGAAATCTTGTACTTGACTTAAAAATGCCATTAATGCCATTATGTTCTCTCTTCTACAGTCTCTCAAACAAAAGTTTGCTTTGTTGAGATTCATTTTTCTAGGTAATATATGTTAAAATACCACTCTGTATTTCTTATTATTACTTATCTTTTCCTATTAAACTTTAGAAAAAAATTTCACTTATTTCCAAACTAAAAAGAATCTGGCACATAATTATGGGGCGCCTGGGTGGCTTACTCGGTTAAGCGTCCGACTTTCGCTTAGGTCATGATCTCGCGGTTCATGGGTTCGAGCCCCGCGTCGGGCTCTGTGCTGACTGCCAGCTCAGAGCCTGGAGCCTGTTTCAGTCTGTGACTCCCTCTCTCTCTGGCCCTCCCCTGCTCATGCTGTCTCTCTCTCTCCTAGAAATAAATAAAACATTAAAAAAGTAAAAAAAATAAAAAGAACCTGGCACATAATATATACTTACCAAATATCCAATGAATACATGAAAGAAATACTGAATGAATGACAATGTAGTTAATTAGTACATATATGAATGTTCTTTTATAGGACAGAAAAGGAAACTATCCAGAATCCCCTTTATGTCTAAAACATTAAAAGATGTAAATAAAAATAGCAGAGGTCATTAGTGAAAAATTATACAACTGTCTTATTGACAAGAGGCAATTTTCAGTTTTTATTTATATAGGCAACATGGGTAAATCAACTTTGGTTTGCATATTTAAAAGATATAGTAGGAAATCATCACGGTCAGGATAAGATACAGAGTAAGCAATATTGTCTAATGACAGAGGTGTACATTTTCAGTTCTACCTAAATGGCTTTGTCAGTAGACACATGGAGTATAAGGAAGTAAAGTTTATATTAGAATGTCTAGAAGTTCAATGTTCAAGGTTGGGATAATTCTACATTTAGACTGAGGATATTAGCTGGGAATCACCTCATATGAACTGGTCCACCCCTACTAAAAATGGAGTCTGAGACAAGACTAAAAATGGAGGCCCACATATCTGACTAAATACTTCATTTGTAAATCAAATTATGTGTTTAATAAAATAAATCATAGCTGATAACTTCCCTAATCTGGGGAAGGAAATGGACATCCAAATCCAGGAGGCACAGAGAACTCCCTTCAGATTCAACAAGAATTGGTCTTGTCCATTGCATCACAGTGAAAGAGGCAGAATGAAAAGAGTAAGAGAGAATTCTGAAAGCAGCTGAGAGAAACAGGTCTCAACCTACAAGGGTAGACAATTAAGTAGTAGCAGACCTGTCCACTGCACTTGGCAGGCCAGAAAGGAGTGGCAGGAAATATTCAATATGCTGAATAGGAAACTATGTAGCCAAGAATCCTTTATCCAGCAAGGCTGTCATTCAGAATGGAAGGAGTGATAAAGCTTTCCCAGACAAGCAAAAACTGAAGGAGTTCATGACCACTAAATTAGCCCTGCAAGAGAGTCTAAGGGTGACTGTGAGTGAATACTTATAACAAAGACTACAAAGGACCAGAGACATTAACACAAACATGGAACCTAAAGACAGCACAACGACATTAAATCCATAACCTTAAATAATAACTCTGAATGTAAATGGACTAAACACCCTAATCAAAAGACATAGGGTATCAGAATGGATAAAAAACAAAGATCCATCTATATGCTGTCAACAAGAGACTCATTTTAGACCTGAAGGACACCTTCAGATTGAAAGTGAGGGGACGGAGAACCATCTATCATGCTGCTGGAAATCAAAAGAAAACTGAAGTAGCCATATTTATAGCAGACAAACTAGATTTTAAACTAAAGGCTGTAACAAGAAATGAAGGTCATTATATCATTACAGGTCTACCCATCAAGAAGAGCTAACAATTATAAATGTTTATGCTCTCAACTTGGAACACCCATATATGTAAATCAGTTAATCACAAATATAAGCAATCTTACTGGTAAGAATATGGTCATTGGAGGGGACTTCAATACTCCACTTACAGCAACAGACAGATCATCTAGGCAGAAAATCAATAAGAAACAATGGCTGTTAATGATACATTGGACCAGATGGACTTGATAGATATATTCAGACTTTTCATCCAAAAGCAACAGAATGCATAATCTTTGCTAGTGCACATCGAACATTCTCGAAGACAGATCACATACTGGGTCACAAAACAGCCCTCAATAAATATGAAATAACTAGGATCATACCATGCATATTTTGAGATCACAACACTATGAAATTTGAAATCAACCACAGGAAAAAATTTGGAAATATTCCAAATGCATGGAGGTTAAAGAACATCCTACTAAAGAATGAAAGGGTCCACCAGACAATTAAGAAACTAAAGAGATACTTGGGTGGCCTAGTCCATTAAACATCTGACTTCAGCTCAGGTCATGATCTTGCAAGTTCATGAGTTTGAGCCTCATGTCTGGCTCTGTGATGACAGCTTGGAGCCCAGAGCCTGTTTCAGATTCTGTGTCTCTTTTTCTATCTTTGCCTCTTCCCTGTTCACATTTTGTCTCTCTCCATCTCAAAAATAAATGAAATTTTAAAAAATTTAACAAAAGAAGAAATTTAAAAAAATTAACACAATAGTCCAAACCTTTTGGGAGGCAGCAAAGGTAGCCCTAAGAGGAAAATTGCAACCCAGGCCTATCTCAAGAAACAAGAAAAATCCCAAATATAAAACCTAAGTGCACACCTAACAGAACTAGAGGAACAGCAAAGAAACCCCAAAGCTAGCAGAAGAGAAATAATAAAAAATTAGAAAAGAAATAAACAATATAGAATAAAAAAACACCCCAGTAGAACAGATCATTGAATATAAGAGCTGTTTTTTTAAAGATTAAACAAAATTGATAAATCCATAGGCAAACTTTTCAAAAAGAAAAGAGAGAGAACTTAAATCGATAAAATCATGAATGAAAGAGGAGGGGTCCCAACCAACACCACAGAAATACAAACAATAATTCGAGAATACTATGAAAAATTGTATGCCAACAAACTGGACAACCTGGAAGAAATGGACAGATTCCTAGACACCCAGAGACTATCAAAACTCAAATGGGAAGAAATAGGAAATTTAAACAGATCCATAACCAATGAAGAAATTCAATCAGTTATCAAAAACTCCCAACAAATAAAGAGTCCTGGGCCAGATGGCTCTCCAGAGGAATTCTACCAGACACTTAAAGAAGAGTTAATACCTACTCTTCTCAAGCTGTCCAAAAAGTCAAAAGAGAAGAAAAGCTTCCACACTCATTCTATGAAGCCAGCATTGCCTTGATTCCCAAAACAGAGACTCCACAAAAAAAGAATTACAAGCTAGTATCTCTGATGAACATGGATGCAAAAATTCTCATTTATAGCAAATTGACTTCAACAGTATATTAAAAGAATTATTTATGTTGACCTAGTGGGATTCACTCCTGGGCTGCAGGGCTGGTTCAAAATTTGCAAATCAATCAATGTGATACATCATATTAATAGAAGAAAGGTAAGAGCCACATGATTCTGTCAATAGATGCAGAAAAAGCATATGACAAAATATAGCATCCTTTCTTAATAAAAACCCTCAAGAAAGTCAGGATAGTAGGAACATATCTTAACATCATAAAAGTCATATATGAAAAGCCCACAGCTGATATCATCTTCAGTGGAGAAAAACTGAGAGCTCTCCACCCAGAGATCAGGAATATGACAGGGATGTCCACTCTCACCACTGTTGTTGAAAGTCCTAGCCTTAGCAATCAGAAAACAAAATGAAATAAAAGGCACGTGCATTGACAAATAAGAAGTTAAACTCACTTTTTGCAGATGATATGATACTCTACATGGAAAACCCAACAGACTCCACCACAAAGCTGCAAGAAATGATACACAAATTCAGCAAAGTCACAGGATATAAAATCAATGTATAAAAATCAATTGTTTTTTTGTACACCAATAATGAAGGAACAGAAAGAGAAATCAAGAAATTGATCCCATTTACAATTGCACCAAGAACCATAAAATACCAAGGATAAACCTAAGCAAAGTTGTAAAATATGTGTATGATGAAAACTATAGGAAACTTATGAAGGAAATTGAAAAAGACACAAAGAAATAGAAAAACATTCCATGCTCATGGATAGGAGGAACAAATATCTGTAAAATGTCAATACTGTCCAAAGCAATCTACACATTCAATGCAATCCAAATCAAAATTGCACTTGCATTCTTCTCAAAGCTAGAACAACCAATCCTAAAATTTGTATGGAACCACCAAAGACCCCAAATAGCCAAAGTAATGTTGAAAAAGAAAACCAACGAGGCATCACAATCCCAGACATTAGCCTCTACTACAAAGCTGTAATCATCAAGATAGTATGGTATTGGAACAAAATCAGACACAAAGAACAACGAAATAGAACAGAGAACCCAAGAATTAGACCCACAAATGTATGGCCAACTAATATTTGACAAAGCAGGAAAGAGTATCCAATGGAAAAAAGGCAGTGACTTTAGCAAATGGTGCTGGGAGAACTGGACAGCAACGTGCAAAAGAACGAAACTGGATCACTTTATTACACCATACACAAAAATAAACTCAAAATGGATGAAAGACCTAAATGGGAGACAGAAAGCCATCAAAACCCTAGAAGAAAAAACAGGAAATAAAGTTTTTTGACTTAGCAGCAGCAATTTCTTGCTTGACACATGTCCAAAGGCAAGGAAAATAGAAGGAAAAATGAACTATTGGGACCACATCAAGATACAAAGCTTCTGCACTGCAAAGGAAACAATCAACAAAACTAAAAGGCAATGATGGAATGAGAGAAGATATTTGCAAATGACATATTGGATAAAGTGTTACCATTCAAAATTATAAAGAACTTACCCAACTCAACACCTGAAAAACAAATACTCCAGTGAAGAAAGGGGCAGAAGACATGAATAGACACTTTTCCAAAGAAGACATCTAGATGACCAAGAGACACATGAAAAGATGCTCAACGTTACTCATCATCAGGGAATACAAACCAAAACCACAATAAGATACCACCTCACACTGGTCAGAGTGGCTTAAATAACTCAGGAAACAACATATGATGGCAAGGATGTGGAGAGACAGGGACCTTCTTGCACTGTTGTTAGGAATGAAAACTGGTGCAGCTGCTCTGGAAAATAGTGTGGAGTTTCCTTAAAAAATTAAAAATAGAATTTACCTATGATTTAGCAATAGTACTCTTAGGAATTTATCCATAGGGTATAGAAGTGCTGATTCATAGGGGCACATGTACCCCAATATTTATAGCAGCACTTTCAACAATAGCCAAGTTATGGAAAAAGCCCCAATGTCCATCAATTGATGAATGGATAAAGAAGATCTGGTTTATATATACAATGGAATAATATTTGAGAAAGAGAAAGAATGAAATTCTGCCAATTGCAACAACTTGGATGGAAGTGGAGGGTATTATGCTAAGTGATATAAGTCAGTCAGAGAAAGACATATCATATATTATCACTCATATATGGAATTTGAGAAGCTTAACAGTAGACCAAGGGGGAATGGAAAGGGAAAAATAGTTTCAGACAGAGAGGGTGGCAAACCATAAGAGACTCTTAAACACAGAGAACGAACTGAGGATTGACGGGGAGGCAGAGACAAGGGGGAAATGGGTGATGGGCACTGAGGAGGGCACAAGTTGGGATGAGAACTGAGTTGCATTTAAGCTATGAATAACGGGAACCTACTCCTGAAGCCAAGAGCATACAGTATACTCCGTACGTTGGATACACTGTATGTATGTATGTATGTATATATGTATACACTTGACAATAAATTATATTAAAAAAAGAAAAAAAGGAGAAAAATTCTACCTGCTTTCCTAGAGGAACATACTATCTCTATCTTCCAAATGTGTTTTCCATGAAAATATTATCTAAAATGCAGTCTGGAACAAATGAATGAGAGTCTCTCCTGGCAAGATGTGTAGAAATATGAAATATTCATGGAGAAGTGTTTCCCAGTCATCCTACTGTGTTTGAATACTTAATAAATTAACACATTACTTTATAATTATTTTATAAAATTTATGCTCAGTAACAGCAAAATCACTAAATATGTTGTTAAGAATAACCCTTCCATATAGTTTTGTTCAATTTCAAGTCATGCAAAATTCTACATCTTTTCCTTAGTCACTGTAATTCTTAGACTGTGTTCTATCAATATTAATTTGGAAAAAAAATTAGGGGAAGATGCAATGAAATTATAACATTCTTGAAGCAATTCCTAGATTCAGAAATAAAGTAGGATTCTAAAGTTGAGACCAAATTTCATAATGGAGTTTTGTATGTTTTCATTATAAAATAGAAATATTTTAATTTTTTCACATAAATCACTAACTTATGACACAGGTTTTAATCATCTTTAACAGATAATGATGCAGTTTTACCATCTTTAACAAATATATAGTCATTATCACAAATGTTTCATTTAGACATTTGTATGTGAATTATTTAGTATTGCAAAATATTATTCAAGTGTCATGAAATTTGTTAATTACAAATCATTATTCATGGATTCTTTTAGAATATTGAGTTAGAACACACCAAAAGCAATAAGAAAAAACAATTGTCACTGATGTTTCATCAAATCTATAACATTTATGTCCTAAATTAGCAAGCCTCTATCATCAAGTTTACTAATCTTTCCTTCTGGTGTGTATAATCTGCCATTAATCCTATTCGGTGAACTGTATATTCATCCCTAAAATTTCCATTCTTTGTTCCTATAGAATTTATTTCTCTTCATTATGTTTGTGCTTTCCTTTAGATTCTTGAATACAATTATATGTTTTTATAATTTTGTTGTCAAATGTGGACATTGATTTCTAAATATGTTTCTCCTAATTTACTATTGTCAGGTTATTGGTCACATTTTCCTGGATCTTCATGTGACTAATACATCTTGATTGAATGGTGAACATTATAAATGTTATGCTTTATGTATATATATAATATAAATGTTATATTATATATATATATATAAATGTTATTACTTTAAAGTGTTGATTTTTTTATTTTGGCAGGAACTTAAATTATTTGTGGATTAGATTGGTCCTTAGAAAGCTTGTCATATCCATTGTTAAAATGCATCAACAGTACTCTTTACTTTAGGAATGGTTTATCACTATTCAAAATGTGTTTTACTACTCAAAAAAAATTTCTGGTTATTCTAATTATAGCTCTAAGTATTCAATAATATCTTCCACTTTTTGTCTGAATGTAAATGTTTTCCTACACTATGTGATTTTTCATGGTTGTTTATCTTACAGATCCAAGGTAGTTGTTCATTGTCCAGTCTTGTGAAGTATCATCCTGTATGGTTACATAGCTGACTAGTTTTTAGGTGAACGCTGAAGAGGAGCCCACATAGATTTCTGGGCTCTTTTTCTGTGTAATAGATGCTCATATATATTCTACACCATATATTCCCACTGTCTTTATAGCTATGAGCTCTGATCTTTATCTTCTCAATACGAAGATAATGTTTCTTCTGACTGATTTCCCCCTCACTGTACTAGAGTTCAGAAAGTGCTTCCAGGCAGTCAGCAAACTAGAGTCATCATAAAATTCATCTTGTTTGTTTCTCTTCTATCAGGATTACAGCTCTGTACTGCCTAATGTCCAATGTCTGAAAACTTTTCCTGGTTGTTTATGGCAAGAGAGCTAGTCACGTAACATGTAGTCAATTATTCTTGGAAGCAGAATAATTTGGTTCCTTTTTACATTCTACATTTTTTCTGTTGTGATTTTCTATCTCTTCCCTATTGATGATGATATTTTTCTTTAAATCTTTGACCTTATATAAAATAGCTCTTTTAATTTTCATGTCTGCTAATTTTAGTGACATCTCTAAAACTCTCTTGATTTTTTTCCTTTTAGCTACAGATAATAGGATCCCACTTTTGTACATTGGTATCAGTTTGTGATTATATGCTGGTCCTTGGGGATGTGACGTTTTTGGGCATTTTGGTTCTATTTTTCTTTTATACATTTTTTTTCATGTTTATTTATTCTTGAGAGATAGAAACAGAACACAAGCAGTGGCAGGGCAGAGAGAGACACAGAATAGGAAGCAGGCTTCAGGCTCTGAGCTGTCAGCACAGAGCCCAATGTGTGGCTTGAACCTACAGACCTCGAGATCATGACATGTGCCAAAGTCGGACACCTAACCAACTGAGCCACCCAGGTGCCCCCACCTTTTTTTCTTTTTATAAATGATGTTTTTACAGGAACTGAATTTATGATTCTTGTTGAGTCTTGATTTTAGAACTTTTTAGGGTAGTTTTGAAGTAGACTTACCCTCGCATGGTAGTAGCTTTACTTCTAAAGCTAGGGCTTTCTATCATTTGAGTTGAATGTCCAGAGTGATCATGAAGTCTCTCCAAACTGACTATATAAACTCCAGTATATCCAGAATTTTGTAACCTCCAGAATTTCTACTTAGGATACAGTTCTTCAGTAGTTGTTCCCTGCCAAGTCTCATGGAGTATTATCCTGTGCCTGTGCAGATTAATCTTCACCCAAGGATTCAAAGGATCCCCTATGCAGATTCTGCTGTTCTGTCTCTCCATTCTCCTTTATATCTCGTATCCTGATTTCCAAAATTCAGCTGTCTCAGGAGTCCCATATTGCAACTGTCTTGTTTCCTCTTCCCAGAGGGATTGCTTCGTTCTTTTCAAACTCCCCTTCCCTTTTTCATGATCCAAGAAGCTCCTCCCTGCCCTTGGTGAAAATCTTGGTGAATGTAATGCTTATTTAATTTGTTTCCTCTATCTTACTGATAAAAGCCTTGTTCCATGTATTTGTATAGTTTTTCCAGTTTTATCGTTGTTCAGAGTGTGTATGAGGGGAACCTGATACCTGCTATCCCATATTTGAAGGGTGTTTCTTCTGAGTATAGAGTTGTGTATTGGAAATGTTTCCAGCATGTAAATATATCATCAAACTGTCATCTAGGTTTATTGCTCTTGTTAAAAAGTCAGCCATTAGTCTTACTCCTCTTTGAAGGTAATGCATCTTTTGTTTCTTAGCTACTGTCAAAGTTTTCTCTCATCTTTGATTTTCAACAGTTCATTTTGATGTGATTGAATGTGTTTTTTAAAAACTATTTATCTTGCATAGAATTAAATGAAATATTTGCATCTGCAAGGGATTCACAGAAATTTAAAAAAAAATTTTTTAATTATTTGTTGTGAGTTTTCTAAAACCCTGTTCTAATTTTCTTTCTTTTCTGGGACTCAAATTTCATATATGTTAGGCCTTGTGATGGTGTCTCACATCTTTTACATTTTATTTTCTGTTATTTTTCTCATTCTTTTCTCAAGGCTTCAGTTTTTATGTATTCTACATTTTCTATTTCTGGTTTTCTAATTCTATGTCATATTGTGTTCAGTCTCATTCAATATATTCTTCATAATTTTTCTGCTTTTTTTGTAATTTCCAATTCTCTGTCAAAATATTTACTATTTAATCTATTTTTCATCTTTTCTTCTTTTTCAGAGTTTTACCATGGTTAATATATTAGTCATAAAGTCCTTATCTGATAATTTTAGTATTATAATTTTATCTGATAATACAGTAATGTATTATCTGTGTCCCTCATTCATTGTCTTTGTTTTATATTAATTTTCAGTCATTTCAATCTCTTTTTAGTATTCCATACTGTTTTCTTCTTCCAAAAGAGTATACTTTCCCTCTATAGGCTTTAGTATTCTGGTGATTAACTTGATATTGTGTCTAGATTTAAGGCTTTACTAGGGCTTGTCTGCTCAGCCTGTCTATCCTTGTAATATGTAGTCCTTATTCTTAGGCATCATACTTATTTCTTGGGTATGGTCCTTACACCAAGGACATTTTTTGGGTTTAAACCAATGGTCTAGGATATTGACTAGAGCACATACACTTTGGCAAAGTTTTTTTAATTAATTTATTTATTTTGAGAGAGAGAAAGAGCAGCGGCAGAGAGAGAAGGAGGAAATCCCAAGCAGACTCCACACTGTCAGCACAAAACCTGATGTGGGCCTTGATCCCACGAACTGTGAGATCATTACCTGAGCCAAAACCAAGAGCAGGACACTTAATCAACTGAACCACCGAGGTGCTCCAACTTTGGCAAAGTTTTAACTCCAAAATAGATCTCCCAGATTTCCATAGCTACTCAGATTTTTACTCATTTCTTTAGCCTCATGGTTGCTGTTCTCGGTTGTGTTTCTTTGAGATTTACCTTGCACATGTATAGTAGAGGTTTCAGCTATCAGGTAGAGAAAATTTTGTTTACAGTTTTTGTTTTTTGTTTTTGTTTTTAGTTTTACTCTCCTTTTCTGTAGTTTTCATCATTCTGGGATTTTTCCTGAGTTCCTGATGCATTGGCAATCATGACCACAACCTCTGTCTTCTTAGACCACGTAATCTGATGCTTTATTTTTGGTCTCTACTCTGCCACACCTGGAGTGAAGAACAATCTTTGGGAGAAAACTGTGATATCTGATATCTAAAAAAAGTAGATTCTTAAATTGTAAACTGGTATTAATAATATCATACATAGTTGTTGAAATGCTTGATAATAAATGTACAAGGTCCAAGAGAATGATATTTAGTATAGTTTTAAGAATGCATCTAGATAGGCAAAGTTTGCTAGGAAGTGAACTTATGATCCGTAATTAAAGAGGTATATCAAATTGAATTAAATAAAAATTCAACTTACAATGCAGATAATAGAACATTCACCCTTTAACAAAAAATAATAAATTAAAATTAAAGCTAGTGCTTCAAATAATAAATGTAATACCTTATTTCACAAATTTTAAAATATTAGAAATGGTTACATAGTAGCATACACAAACTGGTAAATGAGGTATTTGATTTATCCTCCCTCACTTTTCTTTTTTTTAGATGTACTAGTGACTAAATACCAAATAATTTGATTTTAAGCTTTTCACACACATATAATTTTCTAGCATGTCTGTCTCTCAGGTAATCCTTTTTACCTATTCTATCATTTCAACATACTAGACTTTTCTAGCCATCGTTTAGTGTAATGATTTCTTTAAATGGAAAGTGAAGGTAATATATACATCATGATTCCAATATCTAATACTTGTTTAACAAGTTACATTACTGACTTGTGCAGCATTTTTGTGCTGGATTTTATTAGGTATCATATTGCACTGTAGACAGCAGCAACAGCAGGGACTAACTGGAAATACAAATACATACATTTCAGAAAATACAGAAAAGCAGGTTTTTTTCATTAAAATATATACATACATAGAAACATACATACATACATCATTAAAGTTTAAACAATTTCCAAGACACTTTTGGGTAACTTATTTGCAAGGAATTAATTGTTTTAGCTAAAATAATATCCAGAAAACATCATTTAGGTATATATACTCTCTTGGGCATGTTTTAAGAAAGTATCACTTTAAGGACTTTTGAAGTTTGCTCTCCTGAATTCTATCTTGGTTTTGTTTAGAGTCATATGTACAAATCAAACACTCTCAGAAATAGAGGTTGGGCATATCTGCCAGTGATTCAAACCAACAGGCATCCAACAGTTCTACCTTAAAATATTTATTGACAAATTAATTAGACATGTACACAGGCTAGTGTATGCAAACTGCTTATTACAGATTTTTTTAATCCATGTGAAATATTTGTAATAGACTATAGCAAAAATTGGTGGTGGGTTAGATACTCAAGTATAGCTGCACATATTTACTTGAGAAAAATATTTATTCAATACTTACATTTTGGTGTTCTTGAAAGAACACTCAAAGAGAAATATGTAAAATAAATTTGAGAGAATTAGTATATAGTCTAACCATGTAAAACTGTCATAAAATGGTTGAATGTTGGTAATTTCAAATGGTACCTGCTAATTCATGCAGGAAGATCCATTAAGATAATGTTCCAGAAAGAGAACATGACGGCTTGGACTAGCTGGTAGCAATGGATTTGTAATGACGTAAAGAAGCATTTAAGGAGAAGCAAAGGATTTGGTAACTGGATGTGAGGAATGTGGAGGGAGACTCTAGAGTCAAGGATGACTTTCATGTTTATGATCTGGACACACGGACAGACTGTGTGTCACTTATGAAATATGGAGCCCTAATACAGAAAAAGTTTTGTCTTGTAGGGCGGGACACAACAAGCAAGAAGTTCAGTAGAATTTTGGTCATGTTCATGTAGTATGTGAGCACCACTAAGATATCTAGTGAAGAAGCCTGGAGGGTAACTGGTCATGGACATGCTTGCTCTTGAGGCATAGAAGTTGTGTTGAAACCTAAGAATGTATGACATCATTTATGAAAGTGTGTAGAGTAAGATAAGAGGGCCTAGAACAATTCTGAAAATTACTAAAATTTAAGAAGGCAGGAGAAACCAAAAACTGGCCTAAGAACGAATATTCAATGTTGTAGAAAACCAAGTGTGCCATAGGGAGAATTAGGGATTGTCTGGGGTTGAATGATGAATACGGTAAATAATATAGAGATTTCAAGTGCGACTGTGATTGAAAAGCACCCATTGGATTTAGTCTCAAGGAAGTAATTGATGGCTATGACACAAGCGATTAGATTGAGTAGTTGAAGTACTTCCTTTGCTGGAGTGTGTTGGAGTAGGTAATGAAGTACTTTAGAGTCATCAAAGATGATGAAAACATATATATTTATTTACATGGAAATGTGTTTATAATTCATTAATAAATTTTTAAACATCAGGTTACAAAGCAGTATTAAAATACAACCTGTTTTATAAGAATATATGTGAATATACATATAAAAGTATAAAAAGATTGTAAAAAGTAAGCATATACTATACACCACAGTTTGCTTAGACTTTATATTATTACCTCAGAGGCTTTCTGTGAGAAATAAATGAGATGAGAAAATTACAACTTAGGTAAGTCTATGATCACTCAAAGAATAAATGAGTGGAGCTACAATTCTATTCAGGAAATCTTTTCCCTCCCAAAAGATGTTTGCTGAAGTTATTTTTAGGATTAGATACATTTGTACTTATTTTGTAATGTCTGTGAATGAAAAAAAAAGAAAACTTAAAAGTAAGTCTTATAACAATTACAGAAAAATCTTTGGTATATAACCTTTCTCATAACACAAAAATTCAAAGTTCTGGAGTAATGTAGTCAGTTTTCAAATAAGACTAAATGATGGAGAAAAAAAGTACCTGAAGAAAAATATGTTTATATTTCCAACAATAGTTATTCCAGCTTGTCCAGAAAATTTAAAATTAATGTAGAGTTCTTGAAAATGTCTTAAAGTTTAATGAGAACATCAATCTGTCTAAAATATTAAAATGTGAAATATTGGGTAGGACTATCCCTTGTTATATAATGGGGGAATTCAAGCATGTTAAAACTGGACACATGGACAGACTGTGTGTCAGTCTGGATGTATGGATATAATGTCACAATTATCATCCATCCCTCTTGATAGCTGTGACATCAGCTGTGAAAACTGATCATGGTATCCCTACTGAAATTTCTGTAGATTGATTGTGCTGGTTTATGGTGCTCACATAAAAGATCAGCAAATGTAAAATGAAGGAGACATGTCAGGTCAAAGAAACAATCATATGCTCTATATAATATACTTCATTTCCTTGAGTTGCTTAGATTATATTACTCCACTTCTACATTATGTGCTAAACACATTATGTTAAATTATAAATTGAAATATAATTGTAACTATAACCCTTTCCTATCATGAATTAATGAAGACTAATTTATCAATTTCAAAAACAAGTATGATTTGAATTTGGATATTATATACAGATTATATTTTATGCTTACTTTCTTATGTCTCTATAAGTACACTTTTAAAATCCTCTGACACACACACACATACACAAACAGCTCTGAGAAGACATGCAAACATTTGACAAAAAGTAGAATATCAAAAGTGATGTTTTTAATTCATAAAAATAAATGTACTAAATCGTGTGTAAATAACATTTACGATATTAAATATATTTACGATATATTTATGATATTAAATATATTTAATTTTTAAAATATATTCCCACTTGAAATATATTGCAACTTACAAAGCATTTGAAATTATTATTTCTGGGGGCGCCTGGGTGGCTCAGTCGGTTAAGCGTCCGGCTTCGGCTCAGGTCATGATCTCACGGTTCGTGGGTTCGAGCCCCGCATCGGGCTCTGTGCTGACAGCTCACAGCCTGGAGTCTGCTTCAGATTCTGTGTCTCCCTCTCTCTCTGACCCTCCCCTACTCACGCTGTCTCTCTCTCTCAAAAATAAACATTAAAATTAAAAAAAAAAAAAAAGAAATTATTATTTCTGGCATTTTCCTTGAAACATCTTATTTTTAAGCTAAATTTTAACTCAAGAAAAAGAAAATCAATTTTAACTATTTCTTCATGTTTGATTCTTAAATAGTAAGTCCATTCTCCAAACTCTGTCATTCTACCTTCTTCTCTATGACTTCTGTTTGCATTGAGAGACTTTCCATGTTTGCTTTCCACATTACTTACAGGTTTACTACTGTTAATTTTTTTTGTGCATTTTAACCAGTATTTTATTGCAAATTTATTTACATTTCTCCCCATTTTGGCTTCCTTGAAGTTTTGGCTATAGGCTCCAATTTTCTCCATATGACTATGGTCTCCTGTAGCCTCTCATACCTTTGTAAAGATAACAAGAAATTACTTTTAAAAAATTCTATTCCTTGTAGAAATTTATTTGCAATGATAGACACTCCCTCTGAGACTCTATTGCCATATTCTCTTTCCTTTGAGATTTCAAGGGAATGTGGTGTTTTCTTGCTCATTTTATTTATCCTCAATTAGGAAGAGAGCTATCCATGTCAGTCTGTTATAAAACAGAGTTCAGTAGGATGCTTGATGGTGATTGAACAAGACCCAGTTCATACTGGCTCCAGTGAAAAAGAGAACTGACACATCTACCAAAATTTTCCAGGTATAAATGGACGTAAGTACTCAGATGACACCAGGAGACACTCTATTGTTCATTTCTATTCATTTTGGCTTCACGCAGTCAGGTTCTTTACAGGTCTTGGTAGGATGGTCTTCACATGGTTTACTCTCAGAAACATTTTACTCAGAAAGATTCAATTTTCCTCTTATTGTAGTTTCAAAAAACTTTTAAGGTTGATTTGAATTTTCTTCTCAGGCTCTTCGTGAAGAAGCCTTTTTGGCCAGAGGTTGTGAATATATTGGTTCAGCCTAGGTTTTATGACCACCTCTAATGATGAAGAAAGAAATTAGTCTTGTCAACTGCTTAAAATGAAAGTTAGAGGAAAGTCTCTGAATAAAAGAAGATGATAGAGATATAGTTGCTTGGTAGGCGGGTAACAAATGTCTACTACACACAGCTCATATAAACTTATCTTGAATGTGCTCACTATTTAGCAAACTCAAGGTTCTCAGATTCAGGAGTACTGTCCAAGATTTCAGTCCATTATCTCCTATTAAAATACAGTTGGAAATGATGGAAATTACAATGGAAGTTTTAAAAGATTCATTGTAATTTCAACATTGCAACTACCTTTTTATATAAACTTGGTCAGGTCATTTGATTTTTAGGACCTCCATTTCCTTGGGAATAAATTTAGGTACTTATATTTTCTCTAAAATTCTAATATTGTAATCAGGGCACCCAGGTGTCTCAGTTGGTTGAGTGTCTGACTCTTGATTTTGGCTCAGGTCATGGTTCCAAGGACGTGGTGTTGGGCTCTGTACTGAGTGTGGGGTCTGCTTGAGATTTTCTCTCTTCCTCTCCCTATCCCCCTTTTCCCTGCTCATATGCTCTCTCTCTCTAAAATACATAAAAATAAAATAAAATTTTACTGTTCTAATTAAATAATTAGCTTGTGGGTCACACTTTGTACATCATCACTTCTGTCTCAGTTTCTCAAACATAAAATAAGTTTAAGGGTTCCTGTCCTTTCTGACCATTTGGTGTATAGTAAAGTAAAGTAAAGTGAATGTAAGAAATGTACGATGAAATATATGAACAAGAAACATTTTTATTTTCACACTGCAAGAAATAAATTATGGATAATTTTGTTTAGTTGATTCCTAAGGAACCTCTCTTTAGAAGATCCTCAAACAATGCAAAGTTTTGCTGATGTGATATATATGTGTCCAATAAACTCCATTTATGTGTGATTGAATAAAGCCCATAACTGTTTTTTCTCTATCCTCAGTCCCTCAAATACTGATGGTGCTTTTTAAGTGACTTAACTTAGCTAACAGGTATAATACTAATAATAGCTGGAAAAATAGCTAATATTTATTAAGTGATTATTTTAAAATTATTAAGTAAACTAAAATGCATAAAACTTAATTCACAACATGAAACTAATTATTTGGGGGTATTTCCTGAAATAATATTTGTAGACACTTAGTAATACTAGCTTTCCTTCTCAGTATAAAAGGGATATATTTGTGCGACTATTGACTATATGGGACATAAAAAAGTATGCAACATCCTATTTGTGTATTAATGAATAATTGTCACAGTGCTCCTGAGGTCTGTATTTTTAGAACGCATTTGCTGTTGCTTTTGCACGAATTGAATAATTTAGCTCTTTCATTCACACTAGTTCCCCTGGAATATATAACATTGAATTAATTAAGTTTTAACCTAATTATTTTTGTTACTCATTAACAACATTTAAGTCATTTTTACTATATGAAAATTTTATCAAATTTCCACATTGCTGCTGATTTTTATCTAGTAACATTTAACTTATCAGACGTACAATCTAATGTAAATTTCACTCCTTAACATTGAATCTATTTCTCATCAAACTCAAAAAAATTTTTAAGTGAAAATCACACAACCTTTGCATGAACAAAAGCCCTTTCATTCACTTTTGCTTTCTCTTACATTTTCCCGTGATGTTACATATTATATAATTTATAAGGTGAGCCACTGATCTGAGAACCCTTGTAACAACATAGGTGCAGCAGCACCTAGGTGGCTCAATTGGTTAAACATCCTACTTCAGCTCAGGTCATGATCTCAGGGTTCTTGAGTTCGAGCCCCACATTGGGCTCTGTACTGTTAGAGGGAAGCCTATTTTGGAACCTCTGCTTTCCTCTCTCTCTCCCCCTCCCCTGCTCATGCTCTTTCTTTCTCTCTCTCTCTCAAAATAAATAAGTAAACATTAAAAAATGGGGCGCCTGGGTGGCTTAGTCGGTTAAGTGTCCGACTTTCGCTTAGGTCATGATCTCGCGGTTCGTGGGTTCTTGCCCCGCGTCGGGCTCTGTGCTGACTGCCAGCTCAGAGCCTGGAGCCTGTTTCAGAGTCTGTGTCTCCCTCTCTCTCTGACCCTCCCCTGTTCATGCTATCTCTCTCTCTCTCTCTCTCTCTCCTAGAAATAAATAAAAATATTAAAAAAAATAAATTAAAAAAAAATAAAAAAAAATATTATAGATGCATTCTTTGCATTATGATGCAGTAATTACTCACAGTGCTATAGTTATACTTTTAATGTGAACAGTGTAACTGTCATCTGATAAAATGTGCTCTTTGAGCATGGAAGTTATGTAGGCATGATTTGTTAAATGCCACCTCATAACAGAAGAGTCCATATGAATAGGCAAACTAGAAAGCAATAGAAATGAGTTCTTTTGATATTTCTGTCATCCTCGAAATTTTCTGAAGAAATACTGAATACTATATGTAGTTTATTTTTTGATAATCTATTTAGTGACCTTATTTTTAGTATTTCATGAAATAACAGTGTACTCTCTATTGCCATAAAAATGAATGCTACTCTTCACTACGTAAACATTGTATAAGCCACTTTATGTGGATCAAGAATTGTGTTCTGATAATTTTAGATGAAATAATTCATTTGGAACTTTATTCATAAAAATTAACATAGCTTAAAATGAAGAAAAATAATTATCTGAAGGTCATACCTAAATTCTTAAAATGAATAAAACATATGTATTGTTTTTCAGGCTAATGCAAAGCAAAACAATGTATTCAATGGGCCAAAACTATAAAGTGAGGAAAATGAACACTTTTTACCTGAAATACATAAATTTTGTTTTTAAAAATGTTTTTGCTTTGTTGCTTTGAACACTCCTTAATCCTCAATCTTTTATTATATTTCTGATCAAACTAATCAATGACATTATAGCAATAAGCTATGTTTCCATAGGTCTATTTCAAAGATACTGACATAATTTAATGTATTTGAGGAAACAGGTTGAATTTGTCATATTGGCCTCAGGTTGATATGTGATGGCCTCAGGTTTGGTGTTGATATGATGGAAGGTTATGTTATTTGTATTGTTTTTCAAGCTGTTCTTTCCTTGTGATTTTTTCTCTTGGTTTAGCAAAGGATTATTTACCCTTAAGATGGCATTATTAAATTAACATGCTTCTCACTCAGAAAAGAAAAAAAAAAACAAGCTACTAAAATATATTCTGTTTCATTGACATGTTCTGTAGCCTAAAATGTACATTCAAACAGCAGTTGGAAATGTCAGCCGCATTTGACACTGACTAATTGATGAAAATGATTTGTCCTGTTGACTTAACTTCCACAATTAGACCTGTTCACTATGGCTGCTGCATAGTGTGCTTTTAGTTATAGTGACCTGTGCTATTACAAGAAATGAGTTTCGGAAATGGTCTTTATCCTCCCAAATAAAGTTAGTGCATCCAGATTTGGAAACTGACAGCAGTAATATTCCCCAACTAAAGCTGGAGCTTAGCTCTGTTATACTTATTAAAAAGCCTATTCATACAAATTAAATCCATTCCATATCCTGGCCTCTGATGACAGCTCCATTTTTTTCCTTGTCTGGTTTGAATTACCTCAAGTCTGTACCCAGAAAGAATTTATCCCTTTCAAGAGACTTCTCCAAGCCTATAATAAATTCACATGGGTCGTCCCATCAATGTAGTGAATTTGCATTATTATTTCATTATGAGTAGGAAAGAAAGCGGATTAGATCTTTTCCAGCATTGGCAGAGCCTAATTCAACCTGAACACATGATTAAAGCTGGCATTTATGACTATAACTGTCAAAGAAAACTAATTGTAAACTGAGAGCTGTGGGTAATTATGGCTTTTGGTATTAAACCATTTCTCTCCTATTTATCACAGAACGAACTACAGACTTTACTACTGTTTGCATTTAGTTGTCTGATTACTATGAACCTACTTATGCAAATGAAAATTGATTTATATTCTCAAATTAAGGGCTCTGTGAGACTTAAGTTCAATCATGCTTTGGTATGTGTATTTTACTTTTTCTTTCCTTTAATTTTTTTCTCTTGGAAAAAGTGAAGCGACACTAGTGTCACTGTTCTAAGACATTGCACTTTGCACTGTTTTAATTACAAGCCTTGAAGCAGCTGTCTGGATACATATGCTATTTAAACTATCTTTCATTAAGAGATGTGAAAAAAAAAACTATCCTCTATTATGTGCACATATATATGATAAAGGTTTTAGAACCATGTATGTACATGTTAATATATTTTATATGTATTTACATGGGTATCAAAGATTGTGCACATACAAAATACACACACATAACTATGCATATAGAAAGATATGTTCCTACACGTACATACATATGCATTAATGCATGCACATGCACACAAACATATGTATTATTACCAATTAATATTATAAGCCCTTAATTATGTAACAAATACCTTTATAATTTTATGGAAAGCAGTATGGGCTAGTGGCTAATCATGTAAAGCACACCTACTTAAGATTCAATTCCAGTTTTGCCATTTTCCAGCAAGGCAGATTTGTACAATTTCCTCATTTCAAAATTACCTAGACTAACTTGCATTCAGTAAGCGCTAAATGTGAGCTTTTAGCTAATTTTGTAAAATGCCATTTTTGTGACAGTGAATCACTGTGTATGAATTTGTGTGGCAATGTATTTTAAGGTAGAAATATAATAGTGATAGGTATAATTTAACTATATGCTTCAATTTTATGGGACAGTTTTAATTCATGAAATTGTATTCAGCAAAGGCAATTACTTAAAAGCTTAAGTAGCAGAATTTAATTTTTATAACTGTGAAAATCATTTATGAATAATAAATTACACATCAAAGGAAAAAATAATTTCTTTTGTCTAGAGCCCTGGTTTTCAGTTCAGGGAATAGTTTCACTGAATCATATGAAATATTACTGATAATGAGTGAAATGAATTATATGTTGATAAGAATCGGCTATTTTAAAGTATCAAACAGTGGAAAGTGTTGCTATTATGGATATTAATACAGTTATGGTAGGCACAGAAACTCCATTGACATTTGGATTTTAGGAAACAAAATGTTTCATTGAGAAAAAGTAAAAATATTTTGAAAACAGATGTGTCATTGAGAATGCTCAGCTCAATTATCAAAATTGAATTTTATCACTCTTAGGGTCAATAAAGATAATATTTTATTCCTGATCACTCAGCAATATGCAACTGGAACCATGGATATGGGATTCCTTAACTGTACCAAGTTCTGATACTTAATCTACTCATTAAATATGAGTGATTCAAATCAATGAATCAAATCACTACAATGAAAAGTAATGGTATTAGTTTAAAATCAACTTCAGATTTTAAACATGTAGACTTTTGAATCAAGAGCTGTTTTTCTTATCCTTTTCTTTTTCTTTAGGAAATAAAGACCTTTTAAAATTATCCTTGGTCTCCTGACCCTACTGATAAGTCTTTGTGTTGATGTATTACCTTTCCATATCTGTGCATGAACTTAAATATTTTGGCAGTTTCATTAAATGTGCACATATGTTGTGTGTGCCACTTTTTCACTTATAACTACTTCATAAACACTAAATCATGTTTTCACATAATCTCTATATCATCATTGAAGTGACCTCTTAAAATGTCACTCAATCAATATGCCAGTATTGATATCAATATTGATAATTTATTTAAATATGCTTTACATTTGTGAGACATCTAGGCTGTTTTAAAATTGCTATGTATGTAGACCACTAAGAAGAACTTAGAGCATTCTTCTTTACTTCAGTAATTTACCTAGGCTTAAATATGGAATAAGATTACATTTTTTAAAATGTTTGTTTATTTTGAGAGAATGTGAGAGAGAAGCATGGGCTGGGGAGGGGCAAGGAGAAAGGCAGAGAGAGTATCCGAAGCAGCTCCATGCTCAGCATGGAGCCCAACTTAGAACTTAATCCCACAACCATGAGATCACGACCTTAGCTGATATCAAGTCAGACTCTCAACTGACTGAGTCATCCAGGTATCCCTGGAATCAGATTACATTTTGGAAAGGTATGAGTCTACCTGGAGTTTTCAATTTTTGCTTATTCTACAAAGGGATGGTGTAAGCAATAAAGCTTTTCCTAACAACATTATAGTGACATTTTGGTTTTATTTTTATTATTTTGTTATTTGTCAATGGTATATAAACATTAAAATGCATTCCAAGTGTTAGGTGAAAGACCAAAGATAACAAATCAATAATTATAAAAACAAGTTCACTCATTGTGTATACATTAAATGACATCTAATTGTTTGGTCTTTACTTTCTGACAGCCTGCACTTTGCTTATGGGTCCTGAAGGACCACCGATTAATAAATTTTGCTTGAATTTCAGAAGTCTTAGTTTCATATTAAATGACAACCTGAGTCAACATGTTTGATGGAAACAACTTTCTCAGGAAGGAATAAAAGCTTCAATAAACACAGCATTTAGTTTCATAAACTGAAGTTCAAGTGAAAAAATATATTTTAACACATGCTTATTCTCTTGTAGAGGAGAATACTTTAGTCAATGATAGGTACAAACGTATCATTAAATTAAAGCTTATACAGTAAGTAGCTCAAAAACACATATTTCCTGACATATTTTCTAATTCAGATCATAATATGCCTAGATGAAAATTATTTGCCCAATAGAGCTAGTATCACTTCAAATGAGAAAAACTTTTTTTCACAGTGATGTCACCATAAATTCCTGTAATTTAAATGTGACTTAGTAATAGAATTTTCACCTGAAAATAATTCTCAGATGAACTTTAAATTTTATCAAGAAACAAACTCTAGTGTAGAATTATATTTCTTTCTTGTAACAAAAACATTTCTAGAATTTCCTCTCATAATGTAAAGTGCCAGTGTTTGTCGCATTAGGTAAAATTTTTTGAAAGTGTTATTCAACATTTGTATACACATTAGGTAATCTTATTAGATACTTTGTTAGAAACACAACTCTTTACCATTTTATTCATTGATCATCATTAATGTCTCTATAGGTGAGTAGACTGATATGCAAAGAAGCTACTCATGTAAAGTAGGACATAAAAAGTAAAATAGAAAATATTTTATAGATTTGTGTTTTCAAGAATATATGAACATGGTTTCTCAGGGAAAGCAATAGATATAACCAGGGATTGCTGCATGTAAGAGGAGTAATATATCTTTTCTCAACTGTAGTTCAAAGCCCATTTTTGCTTTACTTAGGAATAGGGAGTATATAACCAAAATAAGAACCAGAAAAACTGAAGCCCAAAAATATTTAATAGGATCCTGGGAATTTAGCAAGCCTTAAATGACAGTGACTAAAAAAACTACTACGCTATACAGATAAGAAGATTCATTCATGTTCATTGTGTGGAGGTCAGCATAACACAGACTAAGTGGTGTTCATAGCACATATGAGAACTCTTGGTGCACTAGCTTTCATTGGAGACTACATGATAAAACTTTAGTTTTCGTCCTTCACCTTAGAATGCAATTTAAATAAAATCTTTACTAATGAGAGACTTAGTAATACAGGGGTTTGACAGGATAGTAAGAACCATGAAAACACTTTCTTTTACTATTTTCTTACTTTCATTTCTTAACAGTAATATGTGTCAAAATAATATACACTAAAAAACCCTCTATCTTTATTTTAGTGCCAACTGCCACCAAAAGCACTTGTGCCTTCATAATGCAAATTGTGAATGACACAAATTACAGAAGGTTTATTTTCTGAGGAGGGCAAAAAAGGATATCCATGCATATTTGAATAATATATGTGCTTATTTAATATCCCTATTAAAGGGATTAAATAAGCAAATATATTCTGGAACAAATACCAGTTCTTCCCTTCTTTTTTTTTTTTTTTTTTTTTTTTGAGGTACCAATAGCTATGCCTTTTTCTTTGGGCAGGATACAAGAAGATCCTTCTTTGACAAACATAGCATACTAAGAGAAAATACATTGAGGGTTTCCAGCTAGATACTTGACAGCAGAATCCAGTTGATAAGCCCCACAAATATGCTTAGAGACTGCAGTTAGCTTTACAGCATCTTACTCATAGACATGAGATGGTAAGCAAGGATCAAAATATAAATAAGGAAAGTTAAGACCAAATACACTAAAGACAAAAGTAATTAAAAATAAACTGTGACTCAGCAATATGTTTCTGGAAGTTATCAGCTTGAATGCAGGAGGCAACTATTAATATCTTCTCCCTACTCTGCATTTAGTGACTCCATGTTGGTACGTTGAAATTTGCCATGGTGGAAGTATTTACACCAGTGAAAGTGGCTAACTCTAAAAATACAATGCTATTGAAACTGCACAACTAAAGGGAGAAAAGAGGCCACATGATAGAAGGTAAGAGGTGCAGAGAAGTGGTTTGGTAAAGAAATGGATCACAAGTGTGGAGGAGGGGAAGGAGCTCTGATGAGAGAGAGAGATAGAGAGAGGGAGAGAGGAAGAGAGAGAGAGAGGTGCACATAGGAAAGTACACAAGGAAAACATTTTGCCAAAGCCATTGATTTGGAAGATGAAAGAGGTGAGAGAGATTGATTTTCATGAATTTTTATAACCAGCAGGGCTTAAAGGCCGATGTAGCTTTAGAAGTGTGAGGCATGGGTGGTGTGGAAACCTGAGGGTGCTGCAGTGCTCCTGTGGAGGAGGGCAGATGGCCTGGGGAGGGAAGGCAGATGGTGTGACTGGAGGATCCCTTGGGATGCACTGGGAGGGAAGACCCCTCTTCTTGGAGTGCATCTGGGAGATGTGGTGTTGCTTCTCGGGGGACAAACGAGCCAGTGGAACCAGCTCTGTCCCTCACCCCTCAGCAGAGGCACAGAGACACCTGCTGAGGGCAGGTAACCTGGACACCGGCTCTTTGTTGTGCTTTTCTCCTAAATCCACACCCCTGCACTTTGGTGCAACTGCCCTACTGGGACAAACCAGCATTAGTCTCAGTGAAATAAGACCTTTCTCCAGAGGACCAGCATGAGTGCCCTCCATGCCAGGTCCCTAAATTTTGGAGTTTTAAAACTCAGCCAGCCTGCCCAAGAAAGAGGGCAAGGTGCACTGTGCTGTCAGGTGGTCAGGCAGCCAGGCGGCCTGGGCAGACAAGGTGAAATCAGATATCTGAGGGATGCCTGGGACACACAAGGGGAAATTGTTCACTCTTCTGAGAGGGCTTCCTGGAGAGCAACAGCTACAAATCCCCCTTTCCAGGGAGCTGACAGGCTCCATTTCTCTACCTTGCCTTTCAGCATAAACTAACCATGAAGAGGCAAAGCGCCAACACTGCTAGCCTAAACCTCTTACACCAAGCACCCATACCCCTCCCCTGCTCTGGTGGTGTTGCTTTCCTCAGACAAATGTGCCTGAGAACCTCAGCAGCAAGCCTCCCCAACAAGAAGACCAGCACAAATGCCCCACATGCACCAAGCCTATTGACCAGAGAGTTCTGCAAAACTTCAGCTCTAGTGGAAATAGCATCAGGTCTCTTTTAACAAGCAGACCAGAGCACATCTAGTAAAAACTCACCACACACTGGACAAGGTCCAAACACTCCCCACTGCAGGCAAGAAGAAACTGCAGAGGACTGTACTGAGGGAAAGAACAGCGAAAGCAGAGCTGTAGAGTAAACATAGCATACACCAGAGACACTTCCTGAGTCACCAGGCCCTGGACAGTATATGACCTCATGTTCATACAATTCCTACTTTCAGGAGCAGGAAATATAATAAGCTTTCCTAACACATAGAAGACAGATACAGACAAAGTGCCAGGAGGTAGGGATTCATCCCAAAAGAAAGAACAAGAAAAGGTCATGGCTATGGGTCTAATAAAAACAGATATAAATAATATGACTGATGCAGAACCAAAGCAAAAATCATATGGACAGTAGCTAGCCTGAGAAAATCATAAAAGACACCATGGAGTCCCTTATTGCTGAGATAAAATATCTAAAAACTAGTCAGGCCAACCAGAAAAATGAAATAACTGAGATGAGAAACTGACTGGATATAATTATCACCAGTATGAAAGAATCAGAGAAATGAATAAGTGATGTAGAAGAAAAAATTATGTAAAATAATGAAGGTGAAGAGGGAAAGAAAAATACTGGATCACAAATGTGGACTTAGGGAACTCAATTCCATCAAACAAAATAACATTTGTATCATAGGAATCCCAGAAGAAGAAGAGAGGGGAAAGGGGGCAGAAGGTTTACCTGAGAAAATTACAGCTGAAAATTTCTCTAATCTCAGGAAGGAAACCAACATCCAAGTCCAGGAGGCATAGAGAACTCCTATCAAAATCAACAAAAACAGATCAACAATAAGACATATCATAGTTAAATTTGCAAAAAAAAAAAAAAAAAAGAAAGAAAGAAAGAAAATATCCTAACAGCAGCAAGACAAAAGAAGTCCCTAACTTACAAGGATAGACAAATAAAGCTGGCAGCAGATCTCTCCACAGAAACTTGGCAGGCAAGAAGTAAGTGGCATGCAATGCCCTGAATGTGAAAAACATGCAGCCAAGAATACTGTATCCAGTGAGGCTATCATTCAGAAGAGAAGGAGAAATAAAGACTTTCTTGGACAAACAAAAACTAAAGGAGTTTGTGACCATTAAACGAGCCCTGCAAGAAATATTTCCCACTCTAAGTGGGAAAGAAAGATCAGAAGTGACAAAAACTAGAAAGAAACAGAGAAAATCTCCAGAAACAATAAAAAAAACAAGTAGGGGAATTTAACACCCAACTTTCACCAATGGACAGATTTTCTAAGCAGAAAAATAAACAAGGAAACAATGACTTTGAAGGACACAACAGACTGGATGGACTTAACAGAAATATTTAGAACATTTTCTCCTAAAGCAGCAGAAGGTGTATTCTTCTTAAGTACACATGGGACATTCTCCAGAAAGATCACATACTAGGTCACAGATCAGACCTCAACAAGTACAAACAAAAAGATCATACCATGCATCTTTTCTGACCACAACACTATGAAACTTGAAGTCAACCACAATAAAAAAAAATTTGGACAGACCACAAATACAGGGAGGCTAAAGAAAATCCTACTGAGCAACGAATGGGTTGACCAGGAAATTAAAGCATAAATAAAAAGTACATGGAAACAAATGAAAACATGGTGGTCCAAAACCTTTGGGATACAGCAGAAGCACTCATAAGAGGGAAGTGTAAAGCAATACAGGCCTACCACAGGAAACAAGAAAAATCTCAAATAAACAACCTAGCCTTATATCTAAAGGAGCTAGAAAAAGAACAAAAACTGAAGACTAAAGCCAACAGAAGAAGGGGAATAATGATGATTAGAGCAGGAAAATATGATATAAAAATAAACAAACAAAACCAAAATAGGACAGATGCTATTCTTTGAAACCAGGTGAATTTTTTTGAAAAAAGTTAATAACATTTGTAATTCCCTATCTAGAGTTATAGAGAGAAGATAGAAAGGACCCAAATAAATAAAATCACAAATGAGAGGGGAGAGATCACACCAACAGTATGGAAATACAATCATAAGAGAATGTTATGAAAAATTATGTGCCAAAAAATTGGACAGACTGGAAGAAATGTAGAAATACCTAAAAAACATATAAAGTACCAAAATTCAAAGAAGAAAAATAGAAAATTTGAACAGACTGATAACCTGCAAAGAAATGGAATCAATAATCAAAAATCTCCCAACAAACAAAAATCCAGGACTTCCCAGGGGAATTCTACCAAGCATTTAAAGAGGAATTAATATCTATTCTTCTCAAACTGTTTCAGAAAAGAGAAATGGAAGGAAAGCTTCCAAACTCACTTTACATGGCCAGCATTAGTCTGAATCCAAAACCATTTAAAGGTCAACTACAAAGAAAAACTACAACCAATAACCCTGATGAACATCGATGCGAAATTCTCAGTAAAATACTAGCAAATCAAATCCATTAGTATATTAAAAGAATCATTCACTATGATCAAGTGGAGTTTGTACCTGTGTTGTGAGGGTGGTTCAATATTCACAAATCAATCAATGTGATATACCATATTAATAAAAGAAAGGCTAAGAACCATATGATCCTCTCAAGAGATGCAGGAAAAACATTTGACAAAATACAGCATCCATTCTTGGTCAAAACTTTTAACAAAGTAGGGATAGAGGAAACAACTTCAACATCATAAAGGCCATACACAAAAAACCCACTGCTAATATCATCATCAATGGGGAAAAACTGAGAGCTTTTATTCTATGATCAGGAACAGGATAGGGATGTCCACTCTCACTACTGTCACTTAGCATAGTACTGGTATACCTAGCCTCAGCAAGTAAACAACAAAAAGAGATAAAAGGAATTCAAATTATCAAGGAAGAATTCAAACTCCACTATTTGCAGATCACATGCTACTCTAGGTAGAAAACCTGAAAGACTCCACAAAAAAACTGCTAGAACTGATACATGAATTCAGTAAAGTTGCATGATGGATACAAAATCAATGTACAGAAATCTGTTGCATTTCTATACATCAATAATGAAGTAGCAGAAAGAGAAATGAAGCAAAAACAGTAAGACATGTAGGAGGAGCCAATCTAACCAAAGAGGTGAATGACCTGTATTATGAAAACTACAAAACACTGGTGAAGATGACACAAAGATGTGGAAAGACATTCCATGCTCATATATTAAAGGAACAAAGAGTGTTAAAATGTCTATACTACCCATAGCAGTCTACACATTTGGTGTGATCTTTATCAAAATACCAGTAGCATTTTTCACAGAATTAAAACAAACAATCCAAAAATTTGTATGGAACCTCAAAAAAGACCCCAAATACCCAAAACAATCTTGTTAAAGCAAAGCAAAGCTGGAGGCTAGACTTCAAGTTATATTGCAAAGCTGCAGTTATCAAGACAGTATGGTAGTGAAACAAAACAGACACATAGATCAATGGAACTGAACAGAAAACCCAGGAATGGTCCTACAACTATGGCCAACCATTTTTCATCAAAGCCGGAAAGAATATCTAATGGGAAAATGACAATCTTGAAAACTAGACAGCAAGATGCAAAATAATGAAACTGGACCACTTTCTTGTACCATATACAGAAATAAACTCAAAATGGATGAAAGACCTAAATGTGAGAAAAACATATCAAAATTCTAAAAGAGAACACAGGCAGTAACTTCACTGACATTGGCCATAGCAATTCTTATTAGTCACTTCTCCAGAGATAAGGGAAACAAAAGCAAAAATGAACTACTGAGACTTCAAGATCAAAAAGCTTCTTCACAGCAAAAGAAACAACCAACAAAACTAAAAGCAACCTTCAGAATGAGAGAAGTTATTTGCTAATGATGTATCTGATAGTTATTACCCAAAATCTATAAGGAACTTATCAGACTCAATACCCAAAATACAAATAACCCAGTTAAAAAATGGGCAGAAGACGTGAATAGACATTTTTCCAAAGACATCCAGATGTCCAGGAGACACATGAAAAGATGCTTAACATCACTAATCATCAGGGAAATAAAAATCAAAACCACAATGAGATATCACCTGAAAGATGATGGTTAACATTAACCACACAGGAAACAACAGATGTTGGCGAGGATGCAGAGAAAAGAGAACCCTCTCACACTATTGGGGATAACACTATTTCTAGTAACTCTAGAAAAAAGTATGGAGATTTCTCAAAATGTTAAAAATATAACTACCTATGATCCAGCAATTGCATTGCTAGGTATTTTCCCAAAGGATACAAAATTACCGAGTGGAAGGAATACACGCACCTCAGTGTTTATAGCAGCACTATCAACAATTGCCAAATTATGGAACGAGCCTAAATGCCCATCAACTGATGAATGGATACAGATATGGCATATATGTATGTACACACACACACACACACACACACACACACACACACACAAAGACGTGGAGGGAGATAGAGACTACTATGCTAAGCATATGACAAATACCATATGATTTCACTCATATATGGAATTTAAGGAACAAAGTAGATGAACATAGGAGGAAAACAAGAAGCAAACAGAAAACAGTTTCTTAACTATTTAGAACACACTGAGGACTATTGGAGGGGAGGTGGGTTGGGGTAGGTTTATATGGGTGATGGGTATTAAGGAGGGCACTGGTTGTAATGAGTACTAGGTATTGTATGAAAGTGATAAATCACTAAATTCTATACCTAAAACTAATATTACACCATATGCTAGCTAACTGGAATTTAAATAAAAACTTTTTTTTTTTAAATGTTTTATTTATTTCTAGGAGAGAGAGAGAGAGAGAGACAGCGTGAGCAGGGGAGGGTCAGAGAGAGAGGGAGNGAAACATTACAAACTCTTTGTAAGAAAAGTTACTTAAATAGGTTATTATTTTACTGCATAGATAAGGATTAGTGGGCCTATAGCTCCCACTGGTGGGTGTGTTGAAAGGGACACCTGAATTTATTTATTTTTTTAATTTTTTTAAAATGTTTTATTTATTTCTAGGAGAGAGAGAGAGAGAGAGACAGCGTGAGCAGGGGAGGGTCAGAGAGAGAGGGAGTCACAGACTGAAACAGGCTCCAGGCTCCGAGCTGGCAGTCAGCACAGAGCCCCACGTGGGGCTCGAACCCACGAACCGCGAGATCATGACCTAAGCGAAAGTCGGACGCTTAGCCGACTAAGCCACCCAGGCGCCCCAAATAAAAACTTTTAACTAAAAAAATAAGTGAAAAATCAAACAGTATGCAAAATTAAAATTTGAAACTGTCTTATTTGTAATTGTATTAAATGTATATTTTATACTGGAATGTGGTAAAATTAAGAAAACATAAAAAACTAAAACAAAAAATAAAATACAATGCTATCCTTATTTTTCTGAAAGACATATGGAAGTGTTATATGGACAAACAAAAAGAGATGCTTTACATATATATATATATATATATATATATGTATATATATGTATTTTGACAGAGAGGGAGAGATCGGGTGCAAGTGAGTGAGGGACAGTGTGAGAGAGAGTCCCAGGAGGGGCAGAGGGAGAGGGAGAGAGAGAAGTGGGGCTCACCTAAAGCAAGACTCCTGTTTACCCAAAGCAGAGCTCATGCTCACTCGAAGTGGGGCTCCAGCTCAACTGATGTGAGATCATGACCAACGGAAGTCAGATGCTTAAATACTGAGCCACCCAGGTGCTCCAAGAGATGATATATATTTTAGTGAAGAAAAATCAGAGATAAAAGCAAAACTTTTCAAAATTAAAACTGTGAAACTAGAATTGAAAAACTCAAGGCATTTGGGTGCCTCAGTTGGTTGAACTTCTGACTTCAGCTGAGGTCATGATCTCGCGGTTTGGGTCTCACATTGCGCTAGCTTGCTATCAGTCTAGAGCCCACTTCATATCCTCTGTTACCCTCTCCCTGCCCCTTCCCCACTGCACTCTCTCTAAAATAAATAAAACATCAAAAAGAAAAAAAGAAAAAAAAACTCAGCAGAATTTTTGGAAAGTTTTTGCTCCACATAAAAAGAGCAAAGCAGAACTAAATAAAATATAGGTTAAATAAGAGGGAAAAAACTGGTCTACATGTTCAACATCTTAGTAGTAGAAAATCCAGCAGGAGACAGCAGAGAAAGGCAGGAGAGGGGAAAATAATAAAATTATTAAAAATATTTCCTAGAGATAGCAATCATTGGTCTGCTGATTGAAAGCACTTGCTACATATGCAGAGTGATGGATGAAAACAGATGCATACCATGATACATCATTGTTGAATTTCAAACCATGAAGATAACATGAAGATCCTACAAAATTCCCCTGAGAAAATCTTGTCTCATACAGACGCAGAAAAAACTATAATATTTACTGTTTGATTTTGAGCATAGGATGCTTAAAGGCAAAAGTGTAATACAATGAAATTACTGAGCAAAAATGATTTCCAGTCCAGAATACTACCTCCAACTAAACTTTCATACAAAGATGAGGGTAACGACAAATTCAGAAAGATATTGAAGACTATTGATATCCTCCATCAAAATGAGAAATTAAACAAAAATAATTTTCAAAAGGATAAGACATATGATGCGATCCAGGAGTCAGGGGATCTATATATGGCAGGAAGGGGCAAAGGGAAACTCTAGGAAAATGATAAAGCGAGAAACCTACATCGTCATGCTTTACAGAACAGACAGAGGTCAAAGTCCAGATTGGAGCTGGTGAGAAGTAGCCAGAGATTTTTTTGATAAGATACAATTGATTGTACAGCTGCTAAGTCTGAATGCATTTTGAAGAGGCTTGGACACTTGACTGGATGTTTTAAGCTATAAAAGTAGAAAACTATTCAAATACACAGTCAGACAAAACAAATTTCACTATGAGGAAAATAAGAAGAAAATAAATATGTTCTGTGACTCAGTAGTGAATAGTATTTACCCCGTCATCATTTTAAACACTGGATAATGTTTTAAGCCCAAACTGATGTTACTTCATTAGCAGGATGGGAGGCAAGTGTGCTTGTTCATTGTAGGGAAAAAGGAGAGAAAGAAAAGAGAAAAATAAAGTGAAAATCACATCTTTCTTAGTGAGAAGTTCATAAATAATGCCTAAAACTGAAAACATGAAATGTAGCTATGTAATGATATTATGCATACATTTGGTGAAACACTTTGAATATTGACAAAAATGGACAGTAAGTGCCTCTGGGAGACAAAAATTTATAGGTTTGGTGATATAAGTTTTCATAATAATCTTAAAGGAACAACTTGACTCTTCAAATAACGTTTAGGCTCAGCTTTGATTTAATTTTTAAAAACACTTGAGTAGATTAAAGTTAGACTTATACACAATTTGAAAGCCTTGGTTCTGGAGTCAGATAGGTTGGGATAATTCTGGAATAACAAATAACTAATTTCATGATTTTAGTCAAATTAATTTCTCTGTGAGTCAGTTCTTGTTGTTGCTGAAGAAAAAGAATGCTATTAGAACCTACTGGTCATTTTTATGTAGATTGAATGAGATATTCTGTGTAAATTAAGTACAACTTCTTGGCATATATTTAGATGTTGTTACTACTACTACTACAACTACTACTGTTATTTTATTATAATATGAACTTTTCATTCCAGACCTCCAGTCCTTCAGTTCCCCACCCCAAAAGAGAAATGGTAATTTTGTGCATCATTGAGAGATAGTCTTTATATATATGAACATTATACATATAATTTATACTTGTATGCCATTATAGATATATATGAATATTTTTTCATTTTTTACAAACAGAAACATAATACAGATAACATTTTAATCTAAGATGTATCATTTAAAAGAAAACACATAGCATGTAAATCACTTGACATCTAACTTTTTTTAATGCTGAAAAGCCTTCCATTATATAAATGTACCATATTTTATCTTCTTACTGACTGATGGATATCAGTTTTAGTCTTATATTTTGAAAAACCTAGTGCTGTAATTTCACAAATGAGTGGAAGCATTTTGTAGTGTAATCTAGATGTTGAACTGCTAGATTAAATGATATGTAGTTTTTAAAATTTTAATAGATGCTACTGAATTGTAAGTATTCCTCAAACCCCAAAACTTGGCATACTGCCTATTCTGCCAGTCTCCTTAGCCTGGAAACTTAGTTAACTCAGTAGTGAGTGTGTACAAAGATAAAATTTAGGGTGTTTTTAAAAATAAATTCAGATTAACCCATTTCACCAGGCTGGTGAGAATTCTAGCATGAAGCTAGAATAAATTAATGGACATTATAATGATGTTTATTTATTAATTTCTTAAAACTTATTTTAAGAAATGCCTATTGAGTATCTACTATGTACCAGTAGGTACTGGTTTCAATAAAGAAAGCTTACAGTGATCCTACTTAGTTTATCAATTTTTTAAATCAGATTTTCAAAATTAAATTGTGTCCACTAATTCAGGGAAAGTTGGAAGTTTACTATACGCGGAAAGTTTATTAAAAGACATACTTAGGGGCAAAGAAACAAAAAAGAAAGAAAAGACAAGATAAAACTCAAGGTTTCTTATTTTGTTTTGTTTGATTGTCTGATTAATTTATTTATATTTTTAAGCTGAAATGTTACCTTAAACTCATACATCTTATGAGTTATAAAACATTTTGTTTAATGTACTACAATCTGATTTTACTTCATTTTTTCCCCCTGTACCATTTTCTGATGTTTCTGTTGGGAATTTGTTCCCGTAATTATCTAGAGCACTACACAGTCCTGTGATATCTGTGAAGATGCTGTAAAATGGATGTTCCTGTCTTCCCAGTAAAATCATTAATCCGTCCTTTATGTTGATGTAGTAAAAGGAGCACCAGGCATAGAATATCTGAGAGGGAAAAGCAAAAGTGTTCAATTTATCAAGGTCTAAAGTAAGCCAAAAGCATGGAATAGAGAAAATATGTATAATTTAATGAACAAGTGTTTAAATGAGAAATGACTGGCAGGTTTTACTGACAGAGAGGTAGATGTGCTCTCCATCACTTAAACAAAAATTTAAGCCTACACTGCCAGTGATATTTTTAGACATAAAAGTCAAAAATGAAATATATATTTATGTGCCCACTTTCAGATGCACAGAAATTGAGATGATGCCAAACATAGCAATAACAATGAAGTTTAAGGGATCAGGATGACTTCGTATGCTGAAAGTCTGCTGCTCAGACACAGCTCACAAATGTTTGTTTGACTTGAATATGTTTTTAAAAATATACCATCAGTTAAAATGCAGGATATGTCACATGTAAACTCAAATTTCTAGGGTTTCTTGAATAATCTGAAAAGCTGGCACATTGGACCCAAGCCAAGTAGTGGTGCACACTATCTAGGTTAATGCCTTCCTTGTCAATCTGTAATGACTCCCAGGCATGAGGTTGAGTCTTGGTTCAGATCACTTATTTCCTCTGTTGCTTTTCTTCTCCTTGTACAACTTAAACTGGAACATTAAAAAGATGGTTTTATATTCTAATAAAATTAGAGTGGGCACTTTATTGTGGAAGTGAAGAATATTCTTACTTTTTAATATATGCAGTATGTGTGCCCAGAAAATTCAAGATAGCATTTTCATAAATCCAGCCAAGTTTCTTCATTTATTTTTTCTTGACTGGATTCTGTTAGCCTCTGATTTTGAGATATCTCATTTAAGAGGAAGTGAGCAGAACTTTTGGTTCTCGTTAAGAGAATAAATAGCAATTCTAAATTTTAAAGTCTCCCACGAAAACAACCAGAAGAATAACAATAGAAACTCTGGGAGTACCTGCAAAACTATGATAATTTTACCATATGATCCACCCATTGTGCTCCTTGGTATTTACTCAAAGGAGTTGAAAACTTATGACCATACAAAAAATTGCACATGGGTATTTATAGCAACTTTATTCATAATTGCCAAAACTTGGAAGCAACCAAGATGTTTTCATTGAATGAATGGATAAGTAAACTGTATAAGAAAAATACTTCAGGGGCGCCTGGGTGGCTCAGTTGGTTAAGTGTCTGACTTTGGCTCAGGTCATGATCTCACCATTCACGGGTTCTAGCCCTGCGTTGGGCTCTGTGCTGACAGCTCAGAACCTGGAGATGTTTCAGATTCTGTGTCTCCTTCTCTCTCTCTACCCTGCCCTTCACTCGTGCTCTGTCTCTCTCTGTCTCAAAAATAAACTATAAATTTTTTTTTTTAAATAAAAAAGGAAAGTATTTCATTCTAGATAATGGAATTATTAGACTATTGCATTATCTAGAATGGAATATTTTTCAGCACTAAAAATAAAAGTGCTATCAAGCAATGAAAAGACATGGAGGAAGCTTAAATCCATATTACTAAGTGAAAAAAGATAATCTGAGGAGGCTACAAAGTGTATGATTCCAGCTCTATTATTGTGGAAAGGGCAGTAATACTATGGAGACAGTAAAAAAATATCAGTGGTTACCAGTGGTCGGGGAGGCAAGGGAGGGTTGAATAGGTGGCGCACAAAGGATTTTTAGGGCAGTGAAAATATTTTGTGATGCTATACTGATTATGACTATGATATGTCATTGTAGGTTCATCAGCTGTAACAAACGTAGAACTCTGGTGGGACCATCAATAATAGGGATGATTATGCATGTATGGGCTTAGTACCTGTCTGTCAATTTGGATATGAACCTAAAACTGCTCTAAAAAATTGGTTTTGGAACAACATCAACAAACACTGAGTACATTTTTGGTATAATGAGAAGTCAGAGAAAACCCAGAACTCCAATTACCGTTGAGTGTTACCTATAGCATCTGAGACCATAGGAACCATTTATGAAGCCTGTGAAAGTCATATGGTTCTGTGGAAAAGAACAAGAAGGATTGAGAGGGCATTGTCATGGCAGATAACAGAAATCTTCAGCAACTATTCACTCTCAGAGGGGAGATCCAACCTGACAGGGAACCCCTGTGGGGGAAAAAAAACCCTGGCATGATAAAGAACTAGAGTTTTAGAAACATTCTTTACAGATGAGAGGTGTCAGAATTTGGCACCAAAATACACCCTCAAAAATGAATGCATCATCCAGGAAGGAAAGTGCTATCATTCTAGATCCAGTACTCTAAGAAACTAGAGAGATGTAGGATTAAGGAAAAGACCACTTAAACAAGATCAGGTTCTATGAGGGCCCAAATATTGGACTATTATATAACAGCCCATTGCTGTAGTCAAAAAAAAAAAAAAAAAAAAGAAAAAGAAAAAAAAAGAGCCCTTAACAAAAAAACTGGAAACACTACAAATATATTATATTTGGAGAAAGACAGAGTCAATTTCCATTGAAGAAACAACATTTTCAAAGAAATAATCATTCCTTCCCCCCCAGGCTCTAACCTTACTTGATTTCACAGGAAACACTATGAAATAGTTAAAGAACACAAAAGGCCATTTAGAACAGAAAATAAAGATTTCTAAAGTCTCACATTTCAAGTATAAGTTTTATATCAATTTTTATTTTAACTTAAAAAGCTTTTAAAGAGAGATGTATGTATAATACAGAGACAACCTATAGGACGCCTGGGAGGCTAAATTGGTTAAGCATCCGACTTGGGCTCAGGTCATGATGTGGTGGTTTGTGGGTTTGAGCCCCAGTTTGTGGGTCGGGCTCCATGCTCAGAGCCTGGAGCCTGCTTCGGATTCTATGTCTCCCTCTCTCTCTGCCCCTCTCCTGCTCAAACTCTACCTCTCTCCCAAAATGAAATAAACATTAATTTTTTTTTTTTTTTTAGTATGGGGACAACCTAAATGCTCTATGATGGATGAATGGATAAAAGAAGTTATAAGTAAAATGGAATATTATTTATTCTATTTTTGTTGTTGGGAGAGAGAGAGAGGGAGAGGAACAGTGAGCAGGTACACATGAGCAGAGAAGGAGCAGAGGGAGAGAGAGAACCTTAAACAGGCTCCACACCAAGTGCAGAGCCCAATGTGGCGTTCGAAATCACAACTGTGAGATCATGACCCGAGTAGAAATCAAGAGTTAGACACGTAAACGACTGAGACACCCAAGCAGCCCATGGACTATTCTTCATTTTGAAAAAGAAGAAAAGTCTGCCATTTGCAACAACATGGATAAACCTGGAGGACATTATGCTAAGTGAAACAAGTTAGATGCAAAAGACAAACACTGCATGATCTCATTTATATGCGGAATCTAAAATAGACTCAGAATCAGAGAGTAGAGTGGTGGTTGCAAAGATGTGAAGAAAGGAACAAATTAGATGTTGGTCAAAGGGTACAAAGTGTCAGTTATGCAAAATGAATAACTTTTGGAGATCTAATGTATAACACTGTGACTGCAGTTAATAATATTGTATTGTACGCTGGAAATTTGCTAAGAGGTTAGGCCTCAAGTGTTCTTGCCATACACAAAACAAGAAGATGGTAACTACAGAAGGTAATGGATATGTTAATTAGCTTGGTCATGGTGATTATGTCACACTGTGTATCAAATCATCAAATTGTACACCTTAAATATATACAATTTTTAATTGTCAGTTATACCTCAATAAGGCTCTAAAAATAAGCAATGAGTTTTGATGGGATAATGTTCAATAATATTTTAGCAGAAATCCGGGAACACTTAAGCACAATGTAGTTTCATGGGGTTTATTCCAGGACTAGATTGGTTCAATATTTGGGCATATATTAATATAATTTAATTTCTATTAGGACACATAATTAATATAATTACATTTACATTATTTGTGAAGTACCAAAATATCATCTGAGTATTTCTGTAGATGCTGAAAATTCCTTTTTTTTTTTTTTAAGTTTTATTTATTTCTGAGAGAGAGACACACACACAGCACAAGCAGGGGAGGGTCAGAGAGAGAGGGAGATACAGAATCTGAAACAGGCTCCAGGCTCTGAGCTAGCTGTCAGCACAGAGCCCGACGTGGGACTTGAACCCACGAACCGTGAGATCAGTGACCTAAGCCCAAGTCGGCCGCTTAACCGACTGAGCCACCCAGGTACCCCGATGCTGCAAATTCCTTTGATGAAATTCAACTCTGTGGCTTATTGAAAACATAACAAAACAAAACAAAAAAAAACCTGAAAATTTTTAAAAATAGGAAGAGCTAAAGTTTCCTTAGCATGAGAAAATGTATTAATCTGAACCCAAAGCTACTATTATTCATAATGGAAAGATGCTAGAAACTTTTCTACTAAGGTCAGGAAAAAGACAAAAATCTCTATTACCACTATTATTTAAAATGTTCCTGTTGCCATTATCCAATAAAATTAGAAAGAAGAGGGGTGCCTGGGTGGCTCAGTCGGTTAAAGTGTCCGACTTCGGCTGAGGTAATTGCAGATGACATGATTTTATAGCAGGAATGCTTAAGAGAATCAAGTGAAAATAACTTACACTAGTAGAACAAAAGTTCACATATAGAAGTGGCTAATAATAAATATAATAAATAATATAAATAACTATAAATTAATATAATAAATTTATAAACAATTTATAAATATAAATAATATAAAAACTTCCATATACCTCAAAAGTAATGACAAGCCAGAAGAAATACGATGGAGGAAATGTTCTGTTTATAGCGGTAATGAATAATATAAGTTGGATAAAAAACAAACTTGGCAAGAAATGCTCACTTTCTACATTAAAAGTATTTTAAAATGTTCTTGACAGAAAGGAAGTCATAAACAAGTGGAAAGTTTACATATTTTCTTAGAAAAGAAGTCTCAATATCATCATCCTACCTATTCGTGCTGTTATTTTACATATTTATTACTACACTTAAAATGTCATCAAGATTTTATCTAAAATTGCTAGTGTGCATTATTAACTGTTTCATTACCCACTCCAGATACATGGGAGATTGTCCTCAGCCCCTTGCTAGAGGGCCATCAGACTCATTCTGAACCATGAAATAAGAGAGGAAGTTGTGTCACTTGCAGCAGAAATCAGTGTAAAGAATATGAGTACTGCAATTTCTCTGGTCTACTTTGTAGAAATCTTGAAGTAAGCTTTGTGTTGAGATGGTGGGTATAAGGATTGGAGCTCTAAGATTGGAGCAATCTATATTCTTGAGTGACATTGTTGAATAGAGCTATTTTGGGATATTTTTTTTTGGAAATGGCAGTGTATATGGGAGTAAAACCAAACCAAACCAAACAGAACAAAACAAAATTTATCTTGAAGCCATATCTTGAAAGTTTATGATTGCTTGTTCTTACTACTTAATCATATTATTCAGACTTATAATGGAGAAAAGTTGGTATCTGAAGTGACATTTTTTATAGTAGTAATAAAATATGTGGCATTGAAAAAGTCAAAAATTACTTCAAACATCATATACAAATTCAATATAAATTCAATATTTAAAGTAAAGGAATGTTTAGATTAGACTAAAATTGAAATCTGGTCATATGTCATTTTTAAAACCAACAACCAAAAAGATATAAAGCATTGAAAGCATAAGATAAAGGTATCTTGTATCAATAGAAACAAAAAGAAGCCATTATCATTTCTATTTAACATGGTAATGATGGACCTATATAATGTTGGATGACAAAAAGGAAGCAAAAGGAGTAAGATTTTCAAAGACCTTAAAATATTTAAAGGAATCTTTTACTATTCACAATTATTCTGGTTTTCATGAAAAGCACAGGAGATCTTAACACTAAGAGTAACTAGTAAATTTTCTGAATATAATATAAATAATTAAAAAATACAATTGCATTTTTATATATCATCAAGAACCATTTAAATATATAAAATACCACTTAACTAAGCAATAATCATAATTAAGTGTCTCAGAATAACTTCAACAATAGTTGTACAATGATGTTTATGGAGAACATTAAAAACTTTATTGAAGGACATTAAAAATAAATACTACATTGTAATATATAACATTTATGAGAGGAGAAATATCCTAAGTATGGTAATTATCTTCATATTAATTTACAAATTTCTCACAATTCCAATAAAAATTCTTTCAGTTTTTTTTTATTTGGCATGTGGATTCTCACCATTATATTGAAAAGCAAATGCTAAGAGCAGCCAAGAAATTTTCATAGAAGTATTTAGATAGGCTTAACCTAACAAATATTGGTTTGTAATATGAAGTTCTAGCAACTAATAGGATCTTAGACAAAAACAGTTTTGTGACCTTTAGTTAGACATAATTAAAAAAAATAAAATGCCAACACATGTCACAAACAGCAAACTTCAAAGAGGTAATAAGAATATATCAAAGAATATACCACTTTGGTAGGGAAAGATTTTAGAAACAAGATGCAAAAACACATACTATAAAAAAACTGGTAATTCTAATTCATTAAATAGGTATCAATTGGAGAGAAATTTGGCAATATTTAGCAAATTTCAAGATGCATTCACCATATGACTCAGTAATTTCACCTCAAGCTATAGAACACAGAAAATCTTTAACATATTTGTACATGGAGACATACATAGGCAAAAATGTTTTTGGTAGCAGTGTCCTTAACTTATATAATAATACAGGTTAATTCAGTACTGTATATTGAAAAAAAAACTATTGAATAATATTACATATATGAGAATAAACTTTGTAATAATATTGGTATAAAACAATAATATGTAAGTTTTGTGTATATATGCTTTGCAGAAAAAGAAATGTAAAAAGAAATGGATAGAAATACCAACATCCAAATTTTGGAAAATGGTTAAATATTAGGAGAAGAGGTAGGGAATGGGATTTCTCAGTGCAATATTCATGATTTCAACACACTGTATAAGCTGGAATGGGGATACACAGGTTTCCTATATTAATTTTTAGTCTACGAATGTCTAATATATTTCATAATATTTTTTAAAAAAACAAAGTTTAATGTTTAACAGTCATTAAATATGAAAGACCTAACCAATCTGATAAAATTTTTAAAAGAAAATCTTATGAATATATGTGTAAGAGAAGCTTTAATTTTTAGGAAAATATCCTTTTAAATCATAATGTAATTATTATTGTCCAATAACAATCTTGGATAATCCACATGTATTTTTTTAGAGAAATAGTGTTTTTAGAAGAAAACTTAGGGCTAATTATAAATTAAACCTACTTCTATAAAAGTAGATGAGAGGATAAATGGAATGTTATACAGATCCAAATTTGCAGATATTGTATATCTTTTGCCTTAAATTTCTAAAGCAAATGAGCAAAAATTACAGAAGTTATATTCTTCAGAAAAAAATTTTTTTTTAGTGATTGGTAAACTAGGCAGCTTTAAGAACTTAATGATTCAAGAACGTAAAATCACTAGATGACTGATTCAAGTTTTGATATCAGCCAGTAGCCTGTCCTTGAACTTAATTTAGCCAAGTCATTCTAACTTATGTTCTTGTCCTTTGCCTTTCTAGGAAGTATCAGAGTTACATAGTTTGAAATATGAGCATATGTGAACTAGCCTTGTCAAGGTAACTTCTAAACATAATGAGTGTGCTTTGGCAAACCTTGGTAAGCGTAGGTCATTTTGTCAAGCTATTCTGTTACAAGATCATGATGATACCTTTGGATTCAAACCATCATGCTTGAGCAGTTGCTGCCTAAAAGGAATTTACCTCTATTAAACTGACATAGAAAAGTTCTGCCTCCTTGATAGGATGTTTCAAATAAAATACTACATTTAGAATTGACTGGTCCTGTAGATCTCTGCTTTAAAATGATGTCTGGCTAAAAAAGTATCTGATGAAACCTTTGAAAACTTCACTAGTAAGAATTTTAAAGATTAGAAAAGATACAAAAACTCATGACAGCCTAAATGATTTACTGGTAAACCATCTATTTTCCAAATCAGGGAATTGGCCCTAATGTTTCATAACCTACAATTATAGTATACACGTGCTTTCTATAAAACAGACTAAAATTCAAAGACAAAAAAGAGTTTGTATATTTATTGTTCTTTATTTCCTAAGTTAAATACAGATAAATTCTAAGGTGGCCCCTATCATCCCTGCCTCCTGATGTTTACACTTTGCACTAGCAACAGAATGTGCAAAAGTGATAGAATGTCATTCCCACAATCAAATACTTTATGTGTGGTTTCATTGTGCTACTAAACTCTCTTTAGAGACTCTTCTTGTTGGTAAGTAAGCTCTCATTGTGGGAAAGACCCTCCCAGCAAAGAACTGTGGATAACCTATACATCTGAGAGTTGACCCTAGCCAATAGCCAGCAAGAAGCAGGTACTTTCAGTCCCACAACTATAAGGAAGTAAATGCTGCCAGCAAACACAAATGAGCTTAGAAGTGGGTTCTTCCCCAGTTAAGCCTTCAGATGAGAATGCTACTCAGCCAATATTTTCACTGCAGTCTTACGAGGGCTTAAGCAGAGAACATAGTCAAGCTATGCCCAGATTCCTGGCCCATGGTGACTGTGAGATAATAAATGTGTGTTGTTTTAAGCTGCTGAATTTGTGATAATTTATTATGCAACAACAGATAACTAATAGAGATGGTAACCAGAAAATTACACGGCCATGCACTTTTGAATGTTGGGTAAACAGTCTCCATAAGTACAGTACTCCAGGCAAGACAGATAAGTAGTTGAAAAAGATTTATTATAGCAGAATATGCTAGGGTATGAAGTTTTTTCAAGGATGTATAAATTCAAATATCAGAACAAGGCACTGGAAGTAGAAGACCTCCCTGAGGTAACAGAAGAAGTACAGTGAGTACTGCACTAGAATACTAGAATACTGCATTAGAATAGTAGAGTCCTGCACTAGAGGCAGGTCATTGGGTTGGATCTGTGCATCAACTTTTTCTCAAGTTATAATTAAGAGAAAGCCAATAGGACCTTTTGGATTAGAGCAGGGGTTGGCAAACTCTGTCTTAAAGGCCAAATTTGGTCTCCTAACTTTCTGGAATATAGTTTCATTGGAACACAGCCACACTCACTTAATTACATATTGTCTTTGCATGTAATGATGGAGTTAAATAGCTGTGGCAGAGACTGTGTGGCCTGCAAAACCTCAAATATTTACTATTGGATTCCTTGCTGAAAAAGGTTGCTGATCTGTAGGTTAGAATATGAAATAAAGAGGACTCTTTCTATATAAATATGCATCTACCAGCAAATATTAAATCTAAGTATTAAATAGATCTTATTTTAAGTGTTAATGATAAGAAAAATAGAGTTCGGAAAACATTATAATACAAGGCATGGGAAGAGCTTCATGAAGGCATGTGGTGATATTACATGGATGAAAATAAAGAAACATTCAGGATAAAAAAAAAATCAGAAAAAAAATTTTCAAAATGTAATTAATCAAATCTATAACATAGATTTTTCTAGAGATGAGTAAATCAATGTTATTTCAGATAAAAAATTTCACAACATTTCATGGATAAAAAATAAGTAATAGACATTTTGGTACTTGCTGAATTTTAAAATTGTACTCACCCCCCTCCACACACACAAAAGAGAAAACACGAAGAAAAATAACACGATAAAAATTTTGTTGAATATAAAAGAGAGTTATTAGTATGGCAACAGAATTTTTTCTGTAATAAAAGAAAAAATAGAGGGCTATGGCATATAAAAGCTTATACCCAATATTTTAATACTCAACTAACTTGATTTTTTAGATATGTGACCCAACAAAGTACATACTCAAATATGTAGCTGTTCAGAAATATGATTTATGAATTAACTTTTTAATAATTACCTAAAGCACTGAAAAGTGAAGTAAATTATTTATGAATAGAACACAATACATGGAAAAGAATCAGTAATGAACACTGAAACAAATTGTCCATATCTGAAACTAAATAAATTTTTAAAATTAGGTTAAAACTGAACAAAAGAATGTTTAAAATGGAAGACATGTAATTTAAAACAATAATTAACTACTACTACTACTACTACTACTACTACTACTACTACAAGTTGTATGCTACCTAGGAAGTACTAATAAGGGCATTGTGTTAAATGGTTTGGAGATTGTAAGGCTGTAAATTAGAGAGCATAGTGCACAATGACACATGGCATAAGAGAGGTTCAGGAGTTATTTTTTTTTAATTTATTTATTTAAATTCAAGTTAGTTAACATAGAGTGTGGTGTTGGTTTCAGGAGTAGAACTTAGTGATTCATCACTTACATATAACACCCAGTGCTCATCCCAACAAGTGCCTTCCTTAAGGCCCATCACCCATTTAGCCCATTCCCTACACACTTCCCCTTCTTTAGCCCTCAGTTTGTTCTCTGTATTTAAGAGTATATGATGCTTTGCCTCCCTCACTGTTTTTTTCTTTCCCTTACCCTATGTTCATATACATTGTTTTTGAAGTTCCACATATGAGTGAAATCATGTGGTATTTGTCTTTGTCTGACTGATTTATTTCACTTAGCATAATACACTCCAGTTCCAACCATGTTGTTGCAAATGGCAAGATTTCATTCTTTTTTTTGATCCCTAAGTAATATTCCTTTCATTAATCGATGGACATTTGGGCTCTTTTCATAATTTGGCTATTGTGGATTGTGCTGCTATAAACATTGAGGTGAATGTGCCCCTTCAAAACTGCATTTTTGTATTTTTTTGGATAAATACCTAATAGTACAATTGCTGGGTCATAAGCTAGTTATAGTTCTCATTTTTGAGGAATGGCCATATTGTTTTCCAGAGTGGCTGCACCACTTTGCATTCCCGCCAACAGTACAGAAGGGTTACCCTTTCTTCTCTTTTTTGCCAACATCTGTTGTTTCTTGTGTTGTTAATTTTGGCCATTCTGGCAGGGACAAGGTGGTATTTCATTGTGGTTTCGATCTGTATTTACCTCATGATAAGTGATATTGAGCACCTTTCATGTGTCTGTTGGCCATCTGGATGCCTTCTTTGGAAAAGTGTCTATTTATGTCTTCTGCCCATTTCTTCACTGGATTATTTGTTTTTTGGGTGTTGCATGTGATAAATTCTTCATAGATTTTGGATACTAATCCTTTATCTGATATGTCAGTTGCACATATCTTGTCCCCTCTGTGGTTGCCTTTCATTGCTTCCTTCATTGTGCAAAAGATTTTTTATCTTAATGAGGAACCAAAAGTTCATTTCTACTTTTATTTCCCTTATCTCTGGAGACATGTCTAGTGGGAAGCCCCTGAAGCCAAGATCAAAGAGGTTGCTGCCTGTTTTCTCCTACAGGATTTTAATAGTTTCCTATCTTACATTTAGGCCTTTCATCCATTTTGAGTTTATTTTTGCGTATAGTGTAAGAAAGTGGTCCAGTCTCATGCTTCTGCATGTCACTGTCTAGTTTTTCCAGCTACATTTGCTGAAGAGACTGCCTTTTTTCCACTGGATATTCTTTTCTGCTTTGTTGAAGATAAGTTGGCCATACATGTGTGGGTCCATTTCTGGGTTCAATATTATGTTTCACTGCTCTGAGTGTTTTTATACCAGTACCATAATGTCTGGATGATTACAGCTTTAAAATACATCTTGAAGTCTGGAATTGTGATGTCTCCAGCTTTGGTTTTCTTTTTCATTATTACTTTGGCTATTTGGGGTTCCATACAAAATAGGAAAAATAAACTACATTGTATGTAGCTCTTATATACTTTATTATTTTTAATTTTTAAAATGTTTATATTTGAGAGAGAGAGAGAGAGAGAGAGAGAGCATGAGCATGGGAGGGGCAGAGAGAGAGTTAGACACAGAATCCAAAGCAGGCTCGAAGTCTGAGTGGTCAGCACAGAGCCCAATGCAGGGCTCAAACCCATCAATCATAAGGTCATGACCTGAGATGAAGTTGGACGCTAAACTGACTGAGCCACTCCAGTGCCCCATATGTTCTATTTTAAAGTATGAATTATCCATCCCTATCCATATCATGATTAGAAGGATATATTATATTATGATCAGTGGGTTTTTTTATGTGTAAGAATTAGGGGGTATTTATGTTTATTTTTAACTTTCTCTGTAATTCCTAAATTTATTTTTGCCAACATATATTGTTTTTCAAAATAAGGAATATTATAAATATATTTGAAATTAATATATCAAAACACTTACCTTGGCTATCAGTAGTATTAGAGAAGAAATGTATTTTTAATTGTCAGGATTATTGTGATTGACATCAAAAATTTATTGTATAATTAGGTCAGAGACCTGTTATTGTTTTCTAATGAAACTGACTACATTAGAATATGGAATAAATTTTATTAAGTAATAAGTAATGCCAATGTTTAACAACAAAACCTTTTTTCATATTATTAGTTCAAAAATTGGGTTTTGGATACACAAAATTTGAGAAACAGTTGTTTAGAAAGTAGTAACTGTCTTCTTCCAAGCTGTGATACGCTACTTCTAAGTCAACCACCATTATGAAATAATGTGCTATCTGGATCAATGATATGTGGCCATCCATGTTTATTAATGGCAGCCCATAATAATTAAAATTCATTTCTAGGCAAGTAGGTTAAGACTGCTTTTATGATGGGATATTTTCTTTGGTGCTTAATATAAGCATGAAATGCAACACAGAGTTTAATTTATACATATATGTGTGTGTGTGTGGTGTGTGTGTGTGTGTGTGTGTGTGTGTACCTAAAGTACTAAAATTTGGATTACTCTGTGGCATTTGGAATTTTTATAATTCCCTGATCTCCAGGGAAGAAAGCTGAGGTTGAGGGAGTGAAAACCAACATGAAGCAGGAGATAAAAAAAAAAAAAAAAAATGCCGCCAGACCAATTAGCCTGATCAGGAAGAGAGAAGAAGCAGGTTAGGTGCAGGAGTCTTTATGTGTGTTGGTTAGAACTGAGGATCGTGCAGAGTTGGGAGAACCAGGTGTGGGTGAAAAAGAGGACTGTGATTTACAAGGAGAGGCTTGGAGACAAATAAAAGAGGTTTGGCAACATATTCAGAGTCATTAAAACAGCTGATCTTCATAAATATGGAGTCTGCCAAAATCATTATTCAGAGTTCTCCATGTGTAAATTAGTTCATGGAGAAGGGACTGCCATATGTAATTATTTGTTTATAGTAGGTACATATACAGAAGGAATAAAACAGCATCAATGCAAAATATGTACTTAGTTTATTCTTAAAATAATTTGTTTACGAGAAAGAACTGTTATTTTCATGGAAATGAAACAGGAAAATTCAAAAAACATTCAATAGAAGATGTAAAATATCTCACAGTTAATGTTTATAGGTCAAGTAGAATTACAAATCTAATTTCTTTCAATTGACTGAATATGCAGAAAATTCCTTTGTGAGGCAATTCAAGACGATAAAGTTTGTTAGTAAATATGTCAAATACTACATATATTGAGAAAACTAGGTAGGTAATGGAAGTAAAAAATATATATACTATATATATTATATATAATACATGTACATATTCATATATATTTATATATATATTTGAATTAATATAATAATAATATATATATATATATTTGAATTAATAGTATTATGAAATACATTGTCAGGAGTACACCAGAAAGCCCTGACAGTATATTCCATAGTACCATTAATTGAATGCAAAGTGGGAAACTTAAAAGAAACTGACAAAAGCGATTTTTCAAAAGGAGGAGCAGGGATAAAGTTGAAAGAAAATAATGGAGAGTCCAGCTGCTAACACAAAGGAGGAAATAGAAACATTTCATACTTCTTGACATCCTCCTACTCTAAGGGTTTCTGTATTTCAGTTGTTGATGTTCCCAAGCCATTAGGGTTTTACTTTTTGGCAAAGCAAGAACAGAAAAGACTTCATTGTGCCACTATAAGCAAAGTTTAAGCAATTATATCTCAAAAGCTTTCCAAAAAGGATTTTCTTTTCTGGACTTTGAAACTGGGTGTTGGAGAAAGCTTCCTGGTGTGGTATTTCTCAGTTTTCATTTTCACTTTGGCTAAGAGGCCTGTTTTTGCACTGCCTTTTTCTTATTTTGATAGATCCAAGTTGGCTTCATTTCTTGAGTAGCCGGTCACCCTGAAATTATTGCAGGTGTCTGAAGATTTGGTTTCATCTCATGTTAGGCAGCCTTCAAAATGCTTTACTTCCATTCATGCAGCATGTATTTACAAGCTCACATTTGCCTACCCATTCTTTATGCACTTCCAGCTCATTTATCATACATTTGATACATTTTATAGATCAAATATATTTGAAATAAAGGAGAGGTTTGTATAGATTAGAGTTTCACTCTAATGCATAGAAATAGGTTTCCAGAATTTAAATCAATCCCTCACCAAAAAAATTTTTGTTTTCATATTTTGGAAGTAGTCTTTTTTTTCTTTTTAAAATCCTGACTGCACGTATTCTTCAACAAATTTACTCTTAATTTCTAAGACTTTCATTAAGTCATAACTCTGAAAGAAATACCTTCACCATTTATCCTTATCATTTCCTTGTTTGTTTTTCCAAAGTTCACTCCCACTATCAAACCATTTAGAGGTAATCTGGTCAAAATTTGATAATTCTTATCATTCCAAATTGCCTTATCATCTATGTAAAGAGGTTATTTGGTGGAAAGATATTACTATGAACATTTTATCTTGGGTAAAGGAGAAATGATAAGGACACATTCTTTGTTAAAGTTTGTTCCAGTAATACAGTTTTAGAAAGAGGAAATAGATTCCCATGTTTGTTGTAATTATGACAAGTAAAAATAATACACTGATTCTGATACAGCATTCTTGCAGGGTATGGACTGATAAAAGTATCACTCCTCTAATGATACAAAGTACAAAGGTTCTACAAGAAGAATGCCTGTGGTCACAAGCTGATGCTTAGATAACCAACTGTAGTCTTTAGCTTATACCCTCCACTAACATAAGTTACATTTATTGAATGATTAATAAAGCACTTCCTGAATGGGCTTTGCCTGTATTAACTACGTTAATCTTCACAGCAGCTCTGTGAGGTAGAAACATAAATATACAAAGACAAAGAAACCAGAAATGGAAGCATTACAAAGATTAACAAAGTTCACAGAGATAGTGAGTGTGTGGTCATTATTTATTATTATTTTTTTTAACGTTTTATTTATTTCTAGGAGAGAGAGAGAGAGAGAGAGAGACAGCGTGAGCAGGGGAGGGTCAGAGAGAGAGGGAGTCACAGACTGAAACAGGCTCCAGGCTCTGAGCTGGCAGTCAGCACAGAGCCCGACGCGGGGCTCGAACCCACGATCCGCAAGATCATGACCTAAGCGAAAGTCGGACGCTTGCCCGACTAAGCCACCCAGGCGCCCCTTATTATTATTTTTTAATGTTTCTTTATTTTTGAGAGAGAGAGCGAGAAGGGGAGGGGCAGAAAGAGAGAGGGAGACACAGAATCCGAAGCAGGGTCCAGGCTCTGAGCTATCTGCACAGAGCACCACACGGGGCTCTAACTCACCAATGGTAAGATCATGACCTGAGCTGAAGTCTGAGGCTCAACTGCCTGAGCCACCCAGGAGCCCTGAGTGTGCCCATCATTTAAACTCAGGCTAAACACAGGCAGTCTGGTACCAGGGCTTTGGTGTTTAAATGCCCACTGTACAACATCTGGATTTGGGTTCTGATATCAATTAAACCATGGTCTAAGAACAGTCACTGCTATTGACCTCTTTCATTCTTTGAGAAATTACTTAGTCTTTGAGTGTTTAATATTAGCTGGCAGAGGAGGTTAGTTTTTCTACAACCATTTCCTTGTTTGCCTTCTAGAGCTGTGATAAATAAACTTGCTTTTTAAAGATATGGGTACTATGAGAGATTGATTCGCCCATGTATATGGTTGGGCGGTTGGGAAGAACTCAAGGCTTCCTTCCTTCCTCCCTCCTCCCCCTCCTCCTTCTTCTTTTTTGTATTCCAGTTTTAAAAATGAACCCAGGGAGCACATAAGAGTGCTATCACTTATTTGTCAGTTTGCCTTATTTGTAGGTCTTTTAATTACTTTATTTTATTTATATAATGAATATATATACCTTAGTAACCATATAATAAACTTTTTTGTCTTCTATTATAATTGGGTAATATTACACAGAGAGTCATTTCCAATCCTTTATAGCTACACACAAGAAAAAAAAAACACAACAACTTAGGTCCAGAAGGCCTGTATAACTTGTATGTACGTGGCCACATAGTTCTTCAGTTTTCAAATCAGGACACAACTCAGCAGGTTTGACTACAGGCTAGTTCTCTTTTTTACTAAAGCATATAGATGCTGGATTTAGACAAACAAACAAAAAAGATTAGCTTCTCCTTTTTAGGCACTATAATTTGCAATTCATCTCAAGACATAAAATTGATAAGAAATAAAATATTCAAAATATTGTGTAAAAATAGTGTTATATTAAAAGGTATCTAGTATTAATATTGCTATCAGAGAAAATTTACTATTGACACAATTTATGAAGCTTACAACAGCAAGAGAAAACTCAGGATTGTCATCTAATCACATGCTTAGAGTATGGACAGAACAGTCAATACACCTTTATTCTAGAGGTGACTATCTCTGATTACACACACAATGGCAGGGAAACCATTCTTACATAACATGAATGTGCTTTAGATTCAAATAAACTTTGATTAGAAGGTTAGCAGTTTCATGGACGATTTGTAGGACACTGGCCAAATTACTTAATTAAGCCCTCAATTTCTTTGTCTTTGGAGATAATGTTGTACATGACAGTTGCTCTCTGTTAAATATGTAAAGTGTGTATAAACTGCTTAACACTCTCTGACACATAGTACATAATTTAATAAAAATAATATTTTGTTATTTTTGTTGTTGGTATTAAGTGCTCAATGAACAAATGTATTGCAACTTTTTTCTCAGGATGGTACTAGAGAATTTAAATCAAAAAGCAAAATATGTTTTCCTTCTAGTTGTCTTTTGAGAGAAGATTGTGGAAAAATTGGAGTTGTATCCTATACAAACAAAAAGAATCCTATACAAACAGTTAAAGCTAGAAACTTGAAATATTCTCTGGGGAGGTATAAGACTAGAAAATGTGTAAGTTCTCACTCAATGTCTTGTGAAATACGTGTGTACGGGAAAACGCAAAATAGTGCAAGAAAAGTTGCTAACAAATAAGATTTCTAAAATTTTCAAAGTACTAAGCAAAGCTGTAAACAGGATAATTAGACCTGAAGGTAGAACTTACAAGAGCTTTATGAGAAGTGATTTGTGAGCAAGATGTAAGCAAAGATGCAATGAGTAGAAGAATGGAATGGACTTGCCAAAATAAGAAAGGGATTTAGAGAACACTTGTAAATTGCGAGCTGACAAATTCTACGTGGTGACCACAGATATCTTTCTTTAGCTGAAATGGAAATTCCTGTCTTGGAATTAGAAAATATAAAAACATCACCAATGGCTCAAAAAAAATTCATGATTCATTCCTCAATGACAAGAAATACTGCATGAACACACAATAATGGGATCTAAAATGTCTTAAATTTTGGGCAAAGATCCCACTGAAATGAATAATAATACAATCTCAAAATTGAGTCAATTAAAAAATAATCTTATTTAGGGAATACGCTGCAGCCTTGAATCAGATCTTCCATTTAGTTGTTAACTTTTGTGGTAGTAGTTGATACGAATTTGGTGGTCAGTGTTGACTTCTTCTGTGCCTGCGATGCTTACTTCCATATGCCACAAATGATGGTTTTTGTTTTATGTTTTCTACCAAACGTATGTAACATCTTAGGTTATAAATTTGTTAGGCAGTTCAATTCATGAGATACAAAAGCAAGTTCCTAGTTGAACAACTCTAATTTGACTTAGGACATAATTTTATAATGACAAGCTGTCATTCATATAAGGTAAAAATTTTAGAAGCCCATCAACCATTGATTCATTGGTGAGCATTTTCCAGTTTATTCCAAGAGGTAAAGTATGTAGAATGACTTTTAAGTTTATTAGAACAGATAAAGATAGAGATTTACCTAATTGGGACTTTCTATAATTCCCCCTGTGAGCCATGTCTCTAATTGTGAGCCTAGACTGCTACGAGCAGTGCCGCATTTAACCACAACTGTGTTCATGTGTTTGTCCCTGCCACTGCATCACATGGTTGAGCACAGCTGAGGCAGAATTCCGTCCTTCTCTTTCTTACTCCATTCTAAATATTCATTCATGTATTTCAAAAGCAATCATTTGATAGAAATTTTACTTGGTACTATGGATAGAAGCTGTCCGTGATCACACTGCACTGCACATACTGACCAACAAGACCTTTGTGAAACGGAAAGGATGAAAAATGTTTTTCCAATGAAAGTTTCTTTTAGAATTGCTTCTATTGAGTTAAAATTATTTATGCCTACCATTATGAGTGTATACTTTCATAAAGTTCATAGAATGGTACAAGTTATAGATGGAGGCAATACAATGCTGTGAATAGACGTTGCAGTCAGACAGGCAAGTGTTCATATCTTGGCTCTAAATGGCAGTTTCAATTCATGAATCTCTACATGAATCTAGGATTATTTAAATTATCCACACTCTTTTTCCCCTCATCTGTAAAATGGAAAGCTATAGAAATACTACTTTATTGAAAGTACTCCATCTGAAACTTAGTTTTTATTATTATATTATATATGATATGTTTATTATATATGTTATATATATCATATATATTATATATCATATATATTATACATACATTATAAGATATATTATTATTAATATATATTATTGTGATATATGTTACTTGTATCCTTTGTTATTCTGCAATATCTTGTATATAGCTTTACTTTAATCCTTATCATATTGCTATGTCTGTCTCTTCTCTGAAGTAAATACAGAAATAAATACAGAACATAATATAGGTACATATGGATATTTACTAAATGAAAGAGAATTAAGATGTGAGGTAATATGTAAAATAAGTAGTGAATAATGTTTTCTTATATTGACTATAAAGGTACAAAAAGAAACAAAAATTTTCTATGTTTAAAAGAAGTCTAAAACGGGCAGACCAAAAATAAATACTATTTAGGTTTAGTACTGACAATATTGTTACATTCTAATTAAATATGTTTAGCATCATATGTCAAATGACTCACTGTGCTATTTGATAACTTTAAACCGTTTAAAACGTAATATAATTTGTTTAAAAAAAAGTAGTTAGTACCAGTGCGTATAGATACAAACAGCTAGAAAGAGAGAAAAGGATCATTGAAGAACAACTTGGGTTCAAATCAAATTTTCTAACCTTGACATATAATGGAATGAAGATGGAGTACAGAACAAAGACGTAATAGGAAACGATGAGGAAACGTTGATGCAAGAACGTGAATCAGGAAAGGAAACAAAGGAAACAAAAATGGGAGGAGAACATTAACAAGCGAGATTGAGTACAGATGGGATTGAGTTAAAAACATGGGCAGTGAAATAGTAAGAAATATAGTGAATGTAAGAGATCTATTTTTCTGATTTTATCTACAACTACCGTAGGCAACTAGTCTTCTAAAGAGGGTTTGCAAACTTCAAATCCAAGGAGAAATCAATTTACATTGCTTTTGTCCCTTCCTGGAAATTGTGAGATATAAGACAATGACATTTGGTTCTTTTGTGCTAAACAGTAGGTTTTGGAGCAGTTGTTCTTTTGTTTTGGTGAGATATTAAGGATTCTCTGAATATGGCAAAAGGGGAAAAAAGGGCTAGAAAATGTATGAGAGTAAGATAGCAATGGAAAGGAGAGGAAGAGATCTTGAGGTGGGGAGGAAGTACAGCCACAAATTCTATTGCACTGGAATGTAGATTATATATGTCTAGGCTTGTGTGAGTGAGGTCTGGGGGGGGGGAAACTCAGGAGAGAAGACCCGAGTTCCATCCTTAGGATGATGTAGTAGACTATCAGGACAGCAAGGTAAATTGTGTGTGATGGTCCAAAAATAAGCAAATATAATCAGCTGTGATTATGAAAAAACACTATTCCATCACAGATGGGACAGACATTCAGTCAGTTATTTTGAACAATTCTATAAAGACCTGACACCAGAGTTGACATCCAGCTTAAAGGGGTTGGGGATAGGTACACATAGTAAGACTCAAAGGGTGTGTCAGCTGTTTCTAGAGATGAATTAGTTATTCAAAAAAAGGAAAGCTGATTTCTTAAGAGTTAATCCTAATTTTGTTTTTAGCCATTTAGTTAGAAGTGCTGAGTAACAAAATTCCCTTTCCAAAATTTTTAACCAGTTCAACCTTTCTAATCCCTTTTTGCTCAAGAACCCAACTTCAGTCACAGCAAGAAGACAGTGAGGATGATCCAGTCCCACCCTATGCAAAGTGTCAGCAGAGACTGCCTTGACTCAGCAAGCAGCTACAGCTTCAATATCTCAGGAAGCTGTTCGCACTAGAAAATTCAGTTTTCAGAGGCAATTCATGTTCTGGCTGTTCTCCTAAAGGACTTTGTTAATGGGACAGGGGAATCCAGTGTACTTGATTTTGAAGTTTCATGTGACCTTACGTCTGTAGATAGTATTTGGGGTACAATCTGTCCTAAATATGTTTACGTGCTTTTTGCTCTTAAAACAAATTGGATATAGTGGCAGGGAATACTTCTATATGCCAGTATTCATCCACTATGGGGGAGAAAAAACCTGAATTATAATAAAATTGCTTTTTCTAAAACCTTAACCTTTATTTTATAAACTTTTTAAAAATGTTTTCTTTATTTCTGACAGAGAGAGACAGCATGAACAGGGGAGGGTCAGAGAGAGAGGGAGACACAGAATCCGAAACAGGCTCCAGGCTCTGAGCTAGCTGTCAGCACAGAGTCTGAGGCAGGGCTCGAACCCACGAACCTTGAGATCATGATCTGAGCCGAAGTCAGATGCTTACCCAACTGAGCCACCCAGGCACCCCTAAAACCTTAACCTTTAAATCAAAAAATTCACCGACTGTAGAGAAATTCTCAAGTGAGCAGATTTTAATGAAATCATAGTTAATATATTTCAATTTTTAATAACAAGTATTTTATTGGGGTATATCATGTATACCAAAAAAGGACAGATCACAATTATCACCAAGTGAAGTGACTCACTTCTCTTTCTGTCTCTCTCTTTATATATACAAATAATATAGTGGTATATAAAAGCATTTTCTCTTTCAAAATGCTGGAATGAAAATGTAACGTTTTATTTTTTCCCACTAATAATTAAAATGTATTTGGTGTGAGAAATTCAGATTTTCCCTTGCCCCTTGATAGAACCTGAGAGTCTGGCTGAGACTCTTCACAATCCTATCTTTCTGGTCATTCTTTGATATTAAAATACCTTTCGTCACTTTTAATTATAGAGTCTTAGTTTAGCAGCTCCCAATTTACCGTGCCAGAAAATAATAACTGTGAACCTGCCTTAGCATTTGGAATTTCTCCCTTCCCCAAGGCAGGGCCACAGTGGGGAGAGTGCTTCCCTGCATTCATTTTCTCTGCTCATGGCATGTCCTCACCTTACTGCTTCATAACTGCTTGGTTCTTACCTCTTCAGATTCATAAGGTTTAAGTTCAGGGTAGAAGAAATGGGGGAAAGGGTATGTATGGTCTTCACGGCAGTGGGTATGTGGAATTTCTGAACTTGATCTTTCATAGTACTTCCTGGGCCCTTCAGAGGCCCCTCTCCCCTGCCCACTCCTGCCACAAATCTGCGTGGCTATGATGCATCTTTCAGGAGAGTATTTTTCTTGCAGCCGTAGTTTTTCCTGTAACCCATGTCCTGTAGAACCTTCCAGGAAGTCTTAATGGGCATTCTTTACAATAGCTCTAGGCTCTCTTTCCCCAACATTCTTAAGTCTGAGTTGGGAGGGTTTACTTCCCAAATATCCTCTTCCTCCCTAGCTGCCTCAGGACAGTAACCATGTCCTTTGTTCTCATTATACTTTTGGAATGTTCTAGACAGCAGCTCAATGTGGTCTCTTATATACTGGAAATTCATCCCAACCTACCTGATGGATCTCTTCAGAGCTACTGTGAATGAGTAGTCTTGAAGTAATGGGCAGGAGGTTAGGAATCACAGGATTGGAGAAACACTTTCCAAAAGAGAAGGCAAAACCACAAACCAAATCCTTTCCATAAACTTTTTTATTCATTGGATTTGATTCTACCTTTTTTCCTTGTCAGGATTCCCAATGAGAAAGGCCTTCTTTTCATTAAAAAAAAAACCCTCTCAAATATTTATTTTGAAAGTTTTCATTTTGTTCTGTCATCTTACTTGGTTTGAACCTCTATTGTATCATGAGTCCTTGATATATTATTCTGTTGGATAGATATGAGTGTGTATAATAGTCATGAATAAGACTTTTATAGAGTACCTATTCTTTTTTACTTCCTTAAAAATATATTATGATCATTTCCCTCATCTTACAAATACTTTTCTTTCATAAAATTGTAATGGCTGTAGATTATTCCTTTCTATGAATGCACCATATTTTATATAAAATATTTTCTACTTTAGAAAAACTGCCTATGATTATTTCTCCCCAATTTTTACTACTGTTAACAAAGTACCAGTGACATAAACTCTTCATGGAAACATTCATATTTATTTCCTTAGGATAAATTCTTAGAATTGCTGAGTCAAATGTATGCACATCTTTAAGGGTTTTAGTATATTGCCAAACTGTCCTCTGGAAACTTTTTCTCGGCAGCAGCGTATAAAAGTTCCTGTTTAATTTACACTTGGCAATAATGCATATGTAATTTCCTTAGTCTTTCTCAGTTGATGAATAAAAATTAAATCTCACCAAGAATTCATTTTTATTACCAGTGTGTTTGAAACTATATATGTATATTTATACATATATTAGGCACTTTTGTTTGATAGAAAATCACTCATCTCTTTACCCAGTATTATTGGCACATTAACTTTTCATTTATTTGTGTTTAAATATTAAGAACATCAAAACTTTGCCAGTCCATATCTGTCAAAATCCAGTCAAAAAATAGAAACCACATTGGCTATTTCAAACACAGAGAGTTTAATATATGAGATAAGGTATAAAAGTTTTGGAATCTATGAAGGAACCGAAAGGGGAAGAGAATGGGAGAGGAATTAAAAGGATGATGGGCTATTGGCCGGAGATGAGAAAGCCACAAATGCCCTGAGCAGGAGCCATGAGCCCGCACCTGTGCTGCCTGGCTGTGGGTACAGCTGCAGCAGCTCCATCTCCATCTCCAAAGCGGCACTGCCGAGAGACCTTCAGAGAGGGAAGTCCTGTTTAGGCTGGGGCTTGCACGGCTGCTCGAGGCCATGATTATCTGCCTGCCACCGTCACTAGTGCCAAGGCCACCAACTGCTGCCACTTTCAGAGCCAGATACTGAGCGTGCATTTTCCTTCTCCCTTCCTTTCAATGTCTATTTTCTATCTTCCACTGACAAAAGTTAATCAGAAACTAGCCAGGTACAGAGGCTGGGGAAAGAGGTTTGAAGTGTCTCATCATAGAGGCACAAAGCAGCCTACTGAAGGCCAAGACCAATGTGGGACCGAGAGACAAATGGCAAATAATTTGTATAATGCTTACAAATTATAATCTTTTTCCAGGTTGTCATTTACTTATCTTTTTGAATTATAATGTCTTGTGAACATACAGAAGTTCTGAATTTTATTTATTAAAAAACTTCAGCATTTTCTTCTGTTTTTTACAATTCGCATTTTGATTAAATATATTCTGTCAAATACCTATACAAACATACATAAATATATATAAATCTTCCCTCATATAAACTTACATTTAAATTTTAATCCTTCTGAGTATTTTTTGTTGGTATATTCCTTCTGTCTTCCTTCTACTTTATTATTTCTTTCTGTAAGTGGCAAACTGATTTTTTCAGCGTTCTTTATTCAATAATCAAATCTTTCTCCAAACAATTAAAAATTCCACCTCCAGAGAACTGTCTAAGCTGCTGGCTCTATTTTCTCTCTTCCAATTCTTTCACCACCCTCTAATCAAGCTTTGGCTGATCTTTCAAGGCCATTAATTTCTTTTACCCTATTTACCTTACTAAATCCAAATTTCAATTCTCAGGTCTCTTCTTACCCGCTATTACACCATTGTTTGACCCATTTGATTACTGAGTCTTCCTTTCTCTTACTTCACCAGCGGTGCCTTCTCAGGCCCTTCACTTATTATCTCCTGCAATTCTTAATGTTTGAGTTTCCTAGAGCTCAGTTCTTAGATCTCTTCTCTTCTATTCGTACATTTACTTCCCTAATGATTTTGTCCAGTCTCTGGTTTAAGTACATTTACATGGAGACTTATATTTCCATTCCAGAGCTATCCATGATGTTTCAAAATTATATATTCATACACCTATTCGATATCATCATTTACATATCTAAGGAACATCTCAGATCTAACAAAATAAAACCAAAATACTTTCATCTTTGGTCCTAAATAGGCTTTTTTCTATAGTCCTTCTCTTTTCCATGAATAGTAAGTAATTCCATTGGGTTGCTTGGATTCCTCTTGGCTCCTCTAATTCTCTGAGAGCTCATATCTAGTCAATGATAATACATCAGCTTTCCATTCGAAATTTATTTAAAAATTCACCATTTCCACTGCTATCATCATAGTCAAAGCCACCATCACCTTTTATCTGGATTATTGCAAAGACTTCTTAATTCGTTTACTGATTTCACTGTTTCCCCCTGTATTCAGTTCTCCGCACAATAACCAAATCATCGCTTTCAATATACATACTGAGCCATGTATTTCCTCTGTTAATAACCATCTAAAAGTACCTCATTCCAAGGAAAATCTCTAGAATCCTTATGATATTCTTTAAGAATATTCACTGTGTCACCACCCTGGTCTCACAGCCTAAAGTCTGGGTCTCTTTTCTTTTGTTTTAGTCACACTGGTCCACTTGCCTGTCTTCAAATCTGCCAAGCACAGTCATTTCAGAGACTTTCACTTTCCTTCTGTATGGATTGATCTTTCCCCATGCATTCCTAATGCTTACTCCTTTACCTTTCTCAGTTTTTCTCAAATTTAGGTAACTGAAAGTTAGGCCTTTTTGACTATTCTATTTAAAATTGCCACCTCAGTGCTGGCACTCCATATTTGTCTGTCTGTTTATTATCCTTCATTGCACTTAACACATGAATACACCATATTTTACTAATTTGTTTATTGTCTGTCTTTTCAATAGAATGTGAATTTAAGGAGGATGTTTTTGTAGAGGGATAGGAGGTGAGGGAAATATATTTGGTTCACTGCTTTATCTTCATTGCTCAGAATGATGTCTGACACTTAGAAGAGTTTTAATAAATATTTTCTTTGATTAACATTTAAAAGCTTAGTACATAATTGTAGTGTGTTTCTAGACTATGTTCTATGCAGTGATTTACTTGTCCAAATTTGTACCAGTTCTATGTTTTAGAAATTATTACATCTCTATAGTAAACTTTAAAGCTTGCCTTTTCAAACATCCTTTAAAAAGACATTTTATTTTAGAGTAATTTTATGATTAGAAAACAAAATTGTAAAGAAAGCACACAGGATTCCTAAACACCCTATGCCCAGTTTACCTATTACTAACATCTTATGTTAGTATGTCACAGTTAATAAATCAATCTTTATATATAATTATTAATTGAATTTCACACTTTATCCAGATATCTTTAGTCTTTATCCAATGTTCTTTCTTTCCTTCCTTTCTTTTTACTTTTTCTAATTTTTTAAAACATTTATTTACTTTTGAGAGACACAGAGAGACAGACTGCAACAGGGAGGGGGCAGAGAGAGTCTGAGACACAGAATCCAAAGCAGGCTCCAGACTCTGAGTTGTCAGTACAGAGCCCAATGGGGACTCGAACTCACAAACTGTGAGATCAGGACCTGAGCTGAAATTGGACACCTAACCAACTGAGCCACCTGGGCGCCCCCTTCCTTCTCTTTTTCTTTTTCTCCCTCCCTTCCTCCTCCCTCCCTCCTCCTCCTCCTTCTGTTTTTCTCTCTCTCCTTCTCTCTCTCTCTCTCTCTCTCTCTCTCTTTCTTCTTCTTTCTCTAAGAATCCCTCCAGGATACCACATTACTTTTAGTCATCTTTTCTCCTTAGGCTCTTCTTGGCTACAAAAGTACTTTAGACTTTTGTGCTTTTTAAAAAAAAAAAAAAAATTTTGCATTTGATGACTGCAGCAAACTGATGTTTATGTCCCTGCAGAATTCATATGTTGACATTCTAACCCCCAGTGTGATAGTATTAGGAAGCGGGACCTACTGGAGGTAATTAGGTCATGAGAGCACAGCCCTCACCAATGAGATTAGTGCCTTCATGAAAGAGACCTGAAGAGCTACCTCACCCCCTCTGCTTCTGAAAAGATAGCAGTCTATCAACCAGGACGTGGGCTCTGTCAGACACCAGATCTGATGGTGTCTTGATCTTGTACTTCCCAGTCTCCAAAACTGTGAGAAATACCTGTTTTAAAAACTGTCTGGTCTACAGTATTATTGTTAGAGCAGCCAGGAGGGAACTAAGACAACTAACTTGATAGTTTTGAAGAGCACTGATCAGATATTTTGTGGACTTCCCCTAACTGAAATTTTTCTCATGTTTTTCTCAAGATCAGACTAGGGTTATAGGGTTTTGGAAGGAATGCTACAGAGGAAAAATGCCCTTTTCATAACCTTGTATCAAAGGAATAAACTATCAACATGATTTATCATTGTTAATCTTGATCACTTGGCTCAGGTAGTGTTTGCGAGATTTCTCCAATGTAAAGAACCCCTCCCCCTTTCATACTGCACTGTTTGGAATGAAGTCACTCTATGCTATTCACATTTAAGAAGTAGGGAGTTATGCTCACTCCATATACTTGAGGATGGAGTACATATATAAATTGTTTGAAATTCTTCTGCATAGGATATTTATTTATTCTCTCCCATTTTTTCTTCAACTTACTTATGTAAGTATGAATATATGAATATTTACTTTATGCTACTTTATTTGGTTGCTGAAATTGTTGTAATTACAGCCTTTGGGACTGCTTCCATTTGATATGTGACATAGATGTGGTTTTTGTTTTTTGTTTTGTTTTGTTTTATTTTTGAGCACTAGTTTTCTGATTTCAGGTTATTCTTTGAATAAAAAAATGATAATATTGTAAACTATTTTAGCTTTAATCTCATGCCTTCTAATACTTACAGTTATCATTCCTTTATGGTGATAAAACTTTCAAGAAATATTCAATATAATAGTGAGAATCATTTCTTCTTATTTGTGTTCCAATATTATTAAAAGTATACTAAAATGAAAGCATATTTTGATTTGATAATAGAATCTCGTCAGTCCACAGTAAAAAAAGAAAATAGGACTTATGCAGTGATGGGTACTTCAGATGTAATTCTGATAATATGTTAACCAATTTTAAGAAATCATGTAGGAGAAGAAATGTCAAAGTGCCATAGGACCTACTCTAGGTAAACTGATACCACAGAAACTTTAATGTAGTCAGTACAGTTTTAAATTACACAGCAGTTTTCTTCAGGATGTTTCTAATATAAGTATCTGTTTTTCTATATTTAAAAACAATTATGAATAATCATTAGGTTTGTAGATTTCTAATATGAAAGGATACCTATTCTTTCCAATGTGGACTTGGTGAAACAGAATATAAAAGTTAATACACGGCATCAGACAAGTTTACTGTAGATTTAAAATGCGATCATATCATTTTGATATTTTTTTCTAAAGATATAGGTAAGGGCACACATGCCTAAAATGATTTTTAATTTATTTTCCTTTACCTTGAATGCTTTTAGTAGACATATTTCTTCAAAACATTAACTATTCTGTTTTTTATTTTAAAATGGGTTTGTATTCTTTGTTTCCTTAAAACAGAAGCAATTAAAGGCCTCATGATCCTAGAGATTATTATAGATGTCTATTTTTTCCCAGAGAGATTAAAGTTTCTAATCGTCTAACTTGCAGAAAAATGGATAGTATCAATAATACACACTAGAATGAAAGCTAATAGTTATTGTTGACTTGCTCATTATGATACTGAATGATAACTCTTAGTTTGTAATTATTACCTCATAGAAAAAGGATTTACCAATAAGATTAGTTTATGCTTAATGAAAATCTTGACTCGGAGAAGAATCTGAAGTAGGAGTGGAAAGGAGGCAGGACTTTTTTTTTTTTTTAAGTTTTTTTCTTTTTTGACAATACAGACTTATTAAGATTAAGTGCTACTTCATTTGACAAAGTACAAGTACAACATTCATTCATGATAAAAGAAAGCCCTCAACAAAGTAGGTGTAGAGGGAATGAACATACCTCAACATAATAAAGATCATATATTAAAAAACCCACAGCTAATATCATCCTCAATGGGGAAAGACTGAGAGCTTTATCTCTACGGTTAGGAACTAGACAAGGATGTTCATTCTCACCACTGTTATTTAAAGTCCTAGCCACAGCAATCAGACAACAAAAAGAAATAAAAAGCATCCAAATCAATAAGAAATAAAACTTTCACTATCTGCAGATGACATGAAACTCTGTATAGAAAACCCTAAAGACTCCACTCAAAAACTGCTAGAACTGATACATAAATTCAGTAAATTTATGCAGTATTTCAGAATATAATATCAACACACAGAAATCTGTTAACCAACAGATTTCAATCAGGAATATCAGGAAAGATCACTTCATACAAGAGGTTAATATCTAATTTGGTCTTTAAAGGATGTGTTTGAGTTTTCCAAGTGGAGAAAGGGAAGACCAGAATTCTAGACAGAAAGGCATCTCAAAAGCACAGAGACTTGAGAGCACACATTGGGCTTTGGTAATTCTGAGTTATGGGATGGAAGGGGATAATAAGTAGCTCATATGTGTCTTGGGTGGGTCTTAAATCCAAACTTGGGAGTTTTGATGGACCCTGAATGCAGCGGGGCCACTGGAAGCTTTTAAGCAGGTAAATTTGGAATCATGTTTTGAAAAAGTCACTCTGAGACCATGGAGGTAGAGGAATGGTGTGTGTGTGTGTGTGTGTGTGTGTGTGTGTGACTCTTCCAAAAATTATCCAAAGGCATTTTTGTCTGAAGATTGTGTGTCACTGGGGGTTTTGTACAGGCTTTCTGAATCTCTCCAGGCAAGAAAGGGCAGATGTGAATAGTGAAACAGCTTTGCCATAAACCAGGGATTGGCGATTTTTTCTGTACAGGGCCAGAATATAAATAGTTTAGGTTCTGTGGGCTATACCATCTATCAGAAGTACTGAACTAGGCTGTGGTAACATGAAAGAAGGCATAGACAATACATAAATGAATAAGTATAGCCATTCTCATCAAAATATTATTTTTAGATACTGAAATTTGAATTTCATATAATTCTCATGGGTCATGAAATATTATTCAGTTTCTGAGTTTTTTAAACCTTTTAAAAATGTAGAAACCATTCTCAGTTTACAGACTATACATAAACATGAGACAAGATGAATTTGTTTTCTTAGCCATTTGTTTCCAATGACCATTGTTGGCTGGCCATTAATATCAACACTTGAACGCTGCCTCTGAAAATAGAATTTACCCAATAATTGAGCAGTTGATGGTAACAGACCATCATGTCTTTCAAGTGATACCGTAAGCCTGGTTCTGGGCAAGTATCACCATATTGATCTTCCAAAACGTTATTTTGCTTTCACTTGGAAATACTTTTAGAAACTATGTGGATTAGACCAGAGCAACAGTGGCATTATTTCTAGATGTCTGAACAAAACGTATGTTTTACCTTTGATTTGGTAAGAAAAGAAACCCTAGTATGTAACAAGGGTATCTCTTGTTTTTGTTTTTCCCCAAAATATGGATCAATTTTCTACCTTGGGAGGTACAAAGAGCATTTCTTTGAGCACATGAGGCATATATATGCATGTTCCAGTAAAAAGAAGGTATAATATAGTTCAAGGTGACATATCCAAGCACGTCTTCCCGCTCTCTGCCAAAATTTAAAGCTTTACCTCAAGAACAGCATAGGCTAAACTGGAAGTGGACTAGTTTTGGGAAGCTAGGGAACTGCATGAAAGCATCAGGGCAAATTCACTTTGAGGTCTATATGACAATGATAGAGAGATGAAGAAGCTAGAAAGATACATTGGATTAAAACTTTGTATATCAATCTCCTAAAAATATTCTAGTTGAACACAGTCTTCTATTTACAATGGACCCTTGAACAACATGGGTTTGAACTGTGTAGGATCACTCATACAGAGACTTTCTAAGTATAGTACTGTAAATATATTTTCTCTTATGATTTTCTTAATATTTTCTTTAGCTTACTTTACCATAAGAATACAATGTACAATACATATAGCATGCAAAATATGTGTTAATTGACTGTGTATGTTATTGATAAGGCTTCTGGGCAACATAGGCTATTAGTTGTTAAGTTTTGGGGGAGCCAGAAGTTGTGCACAGATTTTCAGCTACATGGGGGTCAGTGCCCATAAGCCCTATGTTCAAAGATCAACTGTAGAGTTAAAGTAGAACATGTAGGACAGTATGAAATCTACTGATGATCCATTTTCCCTTTTGGTCTTTATGTGAGGAATGCATGATTTGAAAGCTTAAACCTAAAAAGAATGAGTTGCTTATTTCAGCTGGAAAAAAAGCAGAATGATGAGTATAAACATAAAATTTGTTTTGAATAACTTAAGAAGTTTTCTAACCATATATTGATCCAAAGCACCGATAAGACTCTTTAGTAATTGAAAATAAAACTATCTTGTTGAAAGTTATAAATTACCTATAAATTTTAAAATGCAAATTGTTTATGTGGCATTGGGTATTGTAAAGGAGGAAAGATTTAGATACTGGCAAGAGATTATGGTGTTATGTTTATTTTATATCAGATTTACAGCATGAAATGTACATCCTGAATATTCAGGCACAATGCATGCAGTATAATCAAATAAAATATGAACTATTTCCCATTGGTTAAAGAATTATTTTTCAGATTTGATATAGTTTTGACTTGTTTAACATATGCCTGGGGCTTATGTGGTGTATTTTGAATGTATTTGAATAATATGTGTTTTACTATGTATATACATAGAGTAAAATCAGTAACATGTCTAAAATGTATAGTGCAATGCAAAATCCATGACTCAATATAATTGGCATGAAAATAGTAATTCCACATTTATCTCCCAAGCTGGTCAGCAGAGGACAGGATGAAAATGTCTACTGAAATGTTTTAATCAGTGTGCATTCTCCACCTAAAACTGTGGTTGGACAAAGTCCAGAATGAGTTTCTTTGTCTTCCTCATATTTATCAAATGCCAAAGTAGAATAAAAGACCTAAAAAATGACTTGTCATAAATGGAAAACCTTAAAATTAACTATTTTTGTCATGCTGAGGTTTTTGTAAGACCTCACATTTGGCTTCAGAAAAGCAAGGTGGTTTCCATCTTTTCAAGGTACAATGCAGTACGTTGTTCATTGGAACAGTTGACCTGCCAAAATTCCTTGGCAAAGGGAAGCTTCTGGCCAACTAACTGTGATATAACAAATGATCTGACCAGATTGTCAATGAATTGAGATCTGAAGTTAGAGCCGCTTTGGGGATGGAGAAATTAGTTACTTCTCTTCAACTCTTGCCCCTACAAATATGAAAACTCTGAAAAGTATACCACAAATCTCTGGAGAATTGATATTGTAGCAAGTAGTGGTATGTTTCTCATTTGTCTAATATTATGAACCATTTATTTATTTACAAGGGAATTTTCATTATTAAACATTTATTATGTCTGATTTTAAATATAACACATGTACATTTGGATAATATGGCAATATTTAAAGAAAAAATAACAGCCATTCATGATTTCACTACCCACACATATCTATTGTTAAAATTCTGATAAATTAATAGCTGTATTTTTCTCTGTATTTGTAAAGTATATATTGTGTGTGTTATTTTGTATTCTACTTTTAATAACTACATATGATAGCATAAACAATCTACTAAGACATAAAAAACAACCTCATAAATACTATTTAAATCACTTTAAGTACTCAATCATAACACTTTTTGGTCATTTAATGTACCTACATACCATTGTCATAACAACTTCAAAATAAATTGTTTTAATATCTAGATTTGCTCTCAAACATTGCTTTAGTTTTCCACATGTATATTCTAAGATCACATATGGGTGCCTGAGTGGCTCAATCGGTAAAACACCTGACTTTGGCTCAGGTCATGATCACAGTTAATGGGTTTGAGCCCGGCGTCGGGCTCTGTGCTGATGGCTCAGAGCCTGGAGCCTACTTTGGATTCTGTGTCTATCTCTCTCTGCCCCTCCCCCGCTCATATTCTGTCTCTGTGTTTCAAAAATAAATAAAAAACATTAAAAAATAAAAAAATAACAAAACTATAATCCTGATATCTGTGTTAAGTTTTTGCCATTTTTAGTTTTTGTAGTTGCAGCCCTGGTAAATTTGTTTTAAAAAAGTTTAGAACTGTATGTTAGGAATAAACTTTGATGACCTGCACTGTGAATCTGCATAAAACCAACAGGGGCTCAGCTGAAATATAAAGCATCTAAATTTGTTTTGTGCTCTTTATGATATCCTATGTGGTGTGGACTTCCTCTCCCTGAACATGAGTGTTCATATACTCTCTTCATCAGAATGTTCTTCAGTTCTGTTCTGTCTTGGGTAAGAAAAATTATTTAGATAAATTGTATAAATGTCAAGTAATTTATAGATGGTATTCTGTAAAGATGTGATATGAGCTAACCACCCATCCTTCTTAATATTGTAATTATTTTATGTGGTTACACATGACAACTAACTCATGGTAAGCATTTCATAATGTACAAAATTGTCAAATTACTATGTTGGACACATTAAACTAATATTATATGCCAACTATAATTAGGTTGCAACAGTGGGGATGGAGAGAAAAGGACAGATATGAGACATGTTTTTGAAGACAGAATGATGAACTAATGGATTCGACCTAGAAGGAGCCCAGTTTTGGGCTCAAAAATATTGGTGATTTGGGTGCTTTTTTCTGGAATGGAAAAGACTGAGGATAGACAGATTTGGGGAGATGAATCAAAGAGTATGTTTTGGATATGTTAACTTCTATGTCAATATGCTATCCAAATGGAGATAATTATGAGGCCGCTTAGTATATAACTGGAAAATTGAAGACAAGTACAGGAAATACTAGAAATAAAGACCTGGGAATTATCTTCTGATAAATGGCATCTGAATAAATAAAGATATATTATTTACTATAATCAAACTAGTTCAAAATATTCCTCTAACCCCCAGTTTATGCCTTTGTGCTTTGTTTGTTCAGCATTCACATGGACAACACATCCAACTCCTTATCTTCAGATATTTGGCCGTTTCAATACCAGTGACTAGTGACCTTTTCTTTATTCTACTTTGTCACTTATCTTCATAGTTTTGTCCTGGACATTGTCCCAGGCATGACTTATCATTTCAAAACTCTTACACTTCTGACCTTCCTCCATAACTACCAAGCAAGACCCAACTCAAGCTCAAATCTACTCTGTAATCCTATGGAATACCAGCTAAATACAATTGCCATAAAAACAGTTCAACATATTTTTTTAGGTGTCCCTCTCATATCTTTCAGAGATATATTTTTAATGGAGCATTTAGGATTATTGTGACCATAAGTAACAAAAAAAAAAAAAAAAAAAAGAAAAAAACTTGAAATAAAATGACATAGATGGAAATTATTTTTTTTTCTTCTTCACTTTAATCATTATGACCTTGGAGAGAGGAGTCTAAGTCCATTGACACCACAGTCAACATTCTTATAACTCACAAATTGCCCACGCCTACAGAGAGCAGCTCCATCTTCAAGCTTTGCATTAACATTCAAGGCAGGAAGAGGTAGGGAAGGAAAAGAGGCTAAACCAGGTATGCCTATCTCTTAGAATCTTGAAAGCAGAAGCTTTCTTTCTACTCTACTATTTCTTTCTATTCTCTACTCTACTATTTAGCACTACTATTTTTCAAAGTCATTGTTTCCACAGTAGTTCTTGAGTCCATCCTCTCCACTATCATCTTTTTCCAGCTTCATTCCTCTCCTCTTATTCTGCCACTATTAAATTTCAAACTTTTATTTATGTAGTCACTATTCCTCTAAATTTAGCCCAATAATAGCCAGGCCTTTTTAAAATGCCTTGCCAATGATCTTTTATCCTTCATAACCATAATCACTGTCTCTCTGACTCATGTTCTATTCAATCCTAAGCCCACCGTGGTCTTTTCTCTCCCTCATCATTTCAAAAACAGTCCTTCCAAAGGTCCCTGATGACCTCTATAATATCAAGACCAAGTTCTTGTTTCACTGCCCTTCAACTAATTCAATCCTGTTAGTGTTTATTCTTCTTAGAAGTGTCCGCTTAAAAGTGTTTTGAATTCCACATAAATATTGTCTCCAATCTGTCTCTAAATGGAACTATTCATTGATGGCCTTCTTTGCAGGTCCCTCTCTGGCATATCAGTATACCCCCCAAATTTTAAACTTGGCTTATTGGTATGTATTTCCTCTGAATACCCACCAAATATGATCTCAACCACTGTCATCATTTCCACAAAATATAAAAGGTAGCTGAAGGAAAATTGGCATTTTACATCCTGATATCTTTCCTGATGGCTTATGTGACACTTATGTGACACTTATCTGCATAACACATTATTTAAATATACCACCATCAAATTCAACATGTTCAAAATTAAGATATTTCCATCCTTCACCACTATATTCCTCTGATCACCCAAAAAAGAAAGCTGCCAAGCTTACTTGTTACCTCATTACAGTGCCACCCACAACACTATCATCACTATGAATCCTAAATATTTCTTCTCACTTATTGACACCTACTACATCCACTTTAAATTCAGGCTTCATTCAGTTCTTACCTGTATTATTTCAATAACCCCCTAATAAGGAAGGTCACGTGGATTCAACCAATCACCCCCACAATGAAACAAAACTATCTACCATATCTATAGCTGAAATTCCTTGCAATGTCCTTTATCACTCATAGGATAATACTTCAGGGTACCCAACTATTTACAGGAGAATTCACAAGAGGCATTTCATAACAGTGAAAAAGTATTTCTGCTCTAGTCCTTCTTTGAAACCTGGTCCTTTGTGACTATAAAGCTTTATCTCCCTTCACTGCTTTTCTCATCTTTTATATGTTGGTAAAACCAGTGTGTAGAGCTCCTAGAACACACTAAAATGTCACACACCTCCTACCTCTCCTCTCACTGCTATCTCTTCTCTGAGACTATCCTTCCTAGCTTGCTGTCTTGATCCATTTAATTATTGACAATTCTCATAGCTTTTCAGCCTTTTAGCTAAGATCAAGTGTAATTATTGATGGTTCTTAAAAATTTAGTTTGGTACCACTTCTTTCAGATACTTCATATCTGGCTCTTATTTCTCTCCAAATTTTTAGCTTTCTCCAGTTCTTGTATCACCCTCCCTCTAAAAATATCAAAGTAATTTCTCCCATATGCTATGATCTTTTCCATTTCTAGACTTTTGCATAAATTCTTTATTCTGATTTTTCCTCTCTTGTCCCTTTATCTCACCTTCTTACCTTTTAATGGCTATCCCCTCTAGGACATTTCCATTTTTACCATAAATATTATTATTTTCTTCCAGAAGTATTCCTGAGCATCAAAGGATCAATTTGATCCCTTTAATGTGATAACATGATAATATCAAGCACATGTCGTATTTAACATGCACCAGACATTCTTCTAAGTACTTTGCATATATTACAGTATTTAATCATCACAATAATGCTGTAAGTTAAGCATGGTTATTATCCACACTTTAGAGATGAAGAAAATAAGGTACTGAGACATTAATTAATTTATCCTGTGTTGAAATTTAGCAAGTGAATGGAGACTGCACGTGGACCAGCTGTATTTGCTAGTACTGTACTATAATTCTGCATGCATTTTTTCTATTATACATATCATTTGCTTACTTGCTATTATCATTGACCAGAATACAAATTCTCTAACAGCTTATTTGTTATTGAATCTCTACCATGTATCCAAAATCCTTTGAACATATTTGGCGCTTAAAATTTTTTTGATAAATGACAATGACATAACTATGTGTTTGCCTTCTGTGTTCCCAAGGCACTGTGGGAATACCTATGCTTTTGCTGAATCTCTGCCATTATTTACTTATAGTCCTCTTGGTCTTATTGAATTGTAAGCCCCTCTAGGACAGAAAACTTTACTTATCCATCAACGCGTCCCAAGTGAAGCACAGTGCTCAATAAATGTTTGTTGAACAAATCTGTAAATAATACCAGTGGAAGAAATGCATGTAAGTTTTTTTTTTTTTTGATAGATCTCAACAATCCCCTTCTATCTGTACTTCTGTGTGGCTGTAAGAAAATACTTGTCATATTATACTCATGTTAATCATCTATTTTGGAGACCTCTTTCTATTTTATTGTAAATGAAGATGATCCTGAAATAAATCATTCTCCCCTAGAGTCCTAAAATGTTTATGAATCTTAATTCTCATCAAGTATTATAAAACTATCCCAAAATACAGCAAAATACATTTTAATAGTCCATTAAGTGCTCAATATTATATTCCCACAAGAAGTTAAAAAGAAGCAGAAGATGTATTTCTTGCCCACAAGGGCAATGTAATACAGAAGTTAGCTCCGGCATAAATAAATCTCTGTGATCATAAATGATAGAGACATGCATATGCTCCCATTGACATGTCAAGATACACACAGGTGTAAGAATATATGGAAGTGAATGGACCCCACGTGGATTTAGTTTCACAAGTTTTCTAAGAGTTGAATCAAGTGGAAACTTGAAGGAGGGTGATGTGGCTTCATACATTTAAAAAAGGTGTGTGACACTGAGATACCACCTCATGCCAGTCAGAGTGGCTAAAATGAGCCAATCAGAGAACTCTAGATGCTGGCGAGGATGTGGAGAAACGGGCACCCTCCTACACTGTTGGTGGGAATGGAAACTGGTACAGCCCCTCTGGAAAACAGTGTGGAGATTCCTCAGGAAACTAACAATAGAACTCCCCTATGACCCAGCAATAGCACTGCTAGGAATTTACCCAAGGGATACAGAAATGCTGATGCATAGGGGCACATGTACCCCAATGTTCATAGCAGCACTCTCAACAATAGCCAATACATGGAAAGAGCCTAAGTGTCCATCAACAGACGAATGGATCAAGAAGATGTGGTTTATCTATACGATGGAATACTACATGGCAATGAGAAAGAATGAAATCTGGCCATGTGTAGCAACATGGATGGACCTTGAGGGTGTTATGCTGAGCAAAATAAGTCAGGCAGAGAAGGACAAATATCATATGTTTGCATGTATAGGAGGATTAGGAGGAACTTGACGGAGGAACAAGGGGGAGAAGAAGGGGGAAATGGTGAGGGAAAGGGAGAGAGGCAAACCATGAGAGATTCTTGAATGCTGACAAAAACTGAGGACTGATGGATGTGGGGGGGAGGGGGGATGGGCATGGAGGAGGCACTTGTGGGGATGAGCACTGGGTGTTATGTGGAAACTAGTTTGACAATAAACTATTTGTAAAAAATAAAATTAAATTAAATTTAAAAAAAAGGTGTGTGACGCAGAAAGGCAGTGAAAACACAGTGCAATGGCACAGGGAGAACAATTAAAGTATTTTCATTTTTAAAAGTATTTCTAACAAGTCATAAGGTTGTATATAATAGCTTGACCTCCTACTCAGGGACAAACTCATAAAAGTCTGTTTTCTTTGACAAATAGTCCAGGCATGGGTTTAATTTTTATTTTTTATTGCCCCAGTGTGCTTGTATTTGCACATATCCTCAGCAGAATTCCACATATTTTTGTATCTCTGCTCCTTGAGATTTATTCCCTTTTCTTTTATCCTCTTTCTTAACAGGGTTGTTTTTTTTTTTTTTTTTTGGCTTTTTATTCCACAGAGAGCAACTTCAGGAACCTCTAGGCGATCACCCCCTGCATTTCCAGTACCTTATTACCTCATCTCACTTAAATACTTTTTTTGAAGCGAGGAAGTGGGTCTCAATGCTTTGGATCTAATATTAAAATTAAATATGTAGGGATATATTATAAATGTGAAACATGTATATTCATTATACTTTTATGTAATTGACCTAATTTTAAGTGCTCATCTTATAACATGTGTTACATGGAAGAAGGAAGAATTTGATTGAGAAAAGATGATTAATTTCAAAATATGGTAGCTATTTTAACAGAATTTTTTATTTGGATCTTTTCCAGGGGCCATTATGAACTTGATTTGAAAAAAAACAAAATTTTCCCTAAAGAAATTCCAATTTACAACTTTGTTGAGAAGTTTCATTTACATAGTCTTCTCATAAAACACTATCTTCAACCTGAGTGTGATGGTGAAGTGGCTTTGTCTAACATTAACAATATCCTTTTATCTGAGCTGGAACATTGAGACCATATCTCTAGTTCACGCCTTTACATATAACAGCCCATAAGAAATGGAATAAATAAAAGCTGTCGACACAGCCTGCAGGTATAAAATGACGAGGAAAAGAAATGTGCCTGTTGTGCTTTCATCTGGCCTTTCTTTGTATACACCTGGTGTTATAACATCTAATCTGGATTTTACTCCTTCCCTTTGTCAGGAAAGGATCAAATCTGGATTCATTCTCTGGTACAATGCTTATCAGGAAAAGGCAGAATTATATGAAATAATCTAAGCATAGCTCTTCTCCTTTCTGAACTCCCTTTGGTCTATAAAATTCCAGCTGCAACCTTCAATCATTTTATTTATTTTGATTTTCTTATTCTTAACCATCATTTTGTTTTCTATGCATAAACTTTATAGTGAATTAAGAACAGTAGTATATAGGTACAGCTAGGATTGGGAAAATATTTCTTCCATTTATTCCTGGGAGCAGACATTTGCTCAACCAGAACAGAAGAATCAGATTTATTTGCAGCTATATTGCTACATTAGTTAATATAGGGGGAAGAAAGGAAGAGATGTTGACCCTTTGAATAAATAATAGGTAATAACAGAAAAGCTAACATTTATTGAATGTTCCAAATGCTATTTTAACTAGAGGCTTTACCTGAGTTATCCTTGTGTGGAAGAAGCACTCTCAAGTAGGTATTGTCCTCATCTCTGCTTCTCAGATAAAGAAATGGAGGGCGTGTATCTTTAAGTCACTTTCCTTGTAACTCTTAGCTATTGAGCAGGAGGGCTAGATTTGAGCCTATGTCCATCTAGCTCCTTAATGTGTATTACTTTTTAAGTTTATTTCTTTATTTTGAGGCAGAGAGTGAGAGAGAGAGAGAGAGAGAGAGAGAGAGAGAGCACCAAGGAGGGGCAGAGAGAAGGAGAGACAGAATCCCGAGCAGGCTTGGTGCTGTCAGCACAGAGTCTGATGCAGGGCTCAACCCCATGAACCCTGAGATCACAACCTGAGCCAAGATCAAAAGTCGGTGACTGAGCCATCGAGACACTCCATAATGTGTATTCCTAAACAGCATGCTACATCGTTCCATAGTTAATACCCCAAATCTCAAAAGAACTTTACTATTAAGCATCGTTTAAATCACATATTCTACTAAGTTCTCTATAATTACAGTTAAAGTGAAATTTAATAACTTTTGAAACATAATCTAAGGATGACAAATGGAATGCATTGTATCTTAGGATGTTTCAAGTTCAAATGGATTTTTAACTTTTAAAAAAATGTATGTACCTTTTACTGAAATTTCTTGAAATATATCTCCACCAATCTCCTTAGACTCCTCAACAAATCTCATTATTCCTCTTTGGGTCTCTCCTTGGTTTATCTGTTAATTATTCTTTCTCTGCTCTTTTTTCTGTCGTTTGTGTCCATCCTCTCTCCATCATCTAAGAATGTGTTTAAATATTTCAGCTTCTTATGGTATTCTTGGAAGGGAAAGGTTTATTTCCTCTTTTCATATCTTTTAAGGATCTTAGAAGGATGAAAGAAATACGTATTTACTCAGCCTAGGACCTTGAAACAGAGGCTTTATGTATTTAACTTTTTCAAAGACAACGATTCAGTAATTATTACAGGTATATTGGATACTTAGTAGCAGCAATGAATGATTCTATCACTTAATTCCACTCTTATTTTTATTTTTGGGTTTCTGTATTTTCTCACTTAAAAAGGAAAATTAAATTTCATCGCATTAACTAAACTAATTTGAACTGTTTCCTCCTCTGACTCAGGCCTCTTTGCAGGATTTACAATTGGATATGTATCACAATCAACAGTGGTGGTCAGAAAAATATGAGTAAAATATTAAAATATTTAAAATATTCTTGAAAAGAGAATTCCCTTGACCACCTCATCTCACAAGCATCACCTCTCTAAGGGACAAGTCCAAAGACCCATTTCCTTTCTTGTCTGTTGGTGAGTGGTACTAAGCTAATGGCTGCAGGACCAATTTTACATCCTCTAAGTCTTAAAGATGACTAGGCTGAAGTGCTTATGGGTTACGATGTAGAGTTTCTCAGCACCTATTGTCTTCTGGGTTTAGTACAATCCTAAAGAACTTAAACATCAGTGGTTGAAACCTGTCTGATCACTCTTCCAAAACTTAATAGGGTCTTGGATATTCTCCGCATATTGCATTTACTGTCGTTTGCATTCCTTTCATTTTCAACCATTAATAGATCAATCTTCTGTAGTCTGTCAGTGAGTTTATACATGTTACTCCTACTCAGGAATAATTTCTTGAGATTTTACTGTGATCGAACGATTTCCTCGCTTTTTTATAGGTATCTATTGTTGCCTTTCCTAAGACACTTAGTGTTTAAGAAAGAGAACATTAAATAAAATATCTTTCTTTTCTTGTGCAGCATATATTCCTCCAAGTTGGGCAGTTATGCATCACCTTGTAAATAACACCTTCAATGTGGTTTTATTTTTTCTAAAAATATCGATGATCAGGTTGTGAGATTCTTTTGTCTAAATTCTATTTCAATATGATTTTCACAAATGGAGAAATGCCCAAGTAATCATGTCCAACGCATTGTAATCTCAAACTAACTTTGAAAACAGACATGCTCAAATTAAGAGAGAAAGAAATTTTTCACAGACGGAGGTAGGTTACGTAAAATCATGTGAAATTCTCATTATAGTTTTATGGCATATTATTTTTTCAATAAAATATTTTAAATAAAATGGCTAGAACACAATATAGTAAAACAGAGAAATTTCTGTGAGAGATCATACATTATCACTTGGGAAAAATAGTATAAAACACATTTCACATGCAACCGAGGCATGAGGTGTTAGAATTGCTGAAGCCATAGAGTTTTAACTGCTTTACTTGGTGTTTGATCTTTGAAGGAATTTCAGTCACTTGCTGGAGCTATTGGTGTGCATTCTCTCTCTCTTTCTGAACATTGTAAGGTTTTGGTTTTGCTCACTAATCATTATACTTCCCACTTGCTAGAAGTAGAATCAATAGACTTTCTTCTCTAGATGGATTTAAAAAGTGAATCTTGATTTCAATAAATGCTTTGCAGAACCAAGGATTTCTAGGGCATGCCTATGTTAAATGCAGGGCAACGTTACAATTGATCCTCACTCTTGTAAAGCTTAGAAGTTATTGAGAATGCCTTGAAGATAGACAGCCCATAATTAAAAGATGCTCTTCTAATGAAAATAACTATTACAGAGTCTTTAAGAAAAACTCAATTGAATATACATTAGTCATTATGATACTATGTGTTCATGGTATAAAATAGGGAAGTCATATATAATTATATTTAATTTTAGCATACAGTTTTTCTTTCTTAGACTTGCTATATATAGCTAAATACGAAAAAAGCGTAAGAATTTGGGGAATCCGAAAAATCATATTGACTTAGGGGTACTTGGTTATTTGTGTCCTATACTGAGACTCTTACTGTTATCTTTACCTAAGAAATAAACTAAGTACTGTATGTGGATTATTGAAAAATTATGATTTGTTACATCTTTTAGGGTTAGTGATAATAGTAATGAAATCATAAGTTGTACACAAATAACCTTATGAACAGTATTTTATATCCATCATTGATTTGATATTTATATTATTATTATTGATAATAACAGCTCTCATCATCCAGGTTTTTATTTGGTTGTAGCCAATTTGTAGAGAAAAATTTAGGAAATTTTCTTTTTAGGAAATTTTTAGGAATAAGCTATAACAACCATGAGGCACAGACACTGTATTCTATATTGTTATTGTATTTATATGTATTTTAATGTTTACTTATTTAATGAGAAAGAGAGAGAGACAGAAGAAAGAAAGAGAGAGCATAAGTGAGGAGGGGCAGAGAGAGACAAAGAGAGAGAGAATCCCAAGCAGCCTCTGCTCTGTCAGTGCAGAGATCTTACTGCTCAAACCCATGAGCCCTAAGATCATGACCTGAGCCACAATAAAGAGTCAGACACTTGACATGACCACCGAAGTGTCCCTGCTATTGCACTTTTAGAAAGTAATGGGCCTGAGATTATAAACCACATTTTACTGACTTTGCCCAATAAACTATATATTTCCTATCAACGTTTCTGAGAGAAAGGGAAGAGAATTATTCCCAACCATTCAGTAGGTGAGACAACCTGGTTAAGAAGATCTCACAGGCTTTGGATAAATAATCTCTAATGTAGTTCAAGCTACACCCAATATTGCCATTCTTCAATTATGTAGATAGTGGGTGTGTGGTTAGATATTCAGAATGAAAACCCCAAATCCTTTATGGCATAAGAAAGGTATATAAATAATATCACAAGACAAGTATATACTTGCAAATATGTACCATTTCAAAGGAAAGTTAAGATATGGGAAGTACTTTATTCTTTCACCTCATGAATTGTTAATACATTTTTGATAAACAATAACATATTGAGTAGTTGTAGTCTTCATTTTTTAATTCATTTTTTTCTCATATTTTAAGGGATACCACCTTAGAACCACAAAAGTTGTTTATCTTTTTGGCAAATTTCTTTACAGTGTAAATATCAACTATTTATGCAGCTGCTTTGAAAGAACTTTGGACAATCATGCAAAATCCACTTATCTCTCACTTGCTTTTAATGGCTTATAATATAGTATAATGATATTGTGTTCATTTTCTTTCATTTCCACGTTATTATACAACAACTCCTTACACAAAAAGAGACATATATCTGCTTTTTTCCCTCTAGATGGCTAGTAGAATATAAATATTATCATCATCATGAAAAGAGTGGGCTTAAAAAATCTTTTACACCTTCTGTGACAAGAATGATAAAAAAAAATCAACGTAGTTAAAATCATGAAAGAGAATGTTCCCTTTTACTTTGGTTTTTGTCTGAAGGAATGAAGACACAGCCTGAGCACAATTTAGAATGCATTCTGAAATTCTATATTTTAAAACATATATCTTGCTTTCCCCACTGATCTTTTCATTGTCCAGTAAGATATAGAATATTGCATTCAGCCTACTGTCAAGAGCCTGAAACCAAGACAGCAGACATGAAGCTATTAAGATATAAAACATATAATTTCAACAATGTTCTTTACTTTTAACACATTCTTGCAGGGATTTTCCAATACATCCGCCTTGGTCATTGAGGTTCACATAAGTAGTAGTATAAAGAGTCATGGGCCAATAGCTTGAAATCTTGGGTCAAGTTCAAGCTAGCCATATATTTACTCAAACCTTTTTTTTTTTTAATGTTTTATTTATTTCTAGGGGCGGGAGAGAGAGAGAGAGAGAGAGAGACAGCATGAGCAGGGGAGGGTCAGAGAGAGAGAGAGTCACAGACTGAAACAGGCTCCAGGCTCTGAGCTGGCAGTCAGCACTGAGCCCGACACGGGGCTCGAACCCACGAACCGCGAGATCATGACCTAAGCGAAAGTCGGACCCTTAACCGACTAAGCCACCCAGGCGCCCCTTACTCAAACCTTTTTGAGAGGAATAATTGTGTATGGATCTGGTTTTATTCCCATTTCCTCATGTAGAATTTGTCATGGAATAAGGAATAAATAAATATTTGTTGAGTGAACACACACATGAGCTCAAATTGTTAATGTTCTCTGAATCACAGTTTCCTCAGTTGAAAAATGGAAATAATAACATTTGAGCTGTGATAGCAATAAGAAACTATATGTCTGTTTGATCTGTATGTATATGTACATACAAGTATTCTGTAGCTTGTAAAACCTAGAAAGTACATGAAAATATAAAAAAATATTATTGTTATTGATACTAGAATCCTTGTTGAAGACAGAATGAGGAAAATGAGCACTTTATGATACTCACTCACTCACTATGATAAACATCAGAAAGCTGTAAAGCCAGAGTACAGTTTATACATACAAAATGAGAATGCTACTATGATTCTAGTTTGTGATAAACCTTCCTGACTTAAATACTACACATCTGTTCACTGAGAGGCCATGTGAATACCATTTAATCCTGTCAGTAGGATATTCAAGAGAAAAATGTAATGTTTTACATGTGAAAGATGTTTCTCTTATAGTGCATTGCCCTTAAGTATTGGCATGAATCATTAAAGAGTCCAACATTTGGATTATTTTCAAAGTTAAAAACTCACAGTGATTGGTAGAGGCAAGGCAAAGATGAGGCATGGAAGCAGTCCGTCTGTGGTGTAGGCAATCCATGAGGTGCACTGTCTGTAGAGAATTTGAAAATAATAATGTTTGACTAAAGTTAACCTGCTTTTTATTAACACCATGCCTTAAGTCAATAATAAAATTTTCCTTCCAGAAAAAAAAAATGTATTGTTCTAAGTTCTAAACAATTGCTACAGTTACTACTGAGTTTTAATAATATATACGTAAGCTTCAAATTAGCACATTTTTGGTACTTATCCTCTAGTAAACATTGTATTCTACATGGAATTTAATTTAACTCTCGGTTATATAGCTGGGTTTGATACATACATTTGATTCCAGAGTAAATTCATAAAGATTTGGAATCATCTGAGATCTTTCTAAGCACAATTCAAGGCTCTCTTTACACATCAGAGTAGTAATAAATAATGATAGTCTAGTGATTCAAAAGTGCAGAGCAAAACTTGATCACCTAGACTTTTATCTGTATTTAAAATACTAGAAACTATTAGAATTGATCCTAAAGAAACAACAACGTAAAGTAATTGTATCGTTCTGGCATTTATTATCATAAGGGATTTTTGGCATTATATGCCAAACTTTTCCTTGTATTTTAGATTTTTTAAAAACTGTGTATACCCATTGTATTATGTGAATTTTTTTGAAATTAAAATTAATGAAACTTTGTCAATCAACCATGAGGAAAGTGAAAGTTACAAATCTGGTTATATTTCCTATTGACCGTAGTTTAAAAGGATAATCCCAAGAAACTCATTGACAAATCTGCAGATTAAGACTTGCAAACAGAAAATTGTAAGTGATTATAATTTATTATAGCTGTAGACCAATGTATGTGTAAGATATTTTCCCATTCTTTAAAGATAACAGTGATAACTTAAAAAATCCCAATCTACTACACTATTCCTTATTTTGTACTAAAATAATAGTTCCAATTTTGTATTCTTTAACTTTTTTTTTTTTACTGACATAATCATATATATACAAAGTTTAGCAAAATAAAACCTCTAGTATCTGTGTTCCCTTTCGGCCATTATTTTTATATCTTTCATTACATGATTGTTGCTTGATAATAGTCTGCTCAGTGTATCCCCTATGCTAGGGTTGTCACTGATGAATGATTCCTGACCACAAACTGTTAGATGAAGAAAAACATGTTGAAGCGAGGTGTGTCATTATTCAAATCATATGGAAACAATGAGTTGTTTTTAACAGTGGAGTGATTCAGTTCTCAGTTGAGCTTCATATGGCTGAAAGGGGAAATTTTAAAATTATCTTCTGTGTCTGTACATACAAGTGTGTAAAGCAGGGGTGACAGAGAGATAACTAGAAAGGAAAATGTTCTCCTGATCTTGGTTTGGAATTTCTGCTCATTAACAGATGCTATTAAGAGCATAAAAATGTAAGCCACAGAGTGGAGGAAGGTATTGATAATCCATGTAAACCACAAAGGATTTATATACAGAATGTATGAGATATCCTTATAAATCAATAGAAAAGACAGGGAACACTAATGAGAAAACATTTGATCAGGATATCCAAATGGCTAACATACACATAAACAAATGTTGAAAGCCACTGATAGAAGCGGAATATAAATTAAAACCACAATGTGCTATCATTACAAACTCACCAGTGTACCGTAAATCAAAAGAAAATATAAGAGACTGGATAATACCTATTGTTGGCAAATATGCAGAATCGCTAGAATTCTCACCTACACTGGTAGTAAGTGTATATTAGTACAACATTTTGGAAAATAATTTGGCATTATCTGCTGAAGTTGATCACATGCATACCCTCTAACTCAGAAATTCCTCATAAGAATGACTTTGCAGCTTCATTCATGATGACCCCAAACTTTAAACAAACCAACTATTCATCAACATTAAAATGAATGAGTTACCTATGGTTTACTAATAGAACTGAGTATTATATAGCAATAAATGAACTGCTACATGCAATAAGATATCATCTTACAAACATCACTTATATCGAAGACTTAAAACATATATGAAAAAGAGAGAAAAACTCTATAAAATTTATATTAAGTTCAAAACTGGGTGAAATTAATATGTAGAATTACAAATAATGATAATGTTTCATTTGGGGAGAACTACATGTGACTGGGAGGGATGTCAGGGAGGAATTTTGGTGGGCTAGTAATATTCATTGTGTTAAAGTCTTTCATAGGCATATTATATATACTTCACTAAAAAGTAATTAAAATCAATTATAATATATTGCACTTACTGAAATCTTAATAACATAGCAAATCTAAACAAGAACTCCACTTGCATAGCAAAGCCATATAGATCATATCTCCAGTCTATAATCACACTAAACATAAATTGACCTCATAGCAACCTTTGCTGTAATGCACTGGTACAGACTTTTATATTTTATCAAAAATCTTCTGAATATAAAGGTCATTCATAAGACATTTGGATAAAATTGGATTTTGAGATTGTTAGTGGGAAGAAAATCTATTACATTTGTTTCTTATATGGTGATTTAGTATCTAATTCAAAACTTAATCATTATCTCATATAGAATTATTAAATTGCTTAGTGGAATTACCAACTAAAGAGATGTCAAGAATGCATATGCTACATTATTTGTCACATTTCCTTTATGAATTTTCACAGATGTCTTGAAATATTCACTAGGGACAATTGCTTTGCCAGATACATGATTAATACTTTTAAAATTAGAATTTATTGTGGTTATATCATACCTGTACTATTTTGATGTATTCTAATTAGATATACACGATTATTTGTTATAAACCTGTTTTCTTTCTTTTAAGAAAACAAATGGGCAAATTTTCTGAGTAAAAAAATCCCTGAGTCCTTTTCTAAGACAAAGGATAGGGAAATGGTAACAATATAGTATAATGGCAAGAGGTCTAAGCGTCTGCCTTTCTTTTTGATTCACAAAAGTTTCATAGAGTGTTTAAGATCCAAAGAAGTCAATGTTATAATTATTACAAACCATATGTGAAATGTAATCAAATATGATATTACTGTAAACCAGTTTACAGTAACTTAAGTCTAAAGCCCCACACCAACATTTGAGTAAATATACTTACAAATTTATCTACATTCAATAAAAAAATTTAAGACACAGAAATAACTTTACTAATCAAAACAGTAAAATTCTAAAAGTCTTGACAGACAACTTAAAGTTAATAAACCTGTCCTTTATTCAAATGACATTTTCAAGACAATGTCTATTCTATTAGTTCTCACATCATATAAAAGTTATAATTCTATACAAAAATAAACTCAGTGAATCTTATAATATCAAATAAAGATATTAAACTATTTTCATGGAAATTATGGAGTTTTTAGTGTACTGACATCCCTCAAAAGCTGAAAAATATATGTGATTTTAAAAATAAATACTCAAATACAGGAGTCAAAATTAAATACAACCTTGTTTGTTTTTAAAGATCCAAGGGCATTAGCTGTATATGTTCCCTAGCATGAAATTAATGTCATTTGTATATTAATCAGTTTCGAAAAAGGAATTGTATAAGGTTGGTTAACCAGTTGAGAGACATTTGCCTACAAATTCTTGGGGCTGAGTGAGCTTGCCTGGGGCCCGTGCTATCTGATATTTAGACCCATGTTTTTAACCACCTCAGACTCCCTCATCAGTTCACATGGACTCTACAACTTGATAGATTTTCATTGTGCATGCACCTAATATCTATCCTGTTCAACTATAAAGCTGATTTGCACACCAAGTTTCCTCTAGAAATTAAACTTACGAGTCTGTGCTCAGCAGCCATTGATTCCTGAAAAAAACGTCTGTAGGAGAACTTTTAAAACTGTATCATCATATCCCTTAGGAACAGGTACTCAATTTTACTATTCTGTATGTTTGTAACTAGTTCTTAGGCTTTGCCCTTTAGAAATAACTATCCAGAGCACTAACTGGCTAAATATGTACTGTTGACTTCTAGTATCTCTTTCAGTTTAAATTTCAGGAATTTTGTTCGTATGTTCTTTTTCTCTATGCCTTCTTTCTCTTCTTGAATGTAGTTAAGCTAATTTTCTGTTAATACCTTCCAGATAAGTATTCAATTATATTATTAACTCCAGAAAGAATCTATGAAGTTGAAAATTCATAGAACTAAGGCTTTCATTCCTTGCTTTGTTATTATCTATGATGGCTTCTGATTGTGTCATATGTGGTTGACAGAGTGTGAGGGGCTCTGTTATGTCCAAGGTTGCTTCTGAGGTATGGTGTATGCTTCTCTAGTTGTAAGATTCAGAAGACCTCATTCAATAGCTCTGTTTTTCTGTTGCCAGATGGTATCACCACTTTTCACTCAACACTGGCTAACTATGAAGTAGCAACTGGGTTTCTGACCTAATGGATGTGTAAACCATCTACACATGATGATAAACATGTTCCTTTTGATTTGCCTTCCATTATGCCTTTTACCCTTACATTGTTCTATGATCCTTAATCCCAGAGTATAGTTTGACTTATCTTGACCTGAAGTAAGCCTGTAGGAATTAAGGGCAAACCTTTGTCAACTCAGTGCAAAGCAGTATTCGTGCAAAATATAAAAGTTCTTTCACTCCCCAAATATTAGTTACTTTACTATTACTCATAATGACCCAGGCATTGTGTTAGGAACTGAAGGTATAAAGATTTGTGTGAACAGACGTGATTCCTGTTTTTATGATATTATGGTCAAATGAGGAAGACACTGATCAAATAATTCTCCTAATTAATAAATAGCTACTGAGACAGTGCTCTGAAGGGAAAGAACACTAGCAATATCATAAAGTAAAGGAACGAAATCTCAAGATGTAGGAAGAAATAATGAAGACAGTACAGGGGCAGACATATTTTGGAGGTGATAAATAGCCACCAGGATATGTTTATGGAACATACAAATATTTCTCAACCAATCATGGATTATTAGTTGAGGGAGGAAATAATATTCCTGAAAAGAGTTCTGAGGTCTCTGAAATGTAGTCCTTGCCTTCTATTTTTTAGACATTGAATAAAACGATTGTCCCTAAAGGTGAGAGAGGTATGAACCATTTGGTTTCTATCTCAAGACTGATTATAGTGGTGCCTGGGTGGCACAGTTGGTTAAGCATCTGACTTCAGTTCAGGTTATGATCTCATGGTTCATGGGTTTGAGCCCTGCTTTGGTCTCTGTGATGACAGCTCAGAGCCTGGAACTTGCTTCAGATTCTGTGTCTCCCTCTCTATGCCCCTCCCCCACTTGTGCTCTGTCCCTCTCTCTCTCAAAAATAAACATTAAAAAATTAAAAATAAAACTGATTATAAAATACAGGCCTTCTCACTCTCTTTTGTTCTGATGGCCCACATGGGAAATATTGGGTAAGCGAGAACTGTATCTATTCACAAAAGGCTTTGACTCCTCAATAGGTCCAAACATAACTTTAACTGCTGTTTGCAATACAAATTAAATGGCTTAGTGATTATATTAACCACACCGGTACTAGGCTGATTAAATTGCTTTGTCTAGAAATATAGAGAAATTTCTTATAAGCCACACGTAAAGTAACCATGAATAACCATGTGCAAAACTATGAACACAAGCTAAACAGATTTAGAAATACAATTTTCCCTATACTGTGAAGTATTTCTTTACTTCAGCAATTCTTTATGTGAAAGAGAGAGAGCCACCAAAGACAGTTCAATATAAAAGAACCACAATTTTTTTTGTTATAAATGGGAAACAGAAGAAATAAGAAGACAGAATTTGGGAAATAATTTATGGAGAAAAAGAAAATAAAAGAACAATTTTTTACTTAGGAAATTTTGCAGTCTGATACCTGCCTTGCTTACAGACAAGATAAGTAGTGACAGATGTGGCTTTGTTATAGAAAGAACTTAATGTCAAGCAGCTGAGTAACTATGCTTTTTAAAGAAAATTAATCCTGAGCTGTCTTAATTGGGCTCCTCTCCTCTCTTCTTTCCTCCTTAAATTTCCATCTGGAGTTTTCAGTAAATGATAGCAGTCTTGATGGGATCTAGTAGGCTGAGTGATTTTACATTCCAATTCTTCCTGCTGGTACTATTCACAAACACCTTTTGTAAGTACCAGTGTCCAAAGTGGGATGATTCATCTCAAAATATGGCCATTTATTTAATTAAAAGCTGGCTAGGAATGATATATTATCATTTACATGCATATTTGCCTTTTGTTACTGTATCTTTTCTTTCCTGTCATACTTTTTTCCAGGAGTAATGGTTTAGATAATGATATTATTAGTAGGAATAATTTATAGAAAATAAAAATGCCTTTGTATGAATTATATATTTAACCATGAAATTTTGAAATTCCTATAGTATGAGGACACCATTACTTAAGGAAGGTAGGCAGTGTTACACTTTTCTTAGCTACAGCTATTACACAAAAGGCTCTTTAAAAAATTCATAATAGACACCCAGTTAAACAATGACAAGATACCAAATTAAGGCCCTCTAGAGAAGATATTTAGTAGGATAAAATCTTCTATATAGGCAAAACATAGGTATTTAGTCTACATAGTATATAAAGTATATATATAAAGTATATAAAGTATATCTATACTATCTCATGAATGTTCTCCAATGACATTGAAGATACCACTGGATAATGAAGTGTAGGAGGAAGATATTGATTTTTATGCTGGGGAGGGGGGCACTTCAGGCTAGTGAGCTACTGCAGGAAATACTCTGATTTAACTGATGTCTCCCTGCTCTACAATGACCCATTCTCCATATTCTAGTGAAATGGCTCCTCATCTCTGTTTGGTCTTGTCTGGGTCTACATGTTTACTCATGTGGTTTCCCCCTTTATTATCCGTAACTTTTCACAAGATAGTGAAAACGCCTCATGGCATTCTAGATCAGTGTTGTCCAAGAGAAATACTATTCACGCCACATTGGTAATTATTTTTTTTTTAATGTTTATTTAATTTTGAGACAGACAGGACAAAGCACGAGCTGGGGAGGAGCAGAGAGAGAGGGCGACACAATCTGAAACAGGCTCCAGTCTCTGAGCTGAGCCGTCAGTCAACACAGAGCCTGATGCGAGGCTCAAACCCACAGACCGTGAGATCATGACCTGAGCCGAAGTTGGATGCTTAACCGACTGAGCCACCCAAGCACCGCAGTAATTCTAAACTTTCTAGTAACCACATTAACAAAAGTAAAAATAGTGAAATAAATTTGATATTGTGTTTGATTTAACCTAATATAAAACTATGACTTCAACACATAATCAATGTAAAAATCATTCTTGTTTTCATACTAAAGCTTCCAAATCTAGTGTATATTTGACACTTATAGCACATCTGAATTTGAAATAGCCACACTTTAAGTGTGCAATAGCCACATGTGTCTAGTGGCTGCCATATTGGAGAGCACAGCTCTAGATACTAGCAGCAGTTTTGGTTATTCTTCTTCTTTATGTGTCTAGATCAAGCAGTTAAATACCCTGTCAAGAATGGTCTCTATTTGTACACACTACGAAACTTAAAAAGGAGATAACAATGTCCCCACCTTAGAAAATCAAATATCATTCTTTTAAAGTTCATACTGTCTTGGAAGAAGTTTACATGACTCTCTATGTCTCAATTCATAAACAGAGCATTTGAAACTTCATTCTCAGTCTTGTTTCATTCCACATCTAGGCATGAGGCTTGTGCATTTCTTCCTTCTAGAACTCTTAAATGTCTAAGTATTAACAAGATGTCCTTGTTATATACTAGGCAGAAATAAGCAAATAAGTAAAAAAACTGAAGAGAATTCCAAACTCAAGTGAGGCTATGAATCATAATCCATATGCCATGTCCATAAGTAACGTGTGTTCATCACAAAAACCAAACACATAACTATATTTACTCAGATATACAAAGATTTGTATCCTGCCTCTATCATCTGTTTCTGCTCCTAATATCTTCATGATAGAAATTTCCTTTGCTCTCAGGAACAATAATAATAATATTTGATATTAAGAATTACAATTATAACCATATATTGAATACTTGCTTTGGATCAGATTTTTTGCTATGGACTTCATATCACTTAGTTACTAAATGGATAAATATATCTCATTAAATGAGCTAATATATGTAAATCTGCTAACTTACATTAGATTACAAATATAATCACTACAACAAAAATATTAATAATAATCATTGCTTTATTATTTTCTATTCTGTCTTTAATTTACTTAATGACAACATCTCAAATTTCATCATAGAAAGAAAAACCTCTAATGACAAAACAATATATATTATTTATTACATCAATCCAAGGGTTTATTTTCTGTTTGTAAATCCTGGGTACTCAAGTGCTCAACGGAGAATGAATGAATGAATGAATGAATGAATGAGCCCAAAAGGGAGCTATTTTAAATTCAACAGTCATGGAGTAAAAAAGCAAGGGTATACAAATCATGCTTTCTTTCCCATATGGAGAGTTGAATTTATAAGACATCTCAAAAGTTTATTAAATCAAACCAAAGGAGACACATGTTGTAAAGTCACTGAAACAACCCAAATGTTTATTTAAATGGAGGAAACAGATTCATTGACAGTGGGACCAATTTGATTCCTCAGGTTTGTCTTCCACCCTCCCACTAAAACTAGGTCATGAGTATGCCACATGATTGACTAATGACTGGAATAGCTTGACATACACAGTGGCAAATTCTGTGGGTGCAGAACAGATCTATATAAAAGAGGTTCTGTTATTTGCCAGCTTTCATTTTTGAAGATTCATGGAGTTTGCTTCCTTCCCCCCCCCCAATCATACAAAAAATTAGTTTCTGTGTTTGCCATATATATGTAAGTTAAATACAAAATACACCAAACAATTCCTAAGCAAATGTGGAATTAGGCCCTTTTGTGTACACACTTCTAATTTAAATTCTAATTTAAGCAACTCATTTTATAAAAGCCATCAAAATTTATTGACAGATATCAGCATTTCTGGGAAAACTGGATGTTCAGCTGTAAAAGAATGAAATTTGCTCCTTATCTTACATCACTCACAAAAATTAACTTGAAATAGATTAAACACTTAAATGTAAGAACAGAAATCACAGAACTTCTGTGAAGGAAGGAAGAAAAAAAAACAGGAAAAAAATTCTCAACATGATATTGACAACAGTTTTTTTTTTACACATGGTATCTAAAGTCAACAAAAGCAAAAATAAACAAGTGGGACTATACCAAACTAAAGAGCTTCTTCACAGCAAAGGAAATCATCAATAAAATTAAAGATAACCTACAGAATGGGAAAAATATTTGCAAATCATACATCTGATAAGGGATTATTTCCAAAATATATGAAGGAACTCATACAACTCAATAGCAAAATAATAATAATGATGATAATATTAATTTAAAATCCAATTTAAAATGGGCAAGGGACCTGAATAGACATTTTTCCAAATAAAATATGATTGGCCAAGAGATACATGAAAAGATGTTTAGGTTCATTAATCATTAGGAAAATGCAAATCACATCCACAATGAAATATCACCTGAGGCCTGTTAGCATGGACATTATCAAAAAGACAAATGCTGGTTAAGAATATAGAGAAAAGGGAAAATGTGTGTACTGTTGGTGACACTGTAAACGAGCACAGCCACTATGGAAAACAGTACGGAGTTTCTTTCTGTAAAATGAAAAACAGAACTACCATATAATCCAACAATTCTACTTCTGGGAATGTATCCAAAGGAAACAAGTAAACAAAAAAACTATGCTGAAGAGATATCTGCAACCCCAATGGTTATAGCAGCATTATTTATAATAGCCCAACATGAAAACAACTTAAGTGCCCATCCATGGATATATGGGTAAAGAAGTTGTGAGTATATATGGATATAGAATGGATATTATTCAGCCATAGAAAATAGAAATCTGAAATTTGTGGCATAGATGAACCTTGAGCACATTAGGCTAAATGAAGTTAAACAGAGAAAGATAGCTATCTGATAATCTCACATGTGTGGGATCACAAAAAAGAAAAATAAAACAAAGCAAAAGAGAGCAGATCCCAAGAGTTCTTTTCACAAGGGGAAAAAACAATTTTTTTTTGTATCTATATAAGGTGATAGATGTTAACTAAACTTATTGTGGTATCCCTTTCACAAAATATGTAAGCCAAATCATTGTACAATTTTCCTTAAAATTATACAGTCCTTTATGTCAATTATATCTCAATAAACCTATGGGGAAATTTAAGAGGAAAAAAAGAGAATCAGCATTTTTGTACTAAGGGCTATTTTGAATGGCAATCACTGTCTTTAAGTTTTCCAGTCCTTCTAAATTTTATTTCAAAGGAAATATTTTTTATGTGGCTACATTTCCTAGTTATGTGAAGAGCAAAATAATTGCTAATTTAGACACAGACTTATTTCAGAGTTGCATATCACTATTTTACATCTGGGCTGTTCATTTAAATAACTTCCACCTTAAAAGAACAAAAATCATTAAAGGATAAAATTTTTATTATAATGACTCAAGAATTTCTTTTAAAAATTTATTTTAATGTTTATTTATTTTTGAGAGGGAGAGAGAAAGACAGAGCACAAGTAGGAGAGGGGCAGAGAGAGAGGGAGACAGAATCCAAAGTAGGCTCTAAACTCTGAGCTGCAAGAACAGAGCCCAATGTGGGGCTCAAACTCACAAACCATGAGATCATGACCTGAGGCAAAGTTGGATGTTCAACTGGGTGAGCCACCCAGGTACCCCTGTAATGGCTCAATAATTTCTGGCTTAAACATTTTGAAGACATTTCTGAAGCTACTATTAGAGCTTCTGATGACTGGTTTATGTCAAATAAGAGATTATAATTTACTATAATCTGGGAGAGATTTTAGATGAAGTTTTTACTTGAATAAAAAAATTTCAAGGTTTTCCCTTCAAACAAAGAGGCATGTAAACATGTAACCCCTGCCTCCCTTTCTCTCCCTTTTTACCTATTTCCTTTCCCTCTTCTTTTATCCCTTCCTTCTCTTTTATTTATTTATTTATTTATTTTTAAGTATAGAAATGAAGCTTCAATGATTGATGTTATGTGAGTAGAAGAAATGAGATCCCTACTTGGGAGCCCTAAAGAATGGAAGGTTATGGCCTAAGGGGAAATGACTTGCCACAGAAAGTCTTGTAATCATTTAAAGGAAAAAATATCCATAGTCCTACTTAAAGAGCTCCCTGGGAAACCTGTTTGTCTGATCATCACTGGGTTGGCAAGACAACTCACAGGTAGGAATGGTGGCATATGATTTACAGACATACTGCTCTTACCTTTGCTGCATGAAGATTCTGCAGACATGTTTCAGTTTTGCATAACATTTAATGAAAATAGCCCAGAAAGAGACCTGGCCTTCCAGGAAATTGATAAAAAGCTTAGCTTGAACATGCATTGAAAGACAAAGGCACTAAAAAAATGATGGAACTCATCTAACTCATGTGCATTATAACCCATCCAAAGTACAGAAGCTATTGAATTAGAGATTCTAACCAGAAAATTTTATAAATTCATAATTCTGTCTTCAAATTATTTAATTACTTACTCCAACTATTTGCTAAGTGAAAAATTACAGAGAATTTAAAAAAACAAATCTAAACAAGCAAAAGAAAAAGCAAAAACTCTACTTGATGAGGCTAATGTATTCTCAAAGAGTTACCTATAAAGTGGAAGAACCTGGGTGAATAAATGAAGGTTAAGTCATCAACAGCGAGGTCATTATGTTCTCTTTTCAACAGATCTATAAAAGGGCATAGTGTGTCCCTTGCTGTGTTGATTTGCAAGCATAAATATTTCAAAATAAAAGCTTGAAATATGTGTCTGGTCAAAACGTAGAATAGTAAATGAAAGCTAACTTCTCTTCCTTCGAGTCTATCTTTTCCTACAGTATAAATCAGATCAAATTATGATTTGTACTGAAAAGAACCTCAAATTTAGTATTGGTAACACCTAGCCTATCCATCTAAATGAATAGGAATCATGTTACTAGTAGTTATTCACATTGGTTTTACTCTAAATACATTATGAACCAAACCTGGAATAAACACACACACACACACACACCCCTTACATAATTAGCACTACAAATATCTACTCAATACATTCTATTGGACCTAGAGGTAATAGGTTTCTGTATACCTTCTGTTGAAAAACTTTAATTTTCTGAGCCTTATTGTCCTTATTTCTAAAATAATTTATTTGAAAAAATAAAGGACTAGAACTTGATGTTAAAGGTGTGACTTTCTTTCTAACTTAGGCATAAAGAGACATATGCTCAAGCATTTATCTATATTTTTCTCGTCCTTTCAATATAAAAAATGATTAATTGGTTTGCTTATTTTTTGATACTGAAGGAGATATTGCTACTCATAAAAAGTCTGTTTATTTTTTTTCTCTAGCTTTTCCTTGGGGGAGTTGGCTTGTTTTATAATAAGATATTAGGTATTTCTGTGAAGTTGTATTAAGAATAAATCAAAACTGTAAAATAGATATATACTATGGTTCAACAATATATAAATGCCTGTGGATCTTTCTTTTACCTTTTGAACTATACACAATATTAGAACTGACTGATCCGGTTACCTTGAATTCCGGTTTGTCCCCATTAGATTCTAAGCAATTATCTGTTTAGATGAAATAAAGAAATAAATCACCTCCATTTTAGATGAGGTGTTGACATTTATTGATTTAATGTTCTCTTAAAATCTTTCGGGGAAATGGTTTTTAAATTATAATAATAAGTGGACAGAAATTAATGGACCTACCCAAACTAGAGCAACATGTTGGCATATAATTCACTGTTGAAATTTTGTGAGTGAATTTTAGTAAGGAAAATTAAAGCTAAGAGGCTCTATGTAGGTATCCTTTTATAACGTGCACTGTTTCTTCTTTGTGAGCTAGTGTTTAAGAATTCTGCCCTACTGAGAAACAGAATTATTTCCTTTCAGGTACTGACCATGTACTATGTTTTCTGCCTTGCATAGAGTAAAAGTCCAAAAGATAATGCTTAAAAAAGATTTTACTCTAAATAATTTAGAAAGAATAAACTATTATGAATATAATAAATGATTAACATTCAGATGCTTCTGCATTAATAATTAATAAGAAAATGTGTTGTAACATGCAATATAAACTTTACTAAATACATAAAAAAACATCAAGCATAAATCATTCAGATTACCTTTCTTATCAATCTCTAAGATAGCTCTAAGTACACATAAATGGTTCCTCTCTATAAATAATTAGCCCCACCCCTTTTACCTCATGGTTCTTTTCATGTTCTTTACCTTGTGCTCTATCAGCATCCCCCCAAACCATTTATCTGCTATTTATCTTGTTTGTTATTTTAGGCTTTTCTGTTTGTTTTTATTTTAGAACAGGAGTGTGGTTTCTCTTTCTCAATATGCAAGTAAGTTATATACCACTTCCTCCATATCAGTTTCAAATGTAAGCATCTTTAAAGAAATCAGGATATTTGTTGTAAAATCAGTAACGATAAGCTTCAATTGCTAACTAAGATTAGGTTAAAGGGGAAATTGATGTATGATTTCAAGTTCATTCAACAAGTGAAGTGAGCTCAATTTGCCTTAGAAAATAGAGAAATCATAGAAAGGATCCCAATATCAAATTTTACATTTAGTTGGGTTCTTGCCTTGATTGAAAGCCTGTATCTAACCATACTGTTTACTGATATAAAACTGTTTTTCTTCTGTTACAGGTGTCTATGTGACCTTGTTAAATCTGAAGTCTGATGTATAGTGCTACCTTATGTTAGAAAGACAGAAGTGGCATTCTTGCATACTTATGTCCCTAGATTGCTTGAGCGCTCTTAGGAGTTTCCATAGCTTTGCTTTCCAAAAATCTAAGATATGTGAAGCAGAAGAGAGTCTAAGACAAGGGTCAAAACAACTGCTAGGCTCTCAATACTGCTTTGGCTTGAAATTTAATTTTATATTGATTAGGCAAATGATGCTTGAAAAAGATTCTACTTTAAAATAATTGGCTTTTGTACAATGTTCTCAGCCTGACTTGTGAAAAATTTCTCTTCCCTGCCAACTGTGCTACCCCAAACTTTTTTTTTAATATTATTTATCTACTGGGTTATTGTATTTTATTGCACAATCTTAGTGTACCTGAAACACAGCAGGTGAAAACAACTTATTTTATGTTAAAGGCATACACTAGTTTTTACATGGGGGGAAATAAAAATGAAGTGTGGAAATCATTCCAAAAAAAGTACAAATCTGACTTTACTTGGCAGGTTTGGACTTACTGAGCTAAACTAACTAGATAGTGAAATTCAGGGGATATAATCATTGTTGGGATTATGTTGGTGTCTGTTGGGATGTGGCCTTTGAAGTTGTTTTGGTAAAAACCTTCTACAACACATCTGTGTAAAAATCTGCCCTTACATTTTTGGTGGATATGTCATGGCACCTAGTCCTTTCCTAATGAATGTCCATCAGATGTTATCCTTTTACTTGTGTTGAGAATGTAAAGTCTCATGTATTCAATGACACAGTCATTCAAACTGCAATAGCTCTCACCATGATTGTTCACATTTCTGATTAGAGAAGATACTCACCTAACTAACTGCATGAAGAAATGGAAAATCCCTAGAAAGACAGAAGTCCCATGATTATACAGAGGAAAACACTCACTCCTACAGTCTCTTTTTTTCCAGTATATGTGCTAATAATCACTAAAAAGCAAGCAATATTTTTCTGTTATTTGCTTTGGTAGACAGGCTTTTTGGTCTTCAGCTTATAACCCCCTAAACTGGCAAGCCAATGCATATAAGCCAATGCTTATAACCCCCTAAATTGGTAAGCCAACAATAAGAATGCTAGAGATCCTATACAAGATTTGAGGGAGTACTGTTTAAATATTGAAATGAAATTGGTACTTTAAATTTCATTTTATTATTTTATCTTATCATTTGTACTTATAGGCCATACAATTTTTAACATGAGTGATTACTGTTAGCATATGCAGTGGGGTATGTTTGATACTTTCTAATAGAAAATTTGTGGTGACTGCAGGTTTTCTGTGCAGTGATAGGCAATGCTGGATGCAATTGTGTGATGTTGAAGGCAAGCATAAAACTCATGATAACATCCACATTAATGCCTTTAGAGTGTGCTCAATGAGTATACAATAAGATGACAAAGAATCATTCAATCATTGGAAACAACATTTCACACTTTTAAGTCAGGAACTATAGGTTATAACCTGAAAGAGCCTGGATTTTCTTTCAAATTTTACCATAGAAAAGTGCAGTGGATGGCATTTTTCATGTCATTTTAAGAGTATCTGTAGTTTAGATTGAATATCACGAGCTTATATGGAAAGTTCTAAGACAAGTGTTAGTCACCATGAAAAATTTTAGCAAAGCCAATAATGTTATGAGGACAGTTGTGTTGAGAGGGAGACGGGGAGAGAGAGAGAAATAGAGACAGAGAAGCTTTTTTGTTGAAAATCTCTTTGAATTTCCCAAGTCTGACCTGCTTTAGCATTTTGAATCTTCTATATAAATTTGATCATCTTTAAAAGGCAATCAAGTGCAAACATTATGTGCCAAGGTGGCACAGTCAGTTAAGCATCCGCCTTTGGCTCAGGTCATGATCTCACTGTTTGTGGGTTCACGCCCCACATCGGGCTCTGTGCTGACTGCCGGCTCAGAGCCTGGAGCATATTTCAGATTCTGTATCTCCCTCTCTCTCTGACCCTCCCCTGCTCATGCTGTCTCTCTTTCTCTCAGAAATAAATAAAAAACATTTAAAAAATTAATAAAAAAGAAAATTCCTGGTCAGGCTTTGTTATTGTTATTGTTGTTTCTCCTGGCCAGGCTTTGAATGAATTCAGTTTAGACAAATTAGCTGTCCTGAGAATTGAGCATCTTCTAATCTCAGAGTTGGAAAAAAAGGTACAGAGCCATGATTATTCAGTAAAAGTTTGAAATAGAATAAGAAATTCTTGGGGCACCTGGGTGGTTCAGTCCAATGAGCATCCAACTCTTGATTTTGGCCCTGGTCATGATATCATGCTTTGTGGGAGTGAGCTCTGCATTAGGCTCTGTGTTGTCAGCCTGCCTGGTATTCTCTGTCTCCCTTTCTCTCTGCCCTTACCTCCCCCTCTCAAAATAAATAAACATTGAAAAAATCTATAAGAAATTCTTTATCATATTAACTTTTGATGGAGGGAAAACAAGGAACAGAAAAATGCAAAAATTGAAAATATGAATTTGGTGGACTTTATCAGAGGTAACATTCTTTGCTGTGTAGCTTTGTTGAAATTTCATTAAATCAAAATATAATTTGTTTTATGTCTATAGAGAACATATCTATATCTATTTGAGAAACAGATCCATTTCATCTAAGTTGTCCAAACTATTAATATAATATTGTTTCTAGTTCCTCCATTATTTTTATTAATGGAAATCATTAGTATTTAATCTTGTTACATTTGCAGGTTCTTCAGTAATATCTCCTGATTTATTCCTGATATAGTAATTTTTGTCTTTTTTTTTTCTGGTCAGTCTTGATGGAGGCTTGCCAATTTTATTGCTACTTTTAAAGAAATGGCTCTTTGTTTCACTGATTTACTGTTTTCCTGTTTTAAATTCATTGATTTCTGCTCTTACGACTAGATCTTTCTTTAGGGTTCCACTGGAATATTTTATTCATCATTTTTTATGTCTTGATGTGGGAGCTCAGATTATTCATTTGAGAATTTTTATCATTTTTAATATATGCATTTAGTGCTATAAACTCTCAGTACTACCTTAGCTGTGTCCAAATTTTGGACAAGTTTTGATACATTTTTTGCTATATTTATAAATTTCCAATTTATAAATTCTTTAACCTGAAAATTATCCAAAGGGTAACTTAATAGTTTGTTCTTTAGTTTTCAAGTATTTGGTGATTTTTGAGTTATTTTTGTTATTACTTTCTAGTTTGCTTCTTTCTTTTTTTTTTTTTTTTCTAGTTTGATTCTTTAAAGAACACACTGTGTTTGATTTCAATTTTTTAGATTTTCTGATATTTGTTCTCTGGCTTAGGATATGGTCTGTTTTGGTATATGTTCCTTGAATGCTTTAAAAAAAAATTAGATCTTTTTCTGCAATTGCATGGTGCTTTCTAAAAATGTTGATTAGATTTTGTCATTTGATGGGTGTTTTAAGTTTTATATTCTTGTGGATTTTCTGCTTAGTTGTTCTGTGAGTTATTTGGAAAGGGTGTTAAAATCTCCAATTATAACTGTGATTTTGTCTATTCTCCTTTAAATTCTATGTTTTTATTTCACACATCAGTGTTTTGGTTCATACACAAATAGTATTGCTATGTCTTCTTGGTGTATTCACATTTTTATCATTACACATGTTCTTCTGTGACTCTGGTAATTTTCTATGCTTAGAAGTCAACAATATCTGATGTTAATATAGCCATGTCTGGTTTCTCTTGATTAATTTGTACATAAAATTTTAAACTTTGAACGTATATTACATTTAAAATGAGCTTCAACATAAAAATCCTAGACAAGAACTCAGGTAGTAATGTCTGTGACATCAGCTGTAGCAACATTTTTTTTTAGATATGTTCATGAAAGCAAGGTAAATAAAGGCAAAAAATAACTACTGGGACCACATCAAAATAAAAAAAACTTCTGCAGAGCAAAGGAAGCATTCAGCAAAACTAAAAGGCAATCTACTGAATGAAAGAAGATATTTTCAAATTATATATCTGATAAATGGTTAATATCCAAACTATATGAAGAACTGCTACAAGTCAGTACTCAAAAACCAAATGATCTGATTTAAAAATGGGCAGGTGACATAAACAGATATTTCTCCAAATAGAATGTTATTCAGCCATAAAAAAGAACAGAATCTTGCCATTTGCAATGATCTGCATGGAGCTAGAAAGTATAATGCTAAGTGAAATATGTCAATCAGAGAAAGAAAAATAACTTATGATTTCACTCATATGTGGAATTGAAGAAACAAAACAAATGAGAAAGGAAAAAAGGAGAGGGAGATAAACCAGGAAAGAGACTCTTTAAAGAAGAAACTGACAGTTGCAGAGGGGAGGTAGGTAGTGGCATGGGTGAAAGAGGTGAAGGGTATTAAGGTGTGCACTTATGATGAGCCCTGGCTGATGCATAGAATTGCTGAATTGCTGTAATGTACACCTGGAAATTTTATACAATACTGTATTTTAACTATATTGGAAATTAAAATAAGCTTCAACAGACAGAAGGTACTTGAGTTCGTGTTTTTTATTTGATTATGCTACTAACTCTTATTTAATTGGTATATTTAGATCAGTTACATTTGACCATGGAAAGGCTTAAGTTTCACTATAAAAGAAAAAAAAAAGATTGTATTTAAATTTGTTCTGTCATTTATATGTATTCTTTTTCTTGCCTTCTGTGCGTTACTTCCACATTTTTTTTAGATTTGATTTTTGTTTATCTGTAAGTATTTCTGAGTACATCTCTTTGAATAACCTTATCAGTCATTTAAGCATTTCATTATATACAATAATGTCTCATTCTACTATTGTTAACATTGTGCCCATTTAAGTAAAATATAGAAACACTACTTTCCTTTTCTATTCTATTTTCACGTTCACTAATTCTTTGTGTGCCTTCCATTCTGTTATCTCACTTTGTTATTTTGGTTCTTGTATTTTAAATTCTAAAATTTCCATTTGGTTTTTCTTTATATGTTATATTTCTTTGCTTAGATTTAAAAAAATCTTTTGTTTAAAGGGTCTTTGTAAGGGTTGGTTGAAGTCTTTTTATGAAGTTTACTTTTGAAGTCTTGTCAGATAATTTTAACATCTCTTTCATCTCAGTGTTGGCATCTATTGATGTCTTTTTCATTCAGTTTAAGTTCTTCCTGATTCTTGGTATAAGTGATTTTCTGTTGAAACCTGGAGAGTTTCATGTTAAGAACTTAATTTTCATTTGCCTGATGACTAATAAGATTGAGCATCTTTTAACATATTTACTAAAATACAGATATTCACTTTTGGGAAGTATTTATTCAAGTTTCCTGCTAAATATATATATATATTTTTTTACCACAAATGGATTTTGAGAATCTTCAAAACCTTTTTAGCACCTAGTGAAATTATCTCACCCTTATTTTTTCCTTCTTATTCTGTAATGGGGTCATTTATATTAATTGATCTTTAATGTTTAATCATTATTGCATTTCTTCAGTAAAACGCTTATTTGTAATCAATTATTCTTCAACAGACTGCTGGACTTAATTAGCTCACTTTTTCAGTAAGATTAGTGCCACTTTCTTTCATTGTAATGTCCTTTTTAATGATCTCAGTGTCATTAGCTTTGAGTGTCAAGAATATTCTGAGATTTCCCTTCTTTTCTATTTCATGATAATATTTAAGCTTGGCGATATTATTTTGTATATGTTTAGGAGACTTCAATAGGAAGTCAACTAGATTTGAAGTTTTTTAAGTGGTGAGGTCTTTATTCGTGGTTTCTTCAAATGATACAGAGACATTCTGATTTTCCACATTTGTGCATATCATCCCGCCTAATTTTTTCAATACAACTTTTCAAGCATAAAGTCAAAAATATTGTACAGTGAATACCTACATAACCACCACTTAGACTAATATTTAGCTCTGTTTGCTTCCTCACATATTATTCCATGTACTCATCCTGCATACATCCCTCAAAGTATCCAAATGTTATTCATTTCAAAATAAGCTGCACATGCTTCAGCCCTAAAAATTTCAACACTAACAAAGTTAGTTACTATTTTGATACTTTTTATGATTTTTAAGTAAAAGTCACATAGATTAAAAAGCATAGGTCTTAAGTATACATGCAATAATTTTGGTATATATCTGAAACAAACTCCTCTCAAGATATATGATATTATGGTCACACTGAAAGTTCTTTCATGCTAGTCTACACCCTAGAGGAAATGAGGTCCTTGAATTTTTTTCCCTATATTTGCCTCATCTAAAATGACACATAAATGCAGTTATACAGGTTGTGATCATTTGTGTGATGCTCTTTTTCCTAACATGTATTTAAGATTCATCTATGGCTTTACATGCAACAATAATCCATCACTTTTTATCACCTAGTAGTTTCCCATTCTATGAATATGCTGCAGTTTGTTATATACTGTCCTGTTGGTTAAAAAAATAAACTACTCTTTTTTCCACTTAGGTTATTATAAGTAAGACTGATTTGAATGATTTTATCTTGTAGTCTCCTATATTTGACAGCATTAAGCCACTATAGTCATCTTATGCTTAAAGTCTGTCCAGGCAGAGACTCTTCCAATTCTGCATATTGTTAGTTGCTCTCCAGTATACTCACGTGGTTGACTTGTATCCAAAGTTTATATGTGTTGGTTGCAGGAGAATTGTTCCAAAAGGAATGTCTAGGCCATTATTGGAGTCAATAAAACCGTATGTAGAAGAATTATTAAATAGCATATTTCATCTCATTTTAAAGTAATTGGAACAAAGTTGTTTATAATGTCCTCTTATTATGAATAAAAATCTATGGTAATAAACCCTTTTAAATTTTGATGCTGATTATCTTGTGTTTCCTCCTTATAAACTTATCTGCTTTGTCAGCAGTTAACTGATTTAATCTTTTCAGGGAGTCAATTTTTTTTTTGCCTCTTTATAGTATATTTGTTATTTTTTAAAATGTTTTATTTATTTCTGAGAGAGAGAGAGAGAGAGAGAGAGCATGAGCAAGGGAGGGTCAGAGAGAGAGAGGGAGACAGAGAATCCGAAACAGGCTCCAGGCTCTGAGCTAGCTGTCAGCACAGAGCCCGACCCATGGCTCGAACCCACAAACCATATCAAGATCTGAGCTGAAGTCGGACACTTAACCGACTGAGCCACCCAGGCGCCCCTATAGTATATTTGTTATTTCGTTAATTTCTCCTTCTTTCCTTTCTCATATCCATCCTTTTCATTTTTTATTTCTAATTTTAAAAATACATGTATCATTTATTAGTGGCCATTATTCTTTCTATACATATATGTGTGTTTGTGGATGACAGTTTCCTCTAATTACTGTAAATATCCTACATGCATCAAAAACATACAGTTTGTTGGCTTCAGTGCCCTATTATATCAATTAGTTTGCTAATCTTTTTATATTAGCTTTTCTTTTTTACTACTTCTGTCAGTTATAGAAACTAGTGAAATAAAGAATTACGATTGTATATGTGACTATTTCTCTTCTTATACTGTAAATTTTTGTTTGGTTTTGATTAGTGTTTACATAGTATGCCATTTTCTAGTTTTATTTTCAGCTTTTCTGACTGCTTATATTGTCTGTGTCCATTTTAAGGAACATATAAATTACCATTTAAAGTTTTGTTTTCATTCCAGTCTGAAATATTTTAATTGCAATATTGACTATTAATATTTAGTATAATTATTAATATGCTTTGGTGTGCCATTTTATTATTTTCTTTTTTATCTCAAGAGTTCCACATTCCTTTTTCTCACTGTGTGCTTTCTTTGGGTTATTTAAATACTTTCAACATTTATTTTACCTTTTAAATTTCTCATTCATTATCTTCCTATTCTTATAATGATTATTATAGAAATTAAAATTTCAGGACTGGCTAGTTAATGTCTAACATCAATCAATACTTTTCAGTATTCCTTCACTCAAAACACTTAGAATGATTTGACTGCACTCATATATTTTTATTTTTGTGTTATTTTGTACCTTTCAGTCTACATATACTTTAAAACCTATAAACTATCATTATTCTTTGTATTTATCCCACTGAGAGATTAAAATACTCCTTGAATTGGTGGCTTTAAGTCTTTCAACAGTTGTGGCCATAATCACTTAAAATAATGTGTCATTTATCAGTTGGAACCCCCAAAACTTGTCCATGCTTTTCATATACAAAGAGAAAAAAGGATTTATGGTAATTAGTGAGGCAAAAGTTAGGGGACAGGGGTGTTGAGTAAGTCCTTCCACTTAAAGAAGTCAGTCTGTCTTGAGTTTATTCAAAGCAAGGCCTCTGAAGTATTAGATTTTCTGAGATATTTAAAGGGATAGCCAGTGCAGAAAAGTTAAGAATCAAGTCTATAAGGTATCCAATATAACCAAGATATCCTCTAAGTCATTTTTTAGTAATCAGCTAATAAAAGTTATAACTAACATTTGATCTTAAAGGGGCAAATGGCTTTCTATTTTCTATGACAACAGAGGTCAAGCTCAACAAAAAAATTTTTTTTTTCCTCTAAAAGGTCAGACAGCAAATATTTTGGTTTTGCTGGCCACCTCTTCTCTGTCAGAACTACCCAAATCTGGCATGGTGCAAAAACCATAGAAAATGCATAAATGAATGCTCATAGCTCTGTTCCAAGAAGTTTTTGCAAAAATAGCTAACAGACTGATTTTGGCCACAAGCCCCATTATAAATCCTTGCTAGAGGTCTGCAGATATGATGAAACATAGTCTTTTAATAGCATCCTTTTGTATTGGATATCTGGTCAATTTTAGTAAAGGTATAGCTAGACTAACTGAGATCTTTACAATTTAATTCTCTTTCATCTCTCCCACTTCTGAACTATCTTTGGCCTGAAGATAGTAGGGACAGTGGATATTGTTGGAGGTAAATCAGGCAGTGGGTTATCAATTGCACAATCATTAAGTTATAGGCTGGTTATTATTCCCCTGAGAGTTCCAGAAAGAAGGTGCTTTATCCGTACTTTAACAGAGGTATCAAATTTACAAAATAGGTCTTGAACAGATTCTTGGAATGGAATCAGAAAGTGGTAACATTGAGGGAGAGGATCCAGAAAGTGCCTTAGAAAATAGGAAGTGGTTGAGGCAAAAGCACAATTTGAGGAGTATTTGAAATTATGACAATTGAAATCATATTGTTACCCTAAGGAAAGAATGATGGAATGGTAATGGAGTTGATGATATAATCAAATAAAAAGAGAACATTTTTTTGGCAATTATGTGGACATTTCCTGCTTATATTAAGGACAATAATGGTAGAGAAACAACATTCTGTCACACAAAGATTGACATTTGCCCTCCTGAATTCATTTATTTGTGCTAAAACAACATATTTTTTCTTCTAGTTTTTCTTTTCTATAAAATATTGACAAGTGTCATTGTTTAGACGAGTATAGAGAAGATTCGTTGTTCATGGGTTTTGCCAATTGCTTAATGTAGAGGTATTATTTTGATCTGCAATTTTTCTTTTTCTGAGCAAAATTTATAAGACGTTTAACAAGCTCTTATAATTCCAAGTGGGTACTGTTTGCTTTATAATCTTTGGTTTTCTAACTAAAATTATGACCTCAGGTTTAAGACCTTAACCAAAAATGTTAATAGGACAGTAAAGAAAATAGAAATGTCTTCTCCCGGAGAGAGACTAGAATTTACTCTTAAGGTGGTAATGATATGACCTTGAAAGTCTAAGACAAAATTTTCTTCTATTTATAAGACTGAGATTTTTAAATATGCTTTATATTTTAGAACAGTTTTATATTTATAAAAAATATTGATAATATACAACACAGTTCCCATATATTTTGTACCTGGTTTCCATGTCTGATATTAATATGATATATTATTAATAAACCAATATTGATATATTATAATTAAAATTAACACTTTATTCGATTTGAATTTTTACCTAAAGCATTCTTCTGCACTAGAATCTCATTCAGGGTCCCCCATGTCTCTTTAGTCTCTTCTCTGTTATAATATTTTGGACTTACCTTGCTTTTTTATTAACTTGGAGTTTTGAAGTTTATTGGTTAATTATTTTGTAGAATGCTTCTCTACTGGAATTTTCCTGATTTTTTCCCCTCAGGATTAAATTGGAATTATGAGTTTTAGTTTTGGAGGGGACACCACAGAAAAAGTGTGATTTTTATCACACCTTTTAAGGACACATATCGACATGGTTAATCACTGTTGATGTTGACCTTAACTGCATGAGATCATGTTTGTCATGTTTCTTCGATATAAAGTTACTCTTTATTTCCCCCTTTCTGAACAACAGGTTTTGGAAGGAAGTCACTTTGTGCAGCCCACGCTTAAGGAATAGGGAGTTATATTCTCCCTTCTAAAGATCAAGTGTATACATAAATTATTTGGAAGTGTTCTCTACAAGAGACTTTTCTCTCTACCCAAATTTATTTATTCAATCCATTATTTATAGCAGTATAGACTCGTGGCTAATTATTTTATACTTTGAGTTATAATGCACTATTACTTTATTTTCTTGCTCAAACTATTCCAGTTTTGGCCATTGGCAATTCTTTTCGTTTCCTCCTCCTCATCATCCCACCCATCAAAGTATGTATATGTGTCCTTTTATATCTTCTATTCTCTGGCAATATAAAAAGATCCAGACTCATTTTTAATTACATTCTGCCCAAGTATTAAAATCAGCCATTTCTCCAGGGAGCTCTGTTTTTCATTTTTGTTTTAAATCAGAGACTTGTATAGGCCCAAAGATATGAGAGATAGGACTGGATTCTTAACTAATCGTTTTTAATAGGAAAGCCCTTGGGGGAAATTGTTAGTCTATTCAAAGTTATACAAAATAACCAATGAAGTCATTAATTGGTTAAATCTTGCCAGAGTTTCCAAAATTTAGTTATATTCACATTATAACACTTGTACCTGTGTGGTGGACAACAAATCATTTTATTGAAGGAGAAACTCCTACACAAATGATAATAAGCAATAGACATATAGTAGACAAGTCTTGGCACTACACACTACCTTATTCTTGAGTAGCTTGGCAGTCAAACAGATTTCAATCAAGAGACTATGCCAAGGCCAAAAAAGATGGAGAGTAAAGGTGTAGGCAGCACTTGAAGTAAAGAATAGACATGCTCATCATAAGTACAAACTACTTAACTTTCCTTGCTCTGGAATTCTGAAAAGGTAGACATTAAGAGACCTATTGTACTCTCTTTAGGAAGTGACCTAGGCTAAGTATGATCTGAGTGGCAGCATCACAAAAGGTGGAGGAAAACTAACCTGACTACCATTAAGGAAAGCCCTTATTCAAAAATGCTACAACAGATTCAGCTTTGAAAGAGTGTTTTATCTTTAAGAATAAGGGCAGTTTTTGTAGTGTTTCGCAGAGGAGTAAGTTGAAGTAGGTTTTGGGAATGGTTAGTCAAACATTTCTTGGACCAGGAGAGATTGTTCTAATAGTTTACCAGCTGATGGCTAGGCAATTCTGATTTAGTAAAGTGGTACAATGAAGCTTATGTGTTAATGTTACACGAGGTCTGCCATGAGATTTGGAAGAAACAGTTTTGGGAGCTGAGAACACACTGGGAAATTTTCAATCAGAGTTTCTCATGCATATTACATTAAGCAACAGTGATCTTCAACTTAGAGTAAATACAGGTACTGTACCCTCCCATATGTATGATTTTTATTAATTTTAATGTTTCAAGTAAATACAGCAAGACAAATGTATGAGAGGATTATGTACTTTTACTATATATCTTTCAGAATTACTCATTTTCCATGTTAGGTCCTGAATAAATATTGTGATAGAAAATACTGATGCTGAGCACTAGTATATAAATATTACCAGGCAAAATATCTTTAAATACAAAGGCTAATCGCCTACCCAGTTGCTAAGTCTCTGTGATTTTCTTTTTTGTGTTATCAAGAGTTTTTATCTTGGAAAAAACTGAGAGGAAAGTTTGTCAGTCCCTCTGACTTTCCACAGAGAAAGTTGGAGGACTGGATAGAAAAGTATGTTTCATTAAGGCTGTATGACTCTTATCTCACTGAGCTGTACACTAGACATGGAATTGTTGCTTTTTTAAATGGATGATAAACTCCAGCCTCAAAAGTTTATATAATTTTCTTATGCCTCTGTAGGAGCTAAGCCATAATTCCTGAGTTGATACCATGCATACAACCATCAGTCTCTGTGTTTACAGGCACACACAGCGGGCTTATTTGTTTATTTTTAGATGTAGTGCCCCTTTGAGTATGAATGTGTATAAACATGAATCAGAAAAAAAAAAGAGTATGACAGAATACTAGAGGGCAATATTTAATTTTGCTTTAAAAATGAGCTCTCACCTATTTCTCTTGTGTTGAAAATGAAGCTTGTAATTTCCCAAAGGTGTACAGTGGGAAATAGATAAAATTGGGAAATTCATCAGTGGGCTTTTTTCCTATAATGAAAAATATGGACATGAAAAGATTGTTCCTGATAGCCATGGCAGCATTTAGGAAAATGTGGAAAGAGATCTTAATAGTAAACTGAACATAAACAAATATACCATTAAAAATTCAATATGTTCATTTCTCTTTCAGCTTCCAGTGTGACACAAACATGGAAACACATATATAATGAGTGAAACAAAGGGACAATGGCTGCGTTCCCCCCTAATCTCCCAGTATTGTGGGCTTAGTTTTATTTCTTAAGTAAAAAAAAAGGCATCAAAAGGCAAGAATGAAAAAAAAATAAAGGCAAACAACAGTGACTTTTGGAAGAACTCTGATAAGATATATTCTCCTCTGTGAGTGTCTTTATTTATTTAGTGGGAGACTTCTGTCTGGACACTAGGGCATTTATTATTTACCATTATTTTCCACTGTGCCTTATAACTTCAGTAGGGAATGGTATCCAAACAATTAGAAAATAAATTAAATGAAATTATTAAAAATAATAAGCAAATATAGACAACTTCAGTTTGAAAACTTAATAAAAAGATCAATTTCTATTTTATTTAGGCTACTGTGTAGCCACTTGCCAATATCTTTTTTCTTTGTCCTTAACTTCCTGAGTAAGAGTAATTTGCCTCATTGCTTTGTCTTAATATCCCTTTTTGTAGAGAATATAGAATCCTTTTTATCTTTACAAATTTGAAATTGCTCTCTAATGATAACACATGATAATTAATTACGTGTAAAATAGATTATCTGTACCTTCATATGTTATGCATATATGTTCCATTTTACCATTCTTGCAGTGAATCTGTGTCACCATTTAAAAGTAATGAAAAAATTACACAGCAACATCAAAAGTAGAAGAGACTCAAGATATTCTATCATTCAATTCATTTTTCTTTTTCTCCTGAAAATAAATCTGTCATATGACTAAATTATGGCTCAAATATTAGATGAGTCATTCCACATATTAAGATTAGACAGATTCACTGAACTGCGAATTCAGAGCAGGAAGAGAGACAAAGAACAGACTGGAAGTTTGATGAACTAGACTGTAGTAGGTAAAGACATGGTGAAAGATGATTCAAATGAACACCTTTACCACAGATGACTGGGATTCTAGAGTTCTAGCAAAATTGGATCAAACACACTGTGAAGCTATAAACTTCTATTTTTAAATAAATCTTGAAGACTGGAACATGGCTAAGGGTCACGAAGAAAACTCTAAGTTTACCAATTTGGGCATTTGGAAAGCAAACATCTTTGGAATATTTTACATTCTCTTAAGAGTGAAAGACTATAATAACTACAATAACTTTATAAGGCATGAAAAAAAAGTAAAAAGTAGGTTTTACTTTTACCACTTTTATTCAGGACAAACTTCATAAAATAAAAAATCATCTTGACCTCAGTATATCTTGACAATCATCTTGATCTTAGTATCTTTGGATTTCACCCTCCCTTATGGCATAATAATGACTTTAGAATATACAAAATAGACCACATGACTGTGCACAATGTATACAGTAGCTTGATAATGATTTAAGAATTTCAATGTTAGTGAATTAACTAGCTTCCTCTTGCAATTAATATAAAAATTCCTGTATATAACATTGACTCTGAATCTTTGATAGTCAGTTAAAGACATGGCAATGCTAATAAAAGTAAGTTCCTAAAAGGAATGTAAATTTCTCTTACCTCGTATTCATATCTTTTTGACTGATTTCATAATTGGCTCAAATTTGGTAAGAGAAAATAGGTTTGAACTACTCTTGCAGCTGCTACTGATGGTATTGATGCTTATGCTGTTATACATTGCAGCCCCCAGACAAAAACCAAACCAAAGGTCAAAGGCTAGCAATTGTCTCTAGCACTCAGCAAACTGGGCAAGTCAAATTCATACAAATAATATATCAGATGAAGGACTAGTATCCAAAATCTATAAAAATTTATCAAACTCAACACCCAAAAAACAACCCAGTGAAGAAATGGGCAAAAGACATGAATAGACACTTCCAAAGAAAACATCCAGATGGCTAACAGACACATGAAAAAATGCTCAACATTACTCATCATCAGGATAATATATATCAAAACCACAGTGAGATACTCACATATCTCAGAATGGCTAAAATTAATAACTCAGGCAACAACAGATGTTGCTGAGGATGTAGAGAAGAACACTTGTGCACTGCTTGTGGGAATGCAAGCCGGTGCAGCCAATCTTGAAAATACTATGGAGGTTCCCTTAAAAGTTAAAAAAAATAGAAATACCCTATAGCCCAACAGTTGAACTACTAGGTATTTACCCAAAGAATACAAAAGTGTTGTGTTGAAGGGGTACATGCACCCCAATGTTCATAGCAGCACTATCAACAACAGCCAAAGTATGGAAAGAGCCCAAATGACTTATGGATGGATAACAAAGATGTGGCGCATATAAATACATATACACACATACACACACATCTACATGCAATGGAATATTACTTGGCAATCAAAAAGAATGACATCTTGCTATTTGCAACAATGTGGATGGAACTAGAGTGTATTATATCAAGTAAAATAAGTCAGTCAGAGAAAGACAAATATATGATTCGATTGATATGTGGAATTTAAGAAACAAAACAGATGAATATAGGGGAATAGAAGCAAAAAAAGAAAAGATAAAAACAGAAGGAGGCAAATTGTAAGTGACTCTTAAATACAGAAAACAAACTGAGGATTGCTGGAGGGGTGTTGGGTGAGGGGATGGACTAAATGGGTGATAGGCATTAATAGGAGGGCACTTGTGGGGAAGAGCACGGGATGTTATATCTAAATCATGGATTCAAAAGGAAATCAAAGGCATCAGAATTGGCAAAGAAGAAGTCAAACTTTCACTTTTCGCAGATGACATGATACTCTACATAGAATACCCGACAGACTCCACCAGAAGCCTACTAGAACTGATCCATGAATTCAGCAAAGTTGAAGGGTAGAAAATCAACGTACAGAAATCGGTTGCATTTTTATACACCAACAATGAAGCAACAGAGAGAGAAATCAAGAAACTGATCCCATTCACAATTGCACAAAAAACCATAAAATACCTAGGAATAAACCTAACCAAGGATACAACAGATCTGTGTGATGAAAACTATAGAAAACTTAGGAAGGAAATTGAAAAATGGAAAGAAATGGAAAAATATTCCATTCTCATGGATGGGAAGAATAAATATAGTTAAAATGTCTTTACTACCGAAAGCAATCTACACATTCAATGCAATCCCAATTAAAATTGCATCAGCATTCTTCTCAAAACTAGAACAATTATCCTAAAATTTGTATGGAACCACAAAAGACCCCGAATAGCCAAAGTAATACTAAAGAATAAAACCAAAACGGGAGGCATCACCATAACAGACTTTAGCCTCTACTACAAAGCTGTCATCATCAAGACAGTATGGTATTGGCACAAAAAAGGACACATAGACCAATGGAATAGAATACAGAACTCAGAATTGGACCCACAAATGTACAGCCAACTAATCTTTGACAAAGCAGTAAAGAATATCCAATGGAAAAAAGACAGCCTCTTTAACAGATGGTGTTGGGAGAACTGGACAGCAACATGCAGAAGAATGAAACTAGATCATTTTCTCACCCCATACACAAAATAAACTCAAAATAGATCAAGGACCTGAATGTGAGACAGAAAACCATCAAAACTCTAGAGGAGAAAGCAGGAAATAACCTCCTTGACCTCAACCACAGCAATTTCTTATTTGACACATCCCCAAAGGCAAGGGAATCAAGAGCAAAAATGAACTATTGGGACCCCATCAAGATTAAAAGCTTCTGCACAGCAAAGGAAACAATCCACAAAACTAATAGGCAACCAACGGAATGGGAAAAGATAGTTGCAAATGACATATCAGATAAAGGGTTAATATCCAAAATCTATAAGGAACTCACCAAACTCCACGCCCGGGAAGCAGGCGACCCAGTGAAGAAATGGGCAGAGGATATGGACAGACACTTCTCTGGAGAAGACATCTGGATGGCCAATGGACACATGAAACAATGCTCGGCATCCCTCCTCATCAGGGAAATACAAATCAAAACCACACTGAGCTACCACCTCACGCCAAGCAGAGTGGCTAAAACGAGCAAATCAGAGGACTCTAGGTGCTGGCGAGGATGTAGAGAAACGGACACCCTCCTACACTGTTGGTGGGAATGTAAACTGGTGTAGCTCCTCTGGAAAACAGTGTGGAGGCTCCTCAAAAAATTAACAATAGAATTCCCCTATGACCCAGCAATAGCACTGCTAGGAATTTACCAAAGGGATACAGGAGTGCTGATACATAGGAGCACATGTACCCCAATGTTCATAGCAGCACTCTCAACAATAATGAAATCATGGAAAGAGCCTAAATGTCCATCAACTGACAAATGGATCAAGAAGTTGTGGTTTATCTATACAATGGAATACTACATGGCAATAAGAAAGAATGAAATCTGGCCATGTGTAGCAACATGGATGGAACTTGAAGGTTGCTATGCTGAGCGAAATAAGTCAGGCAGAGAAGGACAGATACCATATGTTTGCACGTATAGGAGGATTAGGAAGAACTTAATGGAGGACCATGGGGGAGAACAAGGGGAAAAATATTTGGGGAGAGGGAGTGGGGCAAACTATGAGAGACTCTTGAATGCTGAGAACCAACTGAGGGTTGATGAGGGTGGGGGAGAGGGAAAGGCGGGTGATGGGCATGGAGGAAGGCACTTGTGGGGATGAGTACAGGGTATTATATGGAAACCAACTTGACAATAAACTATTTAAAAAATTAAAAGATGGATTCTAAATTCTATTCTTGAAATCATTATTATACTATATGTTAACTAACTTGGTTTTAATAAAAAATAAATTGCATGTGTCCATAAGAGATCATCATGGACTTTTCTTTTTACTGATTAACCACACTAGAACTGTTGATTCACCCAAATATTAGTTAACAGTGTTCTATATGAGATTTTGGAGATGTCTAACGAATTTAGTGGCTGAACCGTCAAAACACAACAGGGTGTTCGGTCATTAAGTCTCTGACTCTTGACATTGGCTCAGGTGATAATCTTGTGGTCACTGGATTGAGCCCCGTGTCAGGCTCCACACTGGGCATGAAGCCTGTTTAAGATTCTCTCCCTGTTGGGTTAGTGGTCAACATGGCAGAGAAGTAGGGGGACCCAAAGTGCCCTCAACCCCTCAAACACAGCAGTACTGAGGCCAGAAGTCTTGGAATTCCACGAATCCAGGGCTAGAGAGTGACAGGAACATCTCCAGGGCCCCACAGGGACAAGGTGGAAGGCCATAGTTGCATGATTGTGACCTAGGGGAGATAAAATGGATAGCAAAGGCATGGAAGGGACGGATCCCCTTCTGTGGAGAGACAAAAGAAAGAGAAAAAGAGGCTGTGGAGGTGCAGGATTGCATTTGGTCAAGAGATAAACCATGGACTGGGGAATGGATAAAAAACAGAGAAACAACCAGTTTTGCAACTGTGGGCTTTCTCAGCCCTGCCGCATGCCTAGGGAGGAGAGCAGTCAGCCCCAGTCTCAGTAGCTAGCTCCCAGGCACAGTCAGAGAGAGCAATCCTCTCCCTTGAGTGCTGAGGGAAGAAGGCAAATACCTATTCCAAGGACAAAAGACCCTGTAGGCCCCCTGCCAACCAGAGGCCCTTTGTGTCAGTATCCTGGAATGATAGTTTCCCAGAACTGGGGTGTGCCAAGCGGGATCTTTTAAGGCATCAGAGTTCGATGCCAGCCGAGCACCAGGGGGGCATGGGAGGTGATGGAGTGGGACTTAGAGGCCCACTCACACCTGCTCAACACTGTGTAGGGCCAGAGGCCCTTAGTCAGCTGGGTGGAGCGGTACTTCCTCAGAACCGGGACACACAGAGCAAGACCCTTTAAGGTGTGGGGATTTGAATCTGAACCAAACACCTGGGAGGCACTGGACATTGTGGAGGAGAATAAAACCAGCCTGCTCACGCCCACACAGCACTGTTTGGATGGTGTGAACAGTGGTTTGGGACACCTGTTCTGGGGAGGAGAGACTGGGATGTTGCTATTTTTCTTCCCATCACCAAAACAGGTGAGGTTTCAGGGAATGGGCAGTGGGTCCACAGTGGAGGCTGGACCCGCCTATGCCAAACCACGCCCCTCTGTGCCTGGTAACACATATTTAACGGAGGAAGACTGACACTGACCAAACCAGACAGTCTCCTCCAGACCAGCACAGGCACAAGATCCAAGGCACTGTCAGAAATCTGTCCAGTGGTTTTGCATTTTTGATTTGATTCTTGGTCAATTCTTATTTTATGTGTGTGTGCGTCTATTTTTTTGCCTTCCTTTTCTTCCTCTTTTTTCTTCCCTTTTTTAGTCTGATTATATTGGTTGTTAGTTTGTTTAAGAAGATATTTTTAATCTATTCCTTTTACACCTCTTCTCTATCTCCTTCTTTATTTTCCTCTCTCTCTCTCTCTTTCTCTCTCTCTCTCTGGATTAAACCATGTAATTTCTCTGATTTGCTGCCTGTTTTTTTTTTTTTTCTTTTTCACCACCCCTGTCATTTCTCTCTTTGTATGGGATAAGGCCTCTTCCACCACCATTTACTTTTAAAAAAATTTTTCCCATAGATACTTCAATGAACAGATCATAGAACATGGGGTGGAAAGTCCAAACCACCACTACAAATAGGGAGATAAAGCAACCAGAGTCTCAACAACAAAGAGCATGAAACACACCCCAAAAACACCTCCTGAAGGGCCAGGCTCTGGACAGCATTATGCCTCTTTTTAATATGGTAGTGCTAACAGGAACCGAACTCCTGTCAAGCTATTAAACATATAAGGGACAGAAAACTAGCCAATATGATGAAATGAAAAAATTCACAAAAGAAATTCCAGGAAGAAATGATAGGTAGAAAATTGCTCAAAACAGATATAACAATGTAACTGAGCAAGAATTTAGAATAATAGTCATAAGATTACTTGCTGGGCTTGAAAAAAGAATAAAAGCACAAAATTTATTGCTGCAGAGAACAAGGAACTAAGAAATAGTCACAATGAATTAAGAAATGCTGTAAATGAGGTGTAAAATAAACTATATGTGGTGATATCAAGGATGGAGGAAGCAGAAGGGAGATTAAGTGAAATAGAAGATAAAATCATGGAAAATGATGAAGCCAAGAAAAAGAGAAATAAGAAAATACTAGACTATGAGGGGAAAACTAAGTGATTCAAGGAAATGTAATAATATCTGTATCATAGGAGTTCTGGGAAAAGAAGAGAGAAGGAAAGAGGCAGAAAACTTACAGGAACAAGTTATAGCTGAGAGTTTCCCTAATCGGGGGAATGACACAGACATCCAAATCTAGGAGGCATAAAGAACTCCCTTCAGATTCAGTAAGAATAGGTCTTCTCCTTGGCATATCATAGTGAAACTGGAAAAATACAAAGATAAAGAGTTCTGAAAGCAGCTAGGGACAAACGGGCCTCAATCTACAAGCATAGACAATTAAGGGTAGTAACAGACCTGTCCACTGAACCTTGGCAGGCCAGAAAGGAGAGGCAGGAAATATTCAATGTGCTGGATAGGAAAAATATGGAGCCTAGAATCTTTTATCCATCCGGGTTCTCGTTCAGAATAGGAGAGATAAAAGTTTTCCTAGACAAACAAAAACTGAAGCAGTTTATGACCACTAAACCAGGCAGAGAAAGACAGATATCATATGTTTTTACTCACATGTGGAAATTGAGAAACTTAACAGAAGACCATCAGGGAAAGGCAAGGGGAAAAATAGTTTCAGAGAGGGAGGCAAACCATAGAGACTCTTAAATATAGAGAACAAGCTGAGGGTTAATGGGGGTGAGGGAGGGGGAAAATGGGTGATGAGCATTGAGTAGGGCACTTGTTAGGGTGAGCACTGGGTGTTGTATGTAAGTGGTGAATCACAGGAATCTACGCCCAATACCAAGAGCACATTGTATGTACACTCTATGAACACTGTCTGTTAGTTAACTTGACAATTAATTATAAATATATTTATATAAAAGATTTGAACGCTTAACAGACCTTAACAGCCACCCAGGCTCCCTTGATCTTCCTTGTTAATTAAATTTATTGTCTGTGAATTTGACCAAAAAAAAACCCAAAAAAACCCTTCTCCCCCTCTCTCTTTGCCCCTCCCTTGCTTGTGCTCTCACTTTGTCAAAAAAATAAATAAACCTTTATGAAAAATCACATAGCAAAACACACAGTAAAACAAAACTTGAGGGGCGCCTGGGTGGCTCAGTCGATTAAGCCTAAGACTTCAGTTGAGGCCACAGACCTACTGCTCATGGGCTTGAGCCCCGCATCAGTCTCTGTGCTGACAGCTCAGAGACTGGAGCCTGCTTCAGATCCTGTGTCTCCCTCTCTCTGTCCCTCCCCCACTCACACTATGTCTCTGTGTCTCTCTCTCTCTCCCCCTCTCTCAAAAATAAATAAACATTAAGAAAAAATCTCAACCTGATATAGATGAACTCAATACATCTATGTAAGGAACAGGGATAGACATGAGATAACTTAGTTTTGTTTGAAAATTTATAATTTATATAAACTTTTTCATAAATTTTGGTAACTAAAACAATAAATAGCTGGTTTGGCAAATAAAGTCTTCATTGTTGCAGCTGAAGAGAGAATACACATACAATGGTTGATAGATGTATTTTTTTCCAAAGCAGTTTTCTTTCTGCAGGATATATGGATATAATAAAAGAGTACGTGAATTCAATCACTGATATTAACTTGACTAAAAGTGATTTCAGTAAACAATTAGCCCCTATCTAAATCCAAAATGGAGTTTAAGACAATTGAACATAAGCATTTCTGAGGCACTCAGTTTCACTTCCTTCCTTGCAAAGATGGAGCTGGTACTCATTTTGCTATTTTTTAAAGCATAGTTTTGTGCTGTAACATTTCAGATCACTTGGATACAACAACACAAGACCAGTAAGAACTTAATTGTGAGTGATGACATCTTTGCTGCTATTTTATAAAAATGTCTTATCTCTCCATACTAAAACAAGGGTATTATATTGATAACAGTTTTACCTACTTTGGATATTTTTTTAAAATTTGTATTATAAAAAGAAAATACTCATGTTAAAAGAGTACAAAAGGAAATAAATTAAAATATGTGTCTAATGGGAGTTCTACTTCCCATAGGTCCACATGCTCTAGATATGTATATATATGTGTTTACTTTTCACATAATTATGTGAATAGGCAATTAATTAATAGATAAAGAAACATAGACAGCTTATGACACATGAAAACATACCTCTTTCCCAAAAGAAGAAATGATAAAATATTTTTACCTATCAAATTAAAAACTGCACACTCAATTTGATAATAGAAGTTAGCAAGAAGATAAGGAAGCAGGAACTTTCATATGGTATTGCAAACAAGAATCAATAATTTGGAACTACTAGTTATCATTTTAAATACATAAAATTTGGGGCGCCTGGGTATCTTAGTTGGTTGAGCATTGACTTTCGCTTAGGTCATGATCTCGCGGTTCGTGGGTTCGAGCCCCGCGTCGGGGGCTCAGCTCCAGCTCAGGGCCTGGAGCCTATTTCAGAGTCTGTGTCTCCCTCTCTCTCTGACCCTCCCCTGCTCACGCTGTCTCTCTCTCTCTCTCCTAGAAATAAATAAAAATATAAATAAATAAATAAATACATAAAATTTAGCCAATTTTTGTTTTATTTTTATTGTTCTCATTGGCTTATATATGACATTTATATAAAATAATCATCTTTTCCCCCATTTCTGGGTTTCACCTTTTTTCCAGTTTATGATTTGTCTTTTGACTACACCTTTAGTATTGATGTGTGTAAAGTTCAAGTTTGCATTGCTTTATGCTATCAAATTAATTAGTTCTTATGGTCTTGTTAGTTTTTGTCTTACTTAAAAAGTTTTTCTTTACACAAATCATAAAAAAGAAAGGCTTACTCTTGTTTTTGTTGTTTTACATCTGTCTTTGTGTACTGGTTTGTTTCAAATTTTCATTACCAAATGTTAATCATAAAATAAATTAGAGAGACTTCTATAATAGTCCTACATGAATTTTATAAATATTAGTATTTTTATATATGGGTTAATTTTTATTTGATTAAATATTTTAATTTAAAAATACTGCAATAATTCAACTATCTACTTTACCCAAATACTTCAGCATACATACCTAGAAAAAAATATGCAGTTATTGATCTATAAGAATGTCAATCTTTTAGGTATGTTATTTATTAAATAAAATATTGAAACTGATTCTGATAAGGTTTCTACAAGAAAAAATAAGAGAAAAAAAGCTTTTAAAGTATTCTGAAGGTGAGTTCTTTGAAATCAAAGCCATTAAGCCATCACATATTATTTTCTAACCTAGTTTAATAATAATGATTGCACTATGTATTTTGAGAGATCAATGATTTTTAGAGGTGAATTGTTTTGAGACATTAACCATTTTGCAATGTTCATATCCAGCCTAGTTAATCAATGGTTTTGTGTGATAATTATAAAAACTTCTACAGACATCCTGGCTACACTTGTCTCTTTTCCATTAAGTATACTACATTAATGGGAGACCTAAAAATTATCGACATATCATCACCATATTGTCATAGCAGCTGAATAAATAATAATCAATGGAAATAACTGAAGACCCTTACAATTAGTTCACTCACAGAGAAGCATTAGTCAAGTATGAAATTGAAAGAATACACTTTCCCATTGGCAATGCAGTATTGATAAAGGAAATTTTTAGATTTCTGAAAAAAATTCAGTTGTTATTGATCTTAACATGGCCAAAAAATAGAATTCAGATATATCAACTTTGGAAGTACTGACTGAATCCTTTTTCTCTCTCTCTCCTGATTTCAGATTCATACATATGTATAATTTTTTAAAACTCATTTTAGGAACAATCTTCATTTATTTTAAGCTACATTTATGATACAGTAAAATGGTGGCATAATGTACATTAGTAAATATAGAAAATCAGACTCATTGCTTTCACCCAAATGCTTCATCTTCTCTTTTCTCTTTGCCTCAATAATCTTTCCATCCAATCACTATTCTGAAATGAGAGCTCTGGAGATATTTTTAAATAATTTTTTATGGAACTTGTAAGGCTGTCATTTTTCTACTATAAAAAAACACAACCTTCAGTATATACCTAACTTTTATTCTTTGATCATTTTCATTATATTCACTTTTTTGTATTCACAAATGTATTTTTACCAAAGAAAGAAGTAAAAAGATAAAATTGTAAAGTGCAACAAAAATATATATGAAACACATAAAAGAAAAAGTAAATTATTCACATATCATAGGTTAAAAAAAAGACAAATCATTTTAGGCCAAAAGCAAAATGATGATATCTCTCCATGACAGGGATGTTATATCTAATTCAAAAGAAATGGGAAGAAAAGACCATTGACTGATAATAGTAAATATCATAAAAGGAGACATTTTGATGTCACTTTACCCTTCATTCACTGAAAAGGATAGATCATGGTTTGTTTGTGATGTCAAAGAATGACAAGAAGACAGAAAAATGAAAAGAATAATAACTGAACAATATCTTATTCCTAAAATATGTCAATTATGCTACTTATATCCTGTCTAAATATTGTTATGTTTTGGCTTTTTTTTTTCAACTTCAAACTATTTTTAACTTGCATTTACTTCAATCACAACAATACTGAGATACTATCATTGTCATTGTGATTTCAGCAAACTCTTTCTCTGTCTAATTTTTAAGTATTAGAATGTAACTTGGACTTAAGAAAATCTCTCCTGGGATCTATCAGTATGGTAACAAAAATAATTTACCTTAGAGACTTTCATTAAGGTTTGATAAGAAATGTACATTAAGACTAGAATGTAATATTTAGTTATAATGTTTCAGAGGCTAGTACAAAGTTCCTAAACATATGTGCACAGTTTCTTCTGGTTTAGGAGGAGGAAATAGTTGAATCCTAGGTGATCTTTTTAAAAAATATTTTAACATAATAATCTCTCAAAATACATTGTTAAAGTACCAGTTCTGTGACATCAGAAACTAAAAAAGAATGTTATGGTAAAAAATATTTGGGGGACAATTTAAACTGGTATCCTTATTATAGAACTTCCCAGAACCCTTAATATTATGATACCTTCTTTGAATTTGTCAACAGAACAACAGAGCATAATACACTCCAAACATATTGACTACATTTACTTCAAGAACAATCTTGCAGAAATATCTTACAGCACAATTTTGGCAGACACTGAGATGTTTTGTTGAATTAGTTTGGAAGCGTAACTTTTTAAAATAAGAATGACTATATCCCCATAAATTTGAAATTCATAGGTCTGTACAGATAGGGTCCCATAAGACTGCCTAGCTTAAGTGAGTACTCAATAGAAGGCAGATATATTTTTCTAATTGTTATCTTATTATTATGTGTGTAGGGTTTGAAAGAGTAAGTATAAACCATTCTTAAAATTCTAACACACTATGAAAAGAGCTGACATAATGGAACAAACTTCTGAGAATCTTAGATAAACTGTGTTATCAGAGATCCTTCTTAGGAAGCTTGAGTGAACTTTAATAGTGATTTTCTAGTGTCAGTATATGTTGACATTATCTTATTGAACTGTGGCAAGAAATCATGTATTTATTTTTCAGTGCAGGTATTTGCTCTTGTTTTTTAATTATTCATACTCAACAGCACATTTGCAAAGTACCATTCAAGAAAACAAATAAGAGATGGTAAGTAAAACTGAAGTCTATGTCTTTGGCTTAAGGCCCATCTGGCAGGTCAGTACTTCCCAAAGTTGAATGCACATAATGATTCCCTGGAGTCATTTTAGAAACATAGCTTCCTAAGCCTCACGTTTCCCAGAGATTCTGACTGGGTAGGTAGGTCTTAGATTTTTCTATGTAACTGATTTTTTTCCCAAATTCCCCAGGCCATTATAAAACTTCTGATCCAGACACCATACTTTGTCAGCTATTAGGTTAGGAGGATCTCACAGACTTGACTGGTCACTTTTTTCTTCGACTGAGAATGGCTACATTCTATTTGTTTATTTGTTTTCTTTTTTTAATCGGTGTTGGTATTATTACTATGTCACAGGAAGATTCATCAAAGAGCAAAGAAAAGTGCAACTTTGACTAGAAATAGAAAGTAGCTTATTTATATTTTAGTCATATCACAGTTTCACTAAAAAGAAATACAATGCATCATACATACATTATATTATTTAATGATGAGCAATACACTGAAACATTAAAGGCAAAAGAATGGATGTTCTTTTTCTCTTCAACTATGCTTCTCAAGAAAATATAACTTTAAAGGATTGAGTTGTATTACTGAAAAGTCAAATTACAATCTACTTTCTCAATTATTCATTCACAAACATTTACTCAACAGCTATTAGACATTAGGCATTTGCTTGATGCAGTAAGACAGTACTACCTTCAAGGTACTTCCAGTATTCAGATACCCTGATATCTGATGAGTGATTTGGGTGGTGAGGAATGACATTTCTCTATGACTAATAGACATTTAGTAAATAGATCTATATGGATCTATGCTTTTAATAAGCTATTTAGGCTTTTATTCTTATAGAAATATTAGTAATGTTTTAGTATTGTTCTTTACCTTACAGCTCTCCCACATTATTGACCATTTTAGTTCCCCTCAGTGATGTTGCAGAAGCCCACCTTAAAGGCATCAAAGGGCCTTTGTCTCCAAACAAGCAATAAAGGCAAACCTTGATTTCACCAAGTGATTACGTCATATTACTTGCCCTTCGCTATGTCAGTGTAGTCCTGATCTTTGTGTTTTGAATTAAAAAGTTGATATTTAAAAGAGAGCTATTAACTTCCAAGGAATAGGAGATTTCATGGATAACAGAATGTTACAACCATTACAGTCTCACTTTGCCAGCAGTACAAATTAAATTCCTATAACTTAGCATTTTATATATTCACTGTTATTTAAAGGATAATGGACATAAAGGTCCAGAAAGACACAATGTAATGAAAACTATTTATTTATTTTTAATTTGTTTTATGTTTTATTTATTTTTGAGAGAGAGAGAGGTCACGAGTGGGAGAAGAGCAGAGAAAGAGAGAGAGAGAGACAGACAGACAGACAGGCATAGATAGAATTGAAAGGAGGCTCCAGGCTCTGAGCTGTCAGCACAGAGCCCGATGTGGGGCTGGAACCCACGAGCTGTGAGATCATGACCTGAGCTGAAGTCAGACGCTTAACTGACTGAGGCCCCCAGGCGCCCCCAATGAAAACTATTTTAATATTGTCAGCATACATTTTTTCCAATGGTTCAACAGTAAGCTTGTGTTATTTGTGAACATCTTTCTCTCACCTTCATAGGTGTACTCTAAAGCAAACCTTTAGGCAATTATGAATTACATCTTTGAATTAATTAAAGCTTTAAAAATATATATGTATACATACATGTGTACAGTACACATATATACACACGGACATATGTATATGTGTATGTGCATGTGTATTTGTAAACTCTTAGAAGTTATGCATATATGATGCTTTCTTCATCCATTAACTACTCATCACAGTATCACTATTTTCTCTAGGTAAGGAAACCTACAAGAAAAATGGTAGCTATGAGAAATTTCACTTACTTGATTAGAGCCATTCAATTCTTTTTTGGGGATACATTGCAAACAACTAAACCAACCAAACACGATTCCTAATTTGTGTGTTTCAAAAAGCTTTGAGTTTCCCAATTTACTATCCAATAACATACAGAGTTTCTATAGCAACTATGTAAGAAAGCATAGCACTTGTGTTATAGCATTTGAAAAAGGAGAAATGCTCCATAGACACCAAAATACATTTTAAAAAAGAGATAACCTGTCTTAGTGAGTGGTACACTATATGTACAAAGAGAATGTCATGTTGTCTTTCCTGGAGAATGATTTATCTACATTTATATCTGTACCTTTACCTTTATGTATTTATAAGTCCATCTTCAAAGAAGGTAGCTAAATATGGAAATTGTATTTTATGGTAAATTACATTCATTACTAAATGACTGCTTCATCAAGTCTCTTTATTTAGAAGGCAACATTATTTTATTCATTTGCTTTTTAAGGAAATTTTGTAGGAGAGTTTTAGGCTAACAACAAAATTGAGAAGATACAGTGTTCCCATCTACCCTTGCCACATGCATAGTCTTTTCCATTATTGATATCCCTCAATAGGATGGCACTTGTATTCATTTTTAAATATTATTTATCTTGCTCCCTGAGGTTTTTTAAAATTTATTTATTTTGAGAGAGAGAGAGAGAGAGAGAGAGAGAGAGAGAAACCCTCAGGAAGGCAGAGAGAGAGAGAGGGAAAGAGAGAATCCCAAGGAGGCTCTGTGCTGATAATGCAGTGTGATGCAAGGCTTGATCCCAGGAGCTGAGAGATCATGACCTGAGCCAATATCAGGAGTCAGATGCTTAACCAACTGAGCCACCCAGACACTTTTATTTTTACCCCTGATGAAATCCCATTGATACATAGTAACCACCCAAAGTCCATACTTTACATTATAATCTGCTTCTGGTGTTGTACATTCTATGGATTTGGACAAATGTTTAATGGTCCATATCTATCATGATAATACCATGCAGAGGATTTTCAATGGCCTAAAAATTTTCTCTGCTCAATCTAATTCATCCCCTCTGTCAAATCCTGGCAATCACAAATATTTTTACTGATTCCATACTTTTGCCTTTCCAGAATGTCACATAGTTGGAATCATACATGTAGCATTTCCATGCTGTTTTGTTTTACTTAATAATGTGTTTCCTCCATGTATTTCCATGGACTGATAGCTCATATCTTTTTAACTCTAAAAAATATTACATTTTCTGCATGTATCACAGTTTATTTATCCATTCTCCTAGTGACAGACATTTTGGTTGCTTCCCAGCTTTTGTGGTTACAAATAAAGGTGCTATAAACACTTATGTTCAGGTTTTTTGTGGACATAAGTTTTCAACTACTTTGGATCAATATCAAGGATATTGCTGACTTCTATGGTAAGAGTATGTTTAATTTTGTAAGAAACTGCCAAAATGTTTTGCAGAGTGGCTGTATCATTTTGCCGTATCTGCAATAAATGAAAGTTTCTGTTGCTCCACATTCTCATCAACATTTGTTGTCGGTGTTCTATATTTTGGCCACTTTAATAGGTATGTAGTGGTATTGAATTGTTTTAATTGTAACTTCTCTAATAACCTATAATGTGGAGCACCTTTACCTATACTTGTCATCTGTGTATCTTCCTTGGTGAGATGTATATTAAAGGTTTTGTCTTACTTACTAATCTGGTTTTTTTTGTTGTAGCTGTTGTTGTTTTCCACTGTTGAGTTTTAAGAATCCCTTGTGTATTTTGGATAACAGTCCGTTATCAGATGTGCATTTTAAAAATATTTTCTGCCAGTCCATGGTTTGTCTTCTCCATTTTGTCAATTATTTCTTTCCTGGATTTTGCCTCTGTTGTTGTATCTAGAATGTCATCACTATACCCAAGATCATCGGGTCTCCTATGTTATTTTCTAGGTGTTTTATGCTTTGTCTTCCAACTTTAGGTCTGTAATCCATGTTCAGTTAATTCTTGGTATAATTTCTTTTTATTTCACTTTACAAAAGTACTGGTCTGCAACATACTGAAAATTTATAAAAACAACAGTGACAATTTATCCTTTCACTATAGATAGGTTGAAAGCACTACCACTTGGCTTTTATCCATTTTTATCCTTCTTTCTAACAACATTCTGTTATTTCAGCTATCTGGGAGACTTCATAAGTTCTTCTCTTCATTGCAAACACTGTCATTATTGTCTCATTGCCTATTTTATGTCTGTTGATGCCTCTAGATGGTTATTTTCACAATGCCATCACTAAACATGCTAACAACTTCTGGTTGAGAAATGGAGTTTGTCTTTTAAAAAATTTTTTATTTATTTTGAGAGAGACAGAGAGAGAGTGCAAATCAGGGAGAGGCAGAGACAGAGGAGGACAGTATCTGAAGCAGGCTCTGTGCTGACAGAGAGCTGGATGCAGGGCTCGAACTCACAAACCTGATCATGACCTAAGCCAAAACAGACACTTACCCAACTGAGCCACCCAGGCATCCTAAGATCTCTCTGTTTTGATGACTGCAAGGTAAAGTTTTATTGTGCTCTCAAATATTTCTTACAGGTATTTAGTCTGTCAACCATTTTTACATTTCTTTCTGTTGTCTCCTTGTCTTCTACTCAGATAGATAAGCAAGAAGGCAGATAAGCTATTTATTGAAGTGTTTTCCTCATATTGTACAAGCTGTTTTAAGTCCCAAACTCCTCTCTCTTTTCTGGTTTATCAGATTCAACGTCTTGCACTATTCCTAATTAACTCAATTTTATAAATGTAGTAGTGAATATTTTTGCTCAAAATGCAATTTCAACCATTTGAAAGTTGAAGACTAATGCCATTGTGTATTGAACATTGTTTTGAAAACTGAAAGTTGTATTTCTCAGAAATCTATGTCTGTTTTTATTGAAAAAATATGAGGCTTGTGAAAGTTTCAGTTTATACTAAAATTGAATATAAGGGCAACAATATTTTCATATTATTTTCTTTTGTTTTAAATAATTTGGCATTATCACAAACCAACTAAAACAACAACTACAATACAACTGTATACTGAAGATTACACACATCTACTGACCTTTCCAATTGTGCAGATCAGACTCAACACTCTAAGGAATTGTATATTCCTAAACACTCACTAATAAGATAAAGGAGGAAAAGCAGTCTACCATTTGTCAATATTTCAGAAGTGTGAGACAGAGATTTATATGATTAGCCATTATGTCAGATTTTAATTACAAAATACCCTCTCAAATACATTAATTTGCATCTTACAATAACTATTTCACAAAAAGTGAAAACTTACAGACAAAATATAGATCTTAAAGTATACCTATGCCAATAATATAACTTTTTAAGCAAAGGCATTGGGTCACCCAGGACTCTAGGTTAAAGAATTGGAAACTGCCAGACTGTTAGGCTGTTAGAATTGTTATCACTGACAACTATCATTTCTATATATTCAATGGTGGCTTCATGATTAATTGACACCACAGAGCTTCTCAACCACACACACACACACACACAGAGATAATGTTTTTTCATGTATCATCTTAAAAATAAACAATGTTAGCATATAATTGAAAACATTATTAAGAGTTGCTTTGTGAGCCAAAAAAATTATTCAGAATGTCAGTGAGTTTTCATGATGGTTGTCTGCATATGCAGTCTCTATTCTGGAAGTAATTTCTATTCTTTTACTGAGGAGTTGCTATCTAAGTCCTACTGAGTAGTACTATTAGATTTCTGCACCTGCACATCTCTCTTTTCGATCAAACTACTCATCTTCAGGGACATGGAAATATTCAATGTGCCAATTGAACCAAGCAAAAACCATTTCTAAAAATTTGATCCTGTGTTACTTTGAGAAACATTCTTGCTTCCTGATTTTATCACACAGAACATTTTCATTCTTTCTATAACCTAATAAAATGAACTGAAATTGAACTACCTAAATCAACTTTGAATTAATACAAGTTATCAATTTTTGATCAGGTGTAACTCACAGTGGGAGGAAAGTCAAATCCCTTGTCAGGCAATAGTCGTGAAATTCCAGTAAGCACCTCATAAATTCTCATCCAGCACTACTTTTGAATTATACTCAGAACACTGAAAATATTTACACTTGGGTTGGCAAATTCCCTCTTATGTTATTTTCATTCACTCAATAGGTATTTTTAAATTCTTTTTCAATTTTTGAGAGACATTTGTTTTTCCTGGGAAACAGAAGAAAATCTTTTAACTTCTGGGTTCTAATTTTTTCATATTTTTTATTCCATGGCTTCAACTTTCCCTTTAAGGAACTGAGCTATTACAGGTTTTTTTTTTTTTTAGTACTCCTAATGTGGAGACCACTAAAGTATAATTGATCAAGTTCTGTCTCTTCTTATGATCTTTGATTTTCTCCATTGAGATTTCTTTATTGCAATTCACCTCCCAAATAACATATCTATCTATCTATCTATCTATCTATCTATCTATCTATCTATCTCTGTATCTGTCTACATGTACATCTATCTATATGATTTTCACTAAATTTACTCATCATATAACGTATAGGAGTTTCCATAACGAAGTATACTTAAACATGAGAACTGTATGACAGCAGTCTTTTTCCTTTGTGCATGTCTCCAAAATTTCTTTTTTTATCTCACTGCTAAGCACTTTTCAATAATTTTCCTACCAGTTAATTCTAATTAAATCCTTACTTCTCAAATTATCCATGATTCAAAATTCATATGATTCTATAAGCTTAAAATCAATGTTAGACCGTGAGGTATGTGTGATAAATTAGCAGGTAAGTCTTTAATCCAAAAGGAACAACAGTTAAACTCAGGACAGCAATACGACAAATCTCTAACACAAAAACCTCTAATAAGAAGAAATAAAGTTGAACTTTTAACTTTCATAAAGACATTTTCATCAGAAGGGTTTGTAAAAAATCAAATCTGACCTACTTGTCCTTATATTGATCCATATTTATATAAACATTTTAGAATAACAAATACTATGATAACATATGCTGAGCAAATGTAATTACAAGATAAACATCTTCATTCTAAATGAGTATTTTTGGCTATATGCGTTCAATTATTTATCACCCAGATGCCTAGTGACTGGAAGCTTATAACCCAATAAAATTTTTAACTTAAAGTATTTCTCTAGTTTGCAGTTTTGAAAAAAAAATTTGCCTGCATAAATAAATGAAGGCCAAAGAGAGCTTTGTTGAAAAGCGATGATGGTATAAGTGGGCAGAAGGATAACCCCATCCATCATCATGACTGTAGGTATGAGTAAAGGTCACACAATCCTTCTAAAAAGTTTTATTTACATATGTCTACTGAGGGTTTTTATTTCCAACTTAGTGTCAGCCAATGGGTTTCAAGTAGAATAAAGGGAAGAAATGTTTGTTGTTTAATTAAATTTTCTTTATGTATAATGGAACACATCAATTTTAGAATTCTGTTGGCAGTTCCATATTTAGTTCTAACTTTATTCAGAACAGGTTTTCATCTGACAAAAAGTCTTTAAGTTTAAATCTTCTAACTAAAACCATTTTTAGATATTTTATATATGACTTGTTTTTCCTTTATAAAAGTATTTTCTAATAGGATCTTATTGTTATGGGAAATTGATATTTTCCTGTCAGTTCATCATTTTGGCTCTTGGCCAACCCCATCTTTATCAGCTTTGTTTGCCCTAGAAACCAATAAAAAAGTGACGTAATAACTCTCATTCAAATAATTAAAAACATTTTTTTTCATTCCAACCACAGCAACTATTTAGCCAAACTGGTACCTATTTTTCCCTCCAATTATGCAATATGTTCTCCATATAAGCTTAAAATATATCTATGTCTGAAGCACAGTATTTGAAATAGCAATGTCAGGAGCCATTCTGAACTCACTAGTTGAGTAAACCCGTGAGGTTAAGGCACATTTGCAAGGCTCTTACCATCAGATGAGGACTGATATCCACCCCAACTTGACTGTCTCTGCTTGAGCACCAACCCCCAAGGCTCCTTGTTGATTTATCAGGCATGACTTATTCTGGCCCTGGTATGATGATTGCACCTTGTGAAGGAAACTGTTGTAGTTTGGAAAAACATTGATGCTTAGTAATTTGGAAATAGTGATCAGGACTGAGTAATCTATGACACAAAAAGGTCAGCTGTTCTTTCAGGTTTACATTAATAAAATAATAACTTTGGTACAGACTGATATACTATTCCTGGGCATGGATGACTATAGGAACTATAAGCCCTGTGGCTAATGTTTAGATGTTTTCTTTTGTGGTTACGGAACAATATTGTGTTTCCTGAAAAACCTGTTTTCTTAATACTTTCCATTAAGTGATAAACAGGCTATTGACCCCTGCTCACAAAGAACTAACTTTTGCTTTTACTATGCTAAAAACATCGTGTTTATATTTGAATGCCAATACTGGGCTGTTCCCCATACACCTATGCATATCAATGTTCTAGAAAGTTTTTACTGATCAAAGAATTTATCATCTGAATGCCACTTCTGCACCATCCCCCAAACACTTAATCATAAAATAGAGTCTCAGTCAGAGCAGAGATGCCTGGCTGGTGACCAGAAAGAATCTCGTGCCTCTCTCATCCCTCTTTCACTGACACCGTCCATCATTTAGGGACCCCTGGACCTGCTGGAGCTGGACTCCAGCATAGCAATTTCCACTCTGTTCTAACTAGCTATATATTTAAATCAGATGATAAGTACTAGCAGCAATGGGTAGATTTAAAACTGGGAGTATTTATTTTTTGTTTTCTGGGTTTTTTTGTCCTGCACAGTCTTTTTTTTTTTTAATGTTATCACTTGCTAGTACTTAAAAATCTGGACATTTAATATCAAGTTGAGATTTTTCTGGGGGCACCTGGGTGGCTCAGTTGGTTAAGCATCGGCTATGCTGACAGCTAGCTCAGAGCCTGGAGCCTGTTTCAGCTTCTGTGTCTCCCTCTCTCTCTCTGACCTTCTCCTGCTTATGCTGTCTCTCTCTCTCTCTCTCTCTCTCTCTCTCTCAGAAATAAATACAATATCAAAACAATTTTTTAAAGTTGAGATTTTCTTATTCTCATAAAATTTGAGATAGTTGGGGCACCTGGGTGGCTCAGTCAGTTAAGTGTCTAACTTCAGCTCAGGTGATGATCTCATAGTTTGAGAGTTTGTGAGCACATAGGGCTCTGTGCCGACAGCTCAGAGCCTGGAGCCTACTTTAGATTCTGTGGTTCATTCTCTTTATGCCCCTCCCCATTTGTGCTCTATCTCTCTCTGTCTCTCAAAACTAAAAAGTGTAAAAAAAATTTTTTTTTAATTATTGAGAGATCTACCAAGTCTGGGTCAACTCCTGTAGTATCCACTCAAATCGAGTGGCTATTTTCCTGTTAAAACTTCACCTACTCATGGATGTGACTTCCACTTGAATCATGGGTTGACACCGAAGGGTAAGTGAGTTTATAAAATTTGATCTGAATCCTATCTTTCCTCCACTGAGTCCCAGTCTAATGTTCAGTTGCTCTTTGACAACTTCCTGAAAACATCTTGAGCCTGGTAATCATTTCTATTTCTGTCCTCCTCACTCTATTTTTATTTAAGAGGCTAATTTGGAACTTAGCATAAACATGACATGGTTTCACTAAATCACCGCTCTCCCAAGTGGATTATAAATCCATTCGGTACACAGACCATATCTTGCATTTATCATACATGCCTTACTTTTTCGTATAATACCTTGGACATGTAACAATTTATACAAGGCAGTATAGTAAAACTTTGCATCGTGAGTAACTTGTTCTTCAAGTGTTCAAGATAAGCCAGCATATCTAATAAATTTTAACTTGATAGATGAGCAATATCTTGCAATATGAGTAGTATGTGACACTGAATGTCACATGTTCACAACTGAGCCAATGGTTCTTTTCTCTCTCTCCCTACAGGATTGTGGGTGATTGTCTCCCACGTTCAGATCCTTGGTCTCAGGCTGTGGTGTTTCACAGAACTCAGTGATTTTTCCAGATGTTGAAAGGTGCCTACAACTGGCATTAGTATATTTTTTGTCACTTCAAAGCATCTATAGACAGTCCTTTGTTTTTCTATACAAGAGTAAGTTTAGGAATGCTTTGCTTCATTCAAGGTCAGGTTGCCTGCAGATACAGACCCTTTCCTCTGCTGCCTTATTGCCAGTTCCATTAAATACAGTATATAACAAGTTTATTTATATTATACTGTAGTCAAAATTCATGTGAACATTATAACGGCCCCCGTAAAGAAAAAGGTTGAAAAGGCAGTAAGAAGGAAATGATTACAGTGGAAGATAAAATGGAAATCATCAAGAGGTATGAACAAGGTATGCAAGTGACCGAAATGGCAAGATTTTATAATAAGTCTACATCTGCATCTGGTCTGCAGAGAAGGAGGAGAAAATGGCTGAGGTATCCCTCACTTCAAATGTTAATGGAGATGTGTGGAGAGTGGGAAACAGTGCAAATTTTGTAGAAAATTACCACCTGAATAAGGCTGTTGAAAGGCAAGCTATTAATCTGTTCAGCGACAATGCAATGTCACATTTCCATGAAATCCTCTAAAGGAGGCAACAGCAAGTGTCATTGGATAGGTTCCTTGTTAAAGTTGCATGAAAAGAAAAAGATTCCATTGAGCCAAGAGACAGTAGTGGTTCTGTTAGTGATAGTGAAAGTTGTCCTATTTAACAACCCTCTTCTCTCTTGTCTCCCTCACACCAACCACTAAAGTTTTCAATGGTAAATGCAGGTTAATTTATTTTTCTTCATATTTTGTATTATAGTGCAATACTGTAATCATTTTGAAATGAGTATTTTTGGGTCATGGAACAAATCATTTAACTTTCCATTATTTCTAATCAGAAATTCGCTTTGATATACAAGTGCTTTGGATTACAAGCATGTTTCCAGAATGAGCTATGCTTGCAAACCAAGGTTTTACTATATTTTATTCTAACTATGGTTTAGTATCTAAGGAAGTACTTCTTTTTTTTAAATAAGAATTAATCTAAATGAATGTGTATTACACACATCTGGGCACTCCAGGTTTATGTCTTTCTCCCAGCCATGTGTGGCAATGTCGTGGAAATCTCACAAGAAAACACTTGGTTTAATTCAGGCAATCATGTTCAAGTAATTAGTTTTGGTTCCAATCACTTGAGTTAAATATTTGCAAGAAGAGTGCAGGATAAGAATTCTGGAAATAAATGTAGAAAATTGCCACAGGTATCGTTTTTGGTAACAAGAATTTGCCTCTGCCTCAGTCATGTTTCATATACTATGGAAATACTTTAAATTCAGAGGGTACATAATACTCCATGAAAATTATAGTTTCATTATGTAGTAAGTGGAATGTGCAAGATATATAAAATCAGGAATGGAAAAATCAAACCACGTGGATCACAGAAGTTCAAAGCTCTTAATCAGAGATTAAATTGTGATTTCAGAATCTTCAAATGCAGTTTAAGTACTTTCTAAACCATAAAGAATAGTTTATATGTATGCAAATTAGAGCTTATTTGATTGATGGGGTGAAACATAGTTTAGGTATTTCAGTGACAGGTATCCCTTACTTTTTGCAAATTCACATTGCGCCACTTAAAAGACCTACTCATGTACCTGTTTTTGCTAACTGAAAGAAACCTGAAGAGGATTTTCACTTATTGGAAAAAAGGGAAAAAGCAAAACATAGCATTCAATGTTTGTTTCATATTGCAGCCAGCCATTTTACAGGCAACACACAACACAAGCAGCGAGAGTGGCACTTCCGAGGTTCTTCCCTGGGAACTACACTCAGCATCTCAGCATCAAGCTGCCATTGTTTTGAGCTGTGTCTGTGAGCATCCATGCTTTATCTCAATTTATTTTGTGCATCTGTTCTCAAGATGTGTCCTAAGGTATCAGAAAAACCTAAAAGTGGTTATTTGGGGGGCCTGGAAGTGCTCAAAAAATTTTCCATATGAAGTAATGGTAATTGCTTCTTCACTTTATGCCATTTTGGCTCACAAAAGGCTTCATAGGAATGCTCTACTCCTGGAATGGCGGGGGGGGGGGGGGGGGGGGGGGGGGGAGAGAAGGGACTTGTACCTTAAACGTACTTCAGAATTGCTATAGAATTCCTAGTTAACAATTTGGTTTTTAAAGCCTCACACAAATGTATAGCTTTATAATTATCATTCTATTATATGCACAGGAGTTTAAAATATAATTATGCAAATTACTGATAAATATTTGAGTTGGTAGAATGCTTGATTGGTAAAATAAAAAAGTTATATTTCTATCGTTCCTCTGGCAATTTGCTATTTTATACCAAATGATTTTAATTTTCATTTAATTTGCTGAAGTGAATGGTCCTTTTTAACACCTTAGAAAACCTGAATTTTAAGATAAAATATGATAGATTTCAAACACACAGTAAATAATTTTCAAACAAAGGAAAAGCCATCATAAGCCAGAAAGGAAGAAAGAAATCCAAGGGAGAGGGACACATTTCAGCTAACTGTAAAGCAACTCACTGGAAATAACACTCCCACAATTTTTTTTCTCCAACACTCCCACAATTTGACCCAACAGATGAGTGATTCCTGTTTTAAGAAGAGTGTGACCTTTGTTGTAGAAAGCAGCACTGCTGAAACTCTAAGTAAGGGCTGACAGATCCTTCTTGACCAAATTTCAGTTTTAGTGAATCTCTTTCTTGACTAGGACTCAACGTTTATTTATAAAAACTAGAGGGGATACAGCATTCCACCAACTCCCTTTCACACACACACACACAAACTCACTCATAGACACAAAATAAGAGACATGAAAAACACTAGCATAGCTTCTAACAGCTTCAAGGCCATATCCCTAGGATGACCCCAGCTCCCTTTAAAATGCCTGCCTGAGAAAGAGCAAGGCTGCCCAAGGAATTTACTGTTTGCTCCAGCCAACACTTGAACACAGGAACCCTGTCTCCCAGTCTCTGTGGGAAGATAGGAGTCTAAGTTCCACTAGCACCAGTTAGCAAACCCAGGTGATCTTCATACAAACAAAGACCTCTTCTGCTTTTCATAAATTTCTCCACCCCTGACTCTGCTCAACACCCTCCCCAGTACCCTCTCCTTTTAAAATTCATGGTCATCTCCATACAAATGGAATTTGAATTCATGGGGGACCCTCTCACCAACTGCAGTAACTTATTACTGAATAAAATGTGTCCTTGCTTGGTCTTTGACATGGTCCATACAAGAAATAGGGGATTAAATGAACACTGTTCATCACCCAGAAAAAGATAAAGAGATGATGGAGTGCTTGTGAAAGAAAATATAAAACTTTAAGAAATTAATAATCCAAACCTCTAACCGGAATTAAGTATAAGAAATTACTAATCTAAATTTCATAAATAATTTGTCACTTTCTTTTTATTACCTACACTTTACTGAACTGAAAAGAAATGAACTCTTTACAAAATAAGTACAAAATTAAAATTGCAAAGACCAGGGGGAAAAAAGTGAATAAGAGTGAAAAGAATTAAAGACTTGTTGAATGAAAAATGTTAATATAATTTGAAAGAAACTATAAAATAAGTATATTTGAAAATTAAGGAGAAAAAAATTTAAATGAAAGAAAAATATATGACTATATATGTTAAGGAAGACAGAATTAGAAAAAAAATCAATATTTTCTGAAATCGAAAACATAGTGATTATAACCTAACAATGTTCATATTCTTATCAGCACTATTTCCCCATTTTTCCTTCAAATAGAAATTCCATTTCATTTTTTCAAACATTCCCTATTCATCTACCTAGTTAAATGCCCCCCAGGTGCTTATTCAAGACCAACTTGCAAAGACAGATCTGACTGATACACAGAAAATCCCACTACACAACTAATGATTTCATTCTAGAATGGGAAAACATCAGAATTTGGGTAAAAGAGATATGATGAAAACAATACCATTGTCCTAATAAGAAAAAAAAAAAGTTTAGATTTTCAACTAGATTGTTTTATGTGAATATTCTACTTATATGTTTTTTTTAAATGTTTTTATTATTTTTATTTTTTAGAGAGAGAGAGAGAGAGAGAGTTGAGTAAGGGAGGGGTAGAGAGACAGGGAGACACCAAATCTGAAGCAAGCTCCAGGCTACTAGCTGTCAGAACAGAGCTCAATGTGAGGCTTGAACCCACGAAGTGTGAGATCATGACCTGACCCAAAGTCAGACATTTAACCCACTTAGCCATTCAGGTGTCCCTTCTGCCTATATTTTATGTGTAACATGTTATATTTATATAATACAACAATATCATATAAATGTTATATGTTATTATACATTACATATTATTTTATATTAGGCTATGAGTGGAATTATAAAGATACATAGAAAATGGCAAAGCAAAGAAATGGAAGAAATTTGATACTGACAACATGTACCAAACTGTAGAAAATATCTATCCTGGAGGCTATACTACCTCTAAACCTTATGCAAGGTATTTTTTCTGTTACTCACCAGCTACATTTTAACTGGATATACACTGAAATATAAAACTCAATGGATAGGTGAATAAAGGGACGTTAGGTAAGGCTAAAGAAAGCATAAGGATGATGAGAAGAAATATACAAAAGGAATTTTTATCACAAGTTAAAATACAACAATTGGGGGTTTAAAAATCTAACTAGTGGCTCCTGGGTGGCTCAGTTGGTTAGGCTCCTGAATTTGGTTCAGGTCATGATTTCACAGTTCACGAGTTCCATTCTGCCTCGGGCTCTGTGCTGACAGCTCAGAGCCTGGAGTCTGCTTTGGATTCTGTGTCTCCCTCTCTCTCTGCTCCTCCCCCGGCTGCACTCTGTCCTCTCTCTCTCAAAAATAAACATTTACAAAAATAAAAATAAACAAATAATTAAAAATCTAACAGTTTTTAATGAGACAAAAACACTGATCTATATTTGTATACTATATAATTTTACTATCTATGTTATCTTCATATAATATCCACTTTATATTTATATACTTTCTATATTTATATACTTTCATATACAATGTACATGAATATATTTATTTGTGCATATATACATATACATGAATATATATACATATACACGTGTACACAATTATGCCATGTATTAGAAATGTCAAACACATTCACAATAAAAATAAGTACTGAATGAGAAAGTGACAAAATGAAGTGCTAAATTTTCACTGGTGGATATGTTATCAATTTGCATCTTTACACACTGTTCTCAAATTTCAAAGTTAGCATTATACCTTGCTTTTCTTGATTAATTTATGCTTCCCTAATCAATACCTCACAACCCAATAATAGTACATGCCCCTTATTTTGTCATTTAAAATAGAATAAATTTTAGAGTGACTGGGCGGTTCAGTTGGTTAAGTATTCAACTCTACATTTCAGCTCAGGTCATGGTCTCATGTTTTGTGAGTTCAAGCCCCAAATCAGGCTCTGCACTAGATTCTTTCTTTCTCCCTCTCTTTCTGCACCTCCCCTGCTCTCAAAATAAATAAATATTAAAAAATAAATTTTATTTGAAAATAGCATATATTCCAACTGATTAGAAATTTAAACTGCTGTGTAGTATTCTGTGGTATAAATGTATCCATTCTCATTATTGGTGAATTAAATCTCTATTATCTAATTTATGTTCAAACAATGTTAAATGAGAAGAGTTGTATAGGTTCAATATACAATCATTCATATAAAATAAGTGTATTTAATATACTATTTTAGCTGCAGGTATACATCTGACATTTTAAATGTGGATGGAAATATTACACACTAAAGGAGGGTATGAAGGGAAGAGAGTTCAGGAGGAAAGCACAAAGGTACTTATAATTGTTATATTATGTATAAATATATGTATAAAGCAAAGAATGAAAAAAATAACATTTAAATATGGTGAATGATGGATATATGCATATTCACGGTATCATTTTCTGTCTTTTCTTCAACATAAAAATTGTTAAAACAAAAATAAATATATAAACATAAGTTATAGTTCTTTTATATTAAAAAAGTAAATTCTGAGGCCTCATTGGCATCCATGGGAACTAGCTAACAGGGTTGCATGGATGACAGTATACATAACTGGATGTGGAGAGAAGTTGAGTTGATGGCCTTGGGCAAGTTACTTGACATATATGAATCTCTGACTCCTTATCAATAAAAGCAAAACAATAGCAGTGTTTGCCTTGATTAGTTGTTTTGAAAATTAAATTAGACAGCTTGTATTAAGTCCCTGAAATACAGAAGGGCATAAACAAATGTTAGTTCTTCTATCATGAATAAATATCCAGTTTCTTAGTAACTCATTGCAGAGGATAGGAAGTTTCTGTTGCCTTCATACTTAATCATCTGACTAATTAATTTCTAATTTTTTTAAATATTTTATTTATTTCTAGGAGAGAAAGAGAGAGACAGCATGAGCACGGGAGGGTCAGAGAGAGAGGGAGTCACAGACTCTGAAACAGGCTCCAGGCCCTGATCTGGCAGTCAGCACAGAGCCCGACGCGGGGCTCGAACCCCGACCGCAAAGTTGGAAGCTTAACCGACTAAGCCACCCAGGCGCCCCATTAATTTCTAAATATATTCTATAATATTCAGATATTCAAGGTAAGCACCATAGGACTTTAGAATTTTCAAAAAGCCAGATTAACCAGAATTCAAGAGAACAGTATTTAAAATACTTATTGCATTGTATATGGCTAGCTTATAGGTTTTACTTAATTTTTTACCTCTTTACTTGCTCAGATTTATTCTAAAAATTTCACTTGTTTAAATTAAATATTTCTGTTTGTACTACAAAGTATGCACTTCTTCTTAAAGCTAATAATTAAAAATAATAAACAAGTATGAAAACTGTCAGGTTTGTTTGCCAGCTTTTTTCCCTCTGTGTCATACTGGAATTAAGGCATTACTGAATGCCAGTAGTATTTAATAAGGCAAAGTGGCTTTGAAAATAACTTTAACTTTGAGAATCTGTCCTTTTTTCAGACTGATATTCTTTGATATTTAATAATATGTTCCTTGGTAGGAGATAAGAGGTAGAAAGTATGTAAGAAGGGGGATCTAGTATTGCATACCAAGGTATTTTCATTTTATATGCCAATTTTTATTTATGGTTTGATATATAAGTGTCACATCATATATCTTTCAAAAGAGGTAATTCTTTGACAAGGCAGGAAATTGTACACCAAATTATATTTTACCCCCACACACACTTATACACATAAATACATGCTCTCTCTGTCTCTGTCTTTTCAATTTGAAAATTGGTAGAATATCATTATAGAAGAATGCTTACTTTTCCAATATTTCTATTAAATGCCATCTAATGAATAGAAACTTAAATACAAAATGTAGAGGTATTTGGAAAATTTAGGATTGTAAATCCACTTCCTAATGTTGTAACACTCACGTAGTCTGTATCCCATGGCTTTCTAATAATTGTAATCTACTTTGCCCCCTGTGTTAGAGATATAATTATGTTAACAGCTTTCCTACACAGGCACCATACATTGCCATTATGAGGCTAACTTCATTTAATTAGCATCATGTAGTAAATTAGCAGTTATAAGGACTGCTGGGTACAAGGGGATCTCTATTTTCTCACCATTTACTTAATCCTCAGTCAATGTTAAGATTACTGCTCACTGAATTTCCATAGCAAAATCTCCCTCCTCAGAGGTTGTGATTCAGCATCTGTATGGATTTGGAACAGTTTTCTCCAGACGCCCAGAAGTTAGGATTATTGAAACCCTGTCCTGCTCCCTGTTAGAAAGATGCAGGAATGCAGCGAAACAGTGCCCATGTGAATGCATTCTTTTTCTTTCAAAACAATTATTGTTTTGAACAAGTTGATAAAAAAGAGTAGTATTAGCTAGAGAATAAATGGAAAGGCAGAATGATTCCTTTTAAAAGAAGTTCCCAGATTTCATTGGTATTTTAGTGAGCTGACTTTTTTATGCCTAGCCCTTGCTGGAGACACATAAAATTAAATTACATTATTATTTATCTCATTACTAGACTTCCAGTGTGCTGTGAAGATGAATAACTTCTATGTTTGTGTGCAAGTATGTGCTTGATAATTCATTGTTTTTCAACTTTATTAAGAATTATTTTCACAATTTCAAAAACTAACAGTTTTAAGCAGAAATTATCAAAATCTCAGAGCATTAGAAAAAACATATTTACTTGCTTAATATAGAAGAGAAATGATGCATTCTTAAAATGCCATCTCATCTTGGTATTTCAATTTAACTTAATTATATATAACACAACAATATAACACACACACACACACACACACACACACACACACACACACTTTATAAGTAACTTCCAATCTGTGGTTTTATGATCAGAGTCTATAACGACTAATTCAGGCTCCAGAAATAAATACTGAAGAAACTCTTCCCAAAGCATTATAAAAACTAGTCTAAAACCTTCTGTTGTCTACTTTCCCTCAGGTTCTACATGTGTCCTGCCAAATAATCTATAAACACTGAGTATCACACCCGTGTAGAAAGTATTTCATGTATGTTAAAAGAGAAAACCACACTCAATTTTTACTGGTTTTCAAACAAATAGAAAGTGTGAGGATTTAGTTTAGATTATAGACAGGCCCTGTATTACAATGATTTGGCTTATAATATTTTTATTTTATGATGGTGTGAACATGGTATGAATTCAGTAAAAAACATACTTCAAATTTTGAAGTTTGATCTTTTCCAGATTAGCTATATGCAGTAAGACACTTTCTCGTAATGCAGGGCACCAGCCGCCAGCCCCACCTTCCAGTCAGCCGTGGGTTCACAGGGGAAAGCAAGTGGTATACTTAGAACCGTTTTTCACTTTCAGTACAGTATTCAATAAATTACACAAGATACTCAACACTTTATTATAGAATAGGCTTTTTGTTAGAAAAGTGTTCTGAGCACATTTAAGGTAGGCTAGGCTAAGTGATCATGTTTGGTTGGTTAGGTGTATTAAATGTATTTTCAACATGATATTTCCTGCTTATGAAAGGTTTGTTGGGATGCAGTGTCTTCTTGAGTTAACGAAGATCTGTACTTGTTTGGCTGTCCCCTCACCTAGCAGGAATTTAAAATATCTGGATCTTGAATACATGCCACATGGATTCCCTTAGGCATGATTTTCTACTGAATACTAAGCTGATTCTTGACAAAGATTGTCAGAAGCATTTCCGTAGGCCCAAAGGGGGTTTTCATCATCAACAGAGGTAAACTCCTGGAGTGTTTTATCTACCTCTCAGAGAGGCCAGGCTTTTGTGACTTTCAGCCTACTTGGCTGGCCTAGCCCTCTCCATAATTGCTCTCAGACATCATCTCTCTCAGAGATACAATCCCAACTGTAACATGTCTCATGCCTTGTTCAAGGCCATTTGACCTTTCTCCCTGGTGAGTCTTTGGTGAGTCTCTGTTTCCATGGATTCAGGAGAGGACAAAAGGCCTATTGTGAGCTCACAGAAGCACCATAGCTTACAAGGTGTGGCAAGGAGGAATGTCAGTTCACACTCACTTGCTGGTTTGCCCTGTACCCTGTGGATATTACTTGGGTGCTAGTATTGCTGTCTGGAGACCTGCTTTCTCTGGTAACCACTACGAGTGGGCACATTGCACAACCAAGATGTGTAACTGAGTTGATATCTGTAAAGCAATGTTAATCAATGAAACAAAGCCAATGGGTACATTTTTCTCCCATTGTTTTTGTGGAGAGATTCTTTTGAGACATATTTGTCCATAGGGTCTCTATGAAGATATACCTCCCTAGCCTCACTTTCCTCAACCTTTCTTCAATTTCCTTCAATCATGACTTCTTTGGAATTTACAACCCATAAAATGTTAGCATATAATGCATTAGGCCAGTTTTCTAGGCAAATCATCTATCTACCCATTTGAAGAGAATATGTAAGTCACTGGCCAACTAGCTAAAAATCAGAGTCAATACATTTAAGCTCATGTCTTTTATTCATGGGGAAACTACCCATTCCTTTAGCCAGATCCTAGCTACTCTTACCAACAACTTAGATATGCTTCATTATTTTGTTTGGAAGCACGTGATTTTGGGAAGTAGCAAACTTGAAAAGATGATGAAGGATTTCTTCACTGTTTTCTTTAGGAGAGAAAGGTCACAGTGAGGCAGCAAGGAGACAAACTAAAAAAAGGAAAAAGAAAAAAGGAATAAAAATGACGTTGTGCCAAGAACCCTGAACACTTTTATGTTTTGGGACCATTACTACTATAAAATACAACATTAAAACTGATTTTATAATAATTGTCTGAATTATAAGGAAAAACACAAATTATATATACTATACTCAATGTACAGAAGGCAGGCAAGTTCCTTAGAGAATTCTCAACCAAACAATTATAAAAATGTCTTGATGCTAAGATTGGAGCTAGACATTCTGAGAAATCTGGCCCTATAGAACACTTCATTCTCTAAGGTTCCAGATCACATTTAATTTCACCTTTTTAAAGAAGCTAGATATTTCCACATGGCAACCTGAAATATGTAGAAGCATACTCATAGCAGCAAGGGAAGATCAGATATTGGCTTTACCACAACTGTTTTTTCAGCTCTGGCTTCCTGAATCAGGTTGATATTCCTAAATACAAACCAGACACATGGGAGTGGTGGGAGGGGGAGAATGAAAGAGAGACAATGAGAGAGAAAATTTGAATAACCCACAATTAGTAAAAAGAATAAATTTATAATAATAATAATTTTAAAAAACCTGACAAAGAAAGCACTGGAACTGATGGCTTCAATGGTAAATTCTACCAAACATTTAAAGAACACAATCCTTCTCGAGATTTTCCAAAAAGTTGAAGAGGAGGGAAAATCTGATGTGTTCTATAAGGCCAGCATTATCCTGATACAAAGGGAAATACACTACAGAAAAGAAAAACTACAGATCAATTACTTTTATGAACAATGATGGAAAAATGCTCAACAAAATACTAGCAAACCAAATTAAACAACATATTAAAAGAATTATACACCACAATCATGTGGGATTTTTTTCTGGAATGCAAAGATCAACCAACATAAAATAATTCAATATAAGATATCAGATTAACAGAATGAAGGATAAAACACTATATAAAAACTATTATGTCACCTGATGCCAAAAAGACACTGACAAAATTCAACATTCTTTCAAGATAAAAACAGTCAACAAGAGGCATCTAGGTGGCTCAGTCAGTTAATCCTCCAACTTAAGCTCAGGTCATGATCTCAGAGTTCATGGGTTTGAGCCCCACATTGGGCTCTGTGCTGAAGGCTTAGCTTAGAGCCTGGAGCTTGCTTTGGATTCTTTGTCTCCCTCTCTCTCTGACCCTCCCCTGCTCATGCTGTCTCTCTCTCTCTCTCTCTCTCTCTTTAAACATTTAAAAAAAACAGTCAACAAATTAGGAATAGAAACTACTTCAACAGAAGAAATGACACATATGAGAAACCCACAGCAATAATCATACCCAAGAGAGAAAGACTGAACAAAATGCGCACTTTCACCACTTCTACTCAATGTGGAATTTGAGGTCCTATTCAGGGCAATTAAGCAAGAAAAAATAAATAAATCATCCAAATTAGAAAAGATGAAGTGAAGTTATCTCTTTTAACACATGACATAATCCTATCTTTAGAAGACTCTAAAGATTCTACAAAAAATATTAAAATAAGCAAATTTGGTAATGTATCAGGATATAAGTTAAGCAGTATACAAACTAAGTTGTAATCCTATATACTAACAATAAACAATCTAAAAGGAAATTTTAAAAAACCAAATCACATAAAAATAATAAATATTTAATAATCAACTTATCTAAGAAGATGAAAGACTTGTACAATAAGAACTATGAAACATTTCTGAAAGAAATTAAGAAAGACATAACTGAAGAGAAAGATATCCTATGTTCCCAGATTAGAAGAATGAATACTGTTAAGATGCCAATACTATCCAAAGTGATATAAAGAATTAATGTAAACTCTATGAAAACCTTAATGATATTTTTTGTGGAAATAGAAAAATCTCCTCTAAAATTCATGTAAAATCTGAAGGGACCCTGAATAGCCAAAACAATTTGAAAAAGAACAAAGCTGGAGATTCACACTTCCTGTTTCAAAGCTCATTATAAAGCTACAGTAACCAAAACAATATGGTACTAGCAAAAAGACAGACATATGAACCAAGAGAATAGAATAGAGTTCAGAAGTAAACTTCTACATATATGATTAAGTGATTTTCAGTTAGAGTGCCAAGACCATGTAATTTGTAAAAGACAATATTTTCAACCATATTGGAAAAAATGGATATGCACATGCAAAAAAAAATAAAGTTGGACACCCCAAATACACAAAAATTAACTAAAAAAGATATCCAAGACCTAAATGTATGACCTAAAACTATCACACTTTTAGAGGAAAGCATATAGCAAAATACGACGTTTGATATGACAATGACTTCTTAAATATGACAATAAAGGCACAGGCAACAAAAGAAAATGTAAACAAATTGAACTTCATGAAAATTTCTTTTAAAATTGTGCATCAAAAGATATTATCAACAGGGGCACCTGGCTCAGTCAGTTAAGCTTCTGACTTCAGCTCAGGTCTTGAACTCACAGTTTGTGAACTCAAGCCCCATGTCGGGCTTTGTGCTGACAGATCAGGACCTGGAGCCTGCTTTGGATTTTGTGTTTCCCTCTCCCTCCCTCTCTCTCTTTCTCTGCTCCTCCCCGCCTGTACTCTCTTTCTCTGAGAAATGAATAAACATTAAAAAAAGAGATACTACCAACAGAGCACAAAGGCAATATACAGAATAGGAGAAAATAACTGCATATCATATATCTGATAAGATATTACTATCTATAATACATAGAATATTTCTAAAACTTAACACCAAAAACCAAACAACTCATTATAAAGATGGATAAGGGACTTAAGTAGACATTTCTCTAAAGAACATATACAAATGGTGAATAAACACATGGAAAGATGCTTAACATCATTAATCATTAAGGAATTGCTTATCAAAAATATAATGAGATACCACCTCATGTCCATTAAATGCTTATCGAAAAAATAAAAAAAGGAAGCAATGACGCCAAAGATGTGAATAAAGTTTAACCTTTGTGCAATATTGCTGGGGAATGTATAATGGTATAGCTGCTATGGTTTCTCAAAAAAAATAAAAAAAGAATTGCCATATTACCCAGCAATTCTACTTCTGGGTATAGTTAAAAAAAAATTTAAAACGCAGTCTCAAAGAGATATTTATATACTCATATTCATAGCTGCCTTTTTACAATAAATAAAACAGAAGCAACTCAAGTGTCCATCAACAGATAAACAGATAAATAACATGTACTATAGACTTACAATGGGATATTATTAGCCTTGTGAAGGAAGGAAATTCTGACATATACTACAACAAGGATAAATTTTTTTAATGTTTATTTATTTTTGGAGAGAACACAAGTGGGGAGGGACAGAGTGGAGGGGACAGAGGATCTGAAGTGAGCTCCACACTGACCGCAGTAAGCCTGATGTGGTGCTCAAACTCGCAAAACTCAGAGAGGTTGAGCCGAACTCAGATTCTCAACTGACTGGGCCACCCAGGTGCCCCAACAGGGATGAAGTTTGAGGACATAATACTAAACAAAATAGTCCAGTGACAAATAGACAATGCTGTATGATTCCTCTCTTATGAAGCAGTCAGAGTAGACCAAACTGTAGAGATGTAAAGGACAATGGTGGATACCTGGGGCTGAGGAGAGGAGCAAATGACAAGAAATTATTGTTTAATGGGCAGAGAGACTACTCTCAGTTTTGCAAGATGGTGGTGTTGGTTGCACAAGAGTATGTATAAATGTGCTTAATACCTGTGAATGGTACAGTTAAAAATGGTTACAATAATAAATTTTATGTTATGTATAGTCTACCACAATTTAAAAATAGAAAACATATGTGAGGTTATATGTATCTCACAATTAATTTCACTAAGAAAAAAGGTAAGTTTCAAAATTATTAACTGATCGGAGGAGTAGCACAGCTTGCCCAAAGTTCACACAGCTGGTAAGTGAGAAAGCTTGACCTGAGCCCAACCAGCGGCAACAGTGTCTGTACTTCTGCACTTTTTAAAGAAATGTTTATTTATTTTTGAGAGAAAGAGAGCAAAGCATGAGTGGTAGAGGAACAGGGAGAGAGAGGAAGAGAGAGAAACTGAAGTTGGGGCTGGAACTCACAAACTGTGAGATCATGACCTGAGAGAAAGTTGGATGATTAACCAAGTGAGCCACCAGGAGCCCATGTACTTCTGCGCTCTTTATTGATCAAACCAACATCTATACTTTACAATGCAGGTAAAGACAAAAAAAATGTCTTTATGTGAAATTTTATTTTATTTTCTTAATGTTTTTATTTATTTCTGAGAGAGAGAGACAGCGTGAGCAGGGTAGGGTCAGAGAGAGAGGGAGACACAGAACCCGAAACAGGCTCCAAGCTCTGAACTGGCTGTCAGCACAGAGCCAGGTTCGGGGCTCAAACCCAGGAACCATGAGGTCATGACCTGAGTCAAAGTCGGACGCTTAACCGACTGGGGCACCCAGGCGCCCCTTATTTTTTTTATTTTTGATAAGGGGAAGTGTAACAGTGGTTCTTAGATATATCATCAAAATGTCTATTTAGGTCCCAGAATTGATTTGAGCCTTAGTTCTTAAAGCTACTCAATATGATCAGGAAAGTGAATCTTTAAAAGGATGAAAGGAGATCGCTTAGGTGGCTCAGTTGGTTAAGCATCAACTCTTGGCAGGATCTCATGGTTCTTGGGACAGAGCACCACATCAGGTTCCATCAGCAGAACAGAACCTGCTTGGGATTCTCTCTCTCCCCCTCTCTCTCTCTGCCCCTCTTCTGTTCTCTCTCTCTCAAAATAAAAAAAACTTAAAAAAAAAAAAAGATAATGAGAATGGTGAGAAATGAATGAGCAACACTGAGTAGTTAGAATTGTGGTTATGGAATTAGTTGGTTGGTCCTGTGCTTTTAGATGGAATGCGGGTTCACTGTGAATATGGGATTCACATCTTAATTCCTTTCTGAGGCCAGGGTGTATTTTGTGCTAGACTTGGTGCTCAGTGTTCTCATAAATGTCCCTTAACTTTATCTCTCACAGTGATTCTGCATTAGGGAAATAGAAATGTCTATTTATTCCCATAATGTTTTTTTTTATCTTACTGAGAATATTCCAATTTCAAGACCATTTTTCAAGACCAACCAATTTTTAACTTTGTATATTGGTAGGTAATGATAAAGCGGTCAGTTTTCTTGGACTTAGGTTTTCTGCTTTTATTTGGACGAATTTGGGTAAGATATTTTTCTTGAAGTTTTGTTTGATTTAAATCAATTCATTAGAGAGTATGTATTTTTTAATTAATTCCCTTGATCACCAAATCACATTCTAATTTCCATCTCCCCACAGGAGATCCTCTTAATGAACTTATACTATTTCTTTTTAATTTAAAGATATTCTTGTAAAAATGTGTACTCTTTTTTTTTTTTTTCCTATGCAGGCATTTTTCCTTCTGGAAAATAATTCCCCTTAGTTATGGGAAATAAATATTCTCTTTACATCAGCAAGATAATGAGCACGGTTTGTGGCTAGGTAGTATGTCTTGGTGCCTCATCTACCACCCTTTCTCTACAGTATATACAATGTGCCACTTTTGCATTGATGGGCCACCTGGACCTTACTGCTGTGGTTACTCTAATACCCTCAACTTAACTTGCCATTTTTATCCAGGAACTGCCAATGTGTGCCTGGTATTTGGGAAGTTTATTTCTTCCACAAATGCCAGTGATGTGCTTGCTCTTATTCAGCAAGTCTAAATAACTAAAACAAAAATTATTGATACATTTAAATTCGAAATTTCCATCAATCTTTGTAAACGATTGCCTATTATGTGTCATGATAAGAGCCCACAGGAGCTTGAGAGAATATAGTTCAATCATCACAATTAATACAATTAATCCACTGTCATATTTGAGCCTATAGTGTGCTGACTCTAAAAAAATAATTATCTGCAAAATATATGCCAGAAAAAAGAATAGCACATTACTAGAGGGTGTATGCTGACCTTTTACCTTAGAGTAAAATGGACTTATGATTTATTTCTATACCAATTAGCTAGTACTTATGAGAAACTGCAAGCCAATTAGGATAACACAGAAAAGTGATCTTAAATTCTATTCTTGTGCTCAAATATAATTTAAAATACTGTTGATAATCTATAGAACTCTGTTTTATGATGTAGTTAATTTAGGTTTCAGGGTAAAGTATGAAATGGAGATAACTAGTTGTATTATTCAGACATAATGTCTTGCACATTGATTTTTTTCTGATTGAATAGGACTTTATAGTAAACATATATTATACTTTATATTAAAGATTCAGTAATACTTCATGAGGTAACTTATGTATGAAGTAATACTTCATAAGCTAACACATGAGCACAATCCAGTATTGAATTTACTCTTAGATTTAAACTTTTAAGTTCAATCAACACAAAGTTTTTATTAAGTAAAAATACCACTACATAAATGAATAAAGAATGTGTTTTTTTTATTGGAAACAAATGTAGAAGTAGTAAAAATTATAATTTTTTTCTCCCTAGATTTCTAACTCAATCTAACAAATGTGGGTGATAATAGAGTTTATGAGGTTATCTCCATCAGTGTGGGCTTATCTAAATCACAAATAAATTGTCAAAAGGTAGATTCTGTCATCAGCTAGAAAAGTGATAAAATCCCTAAAGGGTAGAAGAGGTTCAGAAACTTCACTTACAAAAGAAGACTTTGATTTAGTTTTTAACACATCTTTCCTTTCACATTAGAGGTCTGGGGGACAAAATTTTTAAGTTTTATATACGGTGTTAATCTTGGAAGTATAATCATTACATTCATTTACTCGTGGTTGAGAAATGGAACTTTTTTTAAAAAAAATTTTTGAGAGAGAGAGAGACAGAAAGAGAGAAAACGTGCATGTAAGTGGGGGAGGGGCAGAGAGACAGGAAGAGAGAATCCCAAGCAGGTTCTGTGCTGTCAGCAAGGAGCCCAACATGGAGCTTGATCTCACAAATCTGTGAGATCATGACCTGAGCCAAAATCAAGAGTCAGATGTTGAACCAACTGAGCCACTCAGGTGCCCTCAAGAAATGAACATTTTAAAAATAATAGGTGATAACAAAATTACTGATTTATGGATTTAGGGCTTTGTTATTTATACCGAATAATCTGATACCACTAGAATCTCATCAGTAACCTGTTAGTAGTAATAGGACATTTAATGCCCAAGATCTACTACTATTTGGTCACTTCCTATATTTCTCTTTCCTTCCCTTCTCTATCATCCCTTCTCTCCTTTCTGCCTCCCTCCTCTGGCCTGCCTTTCTCTACCTATCTTTCTCTCTCTCATCGGCTGAGACTCTCTACCTGCGAGTTCTTCTATTTCAAATCCTAAGAGCCTAATCTTTGGTACAGGTATTGAACTTATCATGACTTAAATGTTGCCTTCTCTGTAAAACCTTAAATAGATAAAAAATATTTTTCCCTTTCAATAGATTTCCCCTAATTATGGCAGAATAAAATTTGTATTTTGCTCCATGTTTTATGTGTGCCTTTTCCTATCCCTTTTCCGCCCCCCCCTTCCCAAGGCAGAGGTAATGTTCTTCTTATCACTGTCTCCTTAGCCTTAAAATCATTTGTGAAACACAGAAGATTTGTAATGAGAGTTTATTTTGTAGATAATTACTTTTATTTTTAGGTGAATTTTCCCAATTGTTCAAGTAAGTTAATTTTGTTCTCTGTGGAGACTTTCAAAAGGGTTAAGAGACTAAAAAATGAATTTTCAGCTTTAAAGGTGCCTAGTCCATGTAGAAAGAGAATATACCCAGGAGAAGCTTTCCAACAGTCTCTACAATCTTACTTATCCAAACCAAGAATCTTACAATTCCAACATTTGTCTTCCCAACCTGAGACTTTGGATATCTCTTAGATGCTACAAGTGAGCCAGGCAGGTACTGAAATTATGTTTACTTTTTTTTCCATAGATCTTGGGACTTGGGTGAAACACCATTGAAATATTTTGATCCAAGAGTCAGAACACAAAATGTTAAAACATGCATTAATAATAATACAGCAACTATGATAGCAACAAAAACAGCAAAACAATAGTAAGATTTATTGAGACTGTCTTCCATAACTAAAACTGCTGACAGACAATAGGCATCTAGGGATTATAATTTATTTTTTATTTTATTTTTATTTATTTTTTTTTAAATTTTTAAATGTTTTATTTATTTCTAGGAGAGAGAGAGAGAGAGAGAGACAGCGTGAGCAGGGGAGGGTCAGAGAGAGAGGGAGTCACAGACTCTGAAACAGGCTCCAGGCTCCGAGCTGGCAGTCAGCACAGAGCCCGACGCGGGGCTCGAACCCACGAACTGTGAGATCATGACCTAAGCGAAAGTCGGACGCTTAACCGACTAAGCCACCCAGGCGCCCCTATAATTTATTTTTTAATCAGTATGTAAATCCTGCATTCAAGACTTCATGTATCATAATGCAATAATCATAATGCAATCCTGCATTAAAACTTCACATGAATACCAAACTTTACATGGTTAATTAATTAGAAACACTAAAGGGTATCTAGATGTCCTTATTTGAGAAACTTGGGCAGTACATATACTAGTAAAATGCACATTCCAAAGGTAAAATATTTTTGATCATTATCAATGAAAAATATTAGAAAGTAGGTTTTAAATGGAGCAGTGGAAGCAGAAATAGAAATGAGATTCCATTTATAAATTATTTGCTACCTGCTAGTGTACTAAGTGTTAAACTTTTAAACATTTCTCATTTATATCACTTTCTTCTCAGTGACAAGATGCTATTATTATGCCCATTTTATATAATAGGAAATAGCTAAGAAAGGGTAACTAACTTCAACACTGTGACTCAGCAAGTAAATGTCTAGATTAAATTCAGACCCAGTTCCGTCTGCCTGATTTAAAAGGCTATGCAATTAATTACTAACTCCTTCACTTTTCATAGTAAGATGCCTTCTTACTACTATGCCAGGTAGATTTGCTCTGCACTTTCCCCTGCACTGGGAATTTGGCTGTTCTTCTAGATTTATTAGTTAGTTGCTTAAAGAGGAAGGTAGAGAAAGATTTGAAAGGTTATTGCAGTTTAGTGGAAAGGACAGAGGATTATCTCTGTTGGAAAAAAAGAATATCTGAAGACCTGTTTTTCCTTTCTTATTATGGATTCAGTTTTTTAAGTTGAATAAGAAAAGATATAGAAATAAAAATAACTAGCATGTATTGAGCACTCAGTGTGTGCCAATCACTGATTTAAATATTTTACTTATATTACCTCTAATTATTAAAACGCTGCTTCAGAGTAAGTGTTGGTTTCTTGTTTTACAAATGAGGGAAATGAGGCTCAGAGAGATTAAATGATCTGCTGAATGATTGCAGATCTAGGGCTAGCATATAAATGCCTATAAAGAATGAAATGCTGTGTATTCTCTGGAGGAAGAACGATGGACAATACTGAGGGATGTAATAATCTTACAAAGAGCTACAAAAGAGAGCATCTGTCAAATGAGATGATGCTATAGAAAGATGTTCTCCCTTGGATTTTGAATTTGATGTTTATGCAGATGAAGCAGTGACCTATTTTAAAGAATGATATTAATATACCAATTGAGAGTATACTATTAATGGGATTTTGCGGTGATGGTAGGGGTTTGGAGCTAATGGGCAAGAAAGAATTCTTGAAGACATTTTTGGTGCAAAAAAGGTGATTTTATTAAAGCATGGGTACAGGACTTGTGGGCAGAAAGAGGTGCATTGGGGTTGTGAAGAGTGACTACATACCTTCAGGTTGGGAAGGGGTTAGGGACAGCCTAAGTCTCTAAGGAACTGTGGAAGCAAGGTTTCCAGGACCTTGAGGGCTAGCTGTTATTAGGAAAATGTCATTTATTACTGTTTAGTAAAAACTCAGTCCTGAGACCCTTCAGATGTATATAAGGGGCCACATGCATAGAGTATAACTGCCAACTCATACTTGGGGGTTAAAGATAAAGGAGGTTTGCAAAGGAATTTTTATGTGTGTAAGGAGACTCACAAGATTCGGGGGTGGGGGGGCAGGATAATGTTAAGCCAAGATTCGCTTTTGCCCCTAGCAAAGTGGCATCATCAAGGCAGCAGAGCTCACAGAAGAAGGTCACTCTGCCTATTTCAAGGCCTTGTCAATGGGCTGTAGGCGGTACGGGAATTTAATTCTTTATTTACCTTTGTTTTCCACATCACCATGGCAAGCACTTAAATTCCCTTACATCTTTATGAAGGAGATATTAGGGCTCCAGGAGACAGAGTTTATAGGTTTCTGGAGATTATGCTATAGAGAAGATTGCCTTTTCTTACAGTTTACTAAGTTATCCATAAACTGTAGGAGACTCCTGCCTTGCATGACTGTGATCTCTAGCAGTCAACCATTTGCTTTCTTTCCTTTCCACTATTCTTGGGCAGCTCAAGTGTCTGAGGAATATCACACATATCCCACTTTCTTAGTGGGGTTGGCGGAGCTGCTGTTAGCCTGTATTTGCCCTCAGCTTGCCCCATGCTCGTTCATCACTACCATCACTACCAGTTAGTGAACATTTAGTATTCTTTCCAGTATAGTCTCCATTTTTACAAGAACCTTATGAGGTAGGTGAGGTATGTATTTCTCTAACTCCAGGTTATAGATGAAGTAACAGAAACTCTAGATGTTTCAAGATCTTATCAAAGTTATACAATAATTGGTGAATAGAATAAGGATTCAAATGCATCCCTGATTAATACCTTGCCCTATGCTCTTACCTAAGGAAAATATCCTGTTAATTACATTATGTTAATGATATGCTTTTAATAACATCCTTTGAGCTAAGTGTAAGTTACATCCAAAGTAACATGTTTTGCCAGAAGAAGAGATTTTATAAAACTAGATAAAGGCTGTCTAGGCCCTGCTCAAACTCCAGTATTGTTCAAGACTTGTCATAGACACTAAGACCTGGTGCCCACATCAAAAGCCATCTGTTGGAAATCAATGGTAAATTAAGGAGGAATAGCTGAATGATTTTGTGACCACCTAGAATGATGCTTATTCCTTCAGCACATGCATCAGAGAAGGCAACTTCTAGGCCATCCCTTAGTTCTGAGAAAAATTAGTAGGACACTATGATACCAGAACCTTCTTTGCTCTTGAGCTGAACTTGTAAACTGAAGGCTATTATTAGTTGCAACTGGTTGGGGCTGGGATAAACAGAAACCAAGTATTTCTGAATGGGTTATTGTATCTCAGGGGAACATAAAAATCAAGAATTCAGTACATATTTGATAGTAAAGATTTTTTAGTAAAACAAAAAACTGTTTTACTAAGACTGAGCCATTGCATAATTAATGGGAGTTTTGTGTTTTGACATAAAAATGCAACTCTAAAATGTTGATTAATGGACCAATGCCAACAACAGGGAGATCTCTAAAGGAAAAGAAAAAGAATTTGCGATATTTTTTATCAGTGACTTGGATCATGACATAGAAGCCACCCTTTTCGTATTTGTGGATGACAGATTTAGGAGGATTATCTAATATATTTCATGACAGTGGCGGATTTCAAAAATCTTGATAGGCTTGAATGATAGACTAAAACCAATAAAGAAGAATTTGACAGAAATAAATATAAGATTGCCCATTTAGATTAAAAGTGGGTTACATAAATGTAGATTGAGAGAGTCCTATCTCAAAAGCAGCTCAGTGAAAAGGACTAGATGTGTAAGTTGGTGACAGAAGCCAACAATGAGATAAATAAATTCTAGGCTGCTTCTAAAATATGTAACCCCTATATGGCAGTATTTTTCAAAGCAGACTTTAAAGAAGATCCATTATCGAATCTCGAAGCAATTAGTGGGTCATTAAGAGCACCATATTTTATTTTTCATAACTAAAAAGAAGAGAATAGGATAGAATGGGATGGATGAAAAGAAAAATACAAGATCGCATTACCCATACAAAGGAATAACTGCTTGGGGGGTGCAGGTAGAGAGACAGATAGATCTAGATCATTAACTAGATGGAGGCCAAAATATTTGACTGTTGCAATAACTGAATACCTAGTACATGACGAAGAAGAGTGCATGGCAAATGGAACATACTCAATAATGTTATACAATGAATTATGATAAAATGTATCTATATCTACATCTATCTATCTACATTTTTTTTTTACTATGGCTCATATCAAAAAGTTTAAGAGCCACAGCCTTCTGTCACTCTGCATGATCAAGACACTGGGGCACAGGGGCACCTGAAAATTTTGTAAGGTATATTAACATATTATAGAGGCTCCCAATGAAGTTTATCAGGACGGAACTGTCTGATTTAGAAACAACACTATTGTAGAAACTATTAAAGTACTGATATTTAACCCCAAAATATTCTGGGACTATATAGATTCTCTATATAATGAAGAGCATTCAAGTGAAAGAACAAACGTTTCAATAGATCTTACACTAATTAGGAGGTACATTTTGGAAAAAAATTACAAAAATATTTCCAAAGCAACAGAAGTTGCTTTCAAAAATTGAATAATTGTGGTGTCCTGATACTAACATTTTTAAGGCAGATAAATTCCATAATTTACAAGGAAGATAGATACCGTAATTTTTTTCTTGGGCCGACTTAATTTTTAATTTTTAGTTCAACTTCTTTGGTGTAAAGATGATGTCCATATTTTAAAAAATGATTAGTTGGACGTTTGGCTATGCTAAGAATAATGTAACTGATACTGCAAAGGAATCTCAGAAACAATTGTAATATTGTAATAATATATTAATAATATTAATGTAACCACTTTCATCATCTCAGAGAGAGAAAAATAGACCAAAAAACTTGTTTGTAATGACCATCCTTATAATGGAATATCATCTATTTTCTTTTAAACAGAATCAATTATTCCTCACAGGACAGCTTAGATTAAATTGAATTAGAAATTCTTTTTAAAGCCAACCAAAATTCTAATTAGATGGTCAGTGAAATGGCTTAGTTAATTCTTTTTTTTTTTTATGTTTTTTTTTAAATTTATTTCTTAGAGAGAGAGAGAGCGCGCGCGCAAGCGAGAGAGCAAGCATGAACAGGGGAGGGTCAGAGAGAGAAGAAGACATAGAATCTGAAACAGGCTCCAGGCTCTGAGCCACCTGTCAGCACAGAACCCGACCCGGGGCTCGAACCCACTGAGATAGTGAGATAATGACCTGAGCCAAAGTGAGACGCTTAACGGACTGAGCCACTCAGGTGCCCCAAATTCTTAACATAAGAAACTCACTAAACTGAATGGCATTATTGGGATTACTAACAGATCCAGAATTCTGCAGTTTCAATTCCAATGGTGAAATATTTATATGAAGAATTATTTTTTTCCTAGAATCGGATTTACATTTTTTATCATTTAGTATATAGTCTATATTTTATTACCATTTTTAAAGCCCAAACTTTTCAAAATTTTTAGATTTAGAGCTTTTTCTAATTATAAAGAAAATACGCAGTTTTTGTAAGTGACTTAAAAATAATCATTACTCAAGGCAAACTAATTGTTACGTTTTCAGTGCATATTTTTAATTACTTTTCACACATGGATTTTTAAAATTTGGAATTGTAGTAAGGTTAGTTTCTAAGCTGTCTATTTTGTTCCATTGACCTTTTAGATGATTCTTATGGTATATTTTAAAAATAATATTTATCTATAAAATATGTACTATTATTTTTTGACAGGTAATGTTCCACATTGTTACTGTTTTTCCTAAATAGTCTATTCTTCTATCTTTCCATCCATGAATGTTGCATATCTCTCATATACATAAATTTATATAATTCTGTTCTTGAAATACATATAATCTGATATACATATAAATCTGCTTCTGAAATATATATAAACTTTCTACAATAGAATTTCTTATTACATTTCTTAATCAGTAAACTTGTTCACAAAATATGACAAGATCATGTGTTACTAAATTTTGTTTTTCCTCAATAGGGGGGAAAAGAGGGGGAGAGAGAACAATTAAAGTACTATCCTAAGAAACATAGTTAGAATTTTAGTGATTTAAGGAATGTGTGGCAATTTTTTGTCAAATAAAGCCCTTCAGAAATTTACAACTCTGTAAAATGGAAATGATAAAATTCACCATAGTCTGAAAATCAACTTGAGATATATAGAGATCTTATTTATAATATATATAATATTTATTTATTGCTGTATGGTAATCTAAATTCTTTATTATTAAAATTTTTATTCTTAAAGTCACCTTTAGTGTGAAATAAGATTCTTTGGGTTGGACACTGAATATTGGCAATGTTGTACTATTTAATATAAGATGGAGGGGCACCTGGGGAGCTCAGTCAGTTGAGCATCTGACTTTGGCTCACGGTTCAGTTTGGGAGTTCAAGCCCTGTATTGGGCTCACCGCTCTCAGTGCAGAGCCTGCTTCCGATCCTCTGTCCCTCATCTATCTGCCCCTCACCTGCTCATTCTCTCTCTTTCTCTCATTCTCTCTCTGTCTCTCTCAAAAATAAATAAAACATTTAATGGGGTGCCTGGGTGGCTCAGTCAGTTAAGCATCTAGCTTCCAGTCAGGTCATGATCTCACAGTCCATGGGTTGAGCCCCTCATGGGGCCCTGTGCTGACAGCTCACAACCTGGAGCCTGCTTCGGATTCTATGTCTCCTTCTCCTCTGCGCCTCCGCTGTTTGCACTGTCTCTGTCTCTCTGTCTCTGTGTCTCTCTCAAAAATAAAATAAAAACATAAAAAAATTTTAAATAAATAAAACAAAAAAAAACATAAGGTGGCATTGGTGGTCTCATGGTTTTCAATATTTCAAATATTAAATTAGAATTTCAAATAGCCACAGAGGAACCACAGTTAAAAGGGGAAAAAAAAGGTTTATTACAGACTCAAAAAACTAAAGTCATTAAAACTATCCATAAATTAATTCTGGTAGTCCAGAACTTTGAAAATGAGTAATAAACATATCTTATTGAATTTGAAAAGAACTGCAAATCAAATATTGTTCATAAGTAGAATTGCTTCCAAATAAAATTAGGATAAGTGACAAGACTATGGAAATGAAGATAAGCTTGCTCAAAAATGTATCCATGAATAACTACCTATATATACTAAAATACTATCTGTTGTGAGTTAAATAGAACAATGCATTTGTCGTCAACATCTCAGAATATTCAGGCAGACTCAACAAACAAAATGAAGGAATGAGCAACACAGGATGTTCAATTTCTCATTTTAACAGAGTCTACACCTGCAATTTCAAGAGGACAAATAGTAACATATGCCTCACATTATTTAGTAGGACAACATCTCAGCTCAGAAGAGGCTGAAAAAAATGGTCTGGACTTACTAATGTGCTCAGAAACCTCAGGCTGAAATGAATGAACAGAAAATAGGGAGATCAATAATGCCAACTGGATGATAACTCAATGATAACACTAATGACAAGGAATAAAGGACATATGCAGAATCTCAGAGACCGAACTATGAAGAAATGTTTACTTACCATGTCTTCTGTGACAAGCACTATCTTAAGAGCTGGGGGATGCAGTAATAAATGAGATGAACCAAGTCCCTCCTCTTCTTTAAATACTTTTGGGTAGGCCAGGGGCTTTGGGAACATAGAGGGTTTTGGCAGTAGAGAATATAGCTAATAAATGACTAAATTACTACTTCAAAAGAATAAACAAACAAAAGGGAGCAAGACAATTTTAGATAGTGGCAAGTGGAGAAAGAAAACAAAATGGATGAGAGCAAGAGCAATCTGTTTTGAAATTCAAACAATGTTTTAGAAAACAAGAATATTATAATTGAGTATAATTGAGTATCAAAGAGTATTACAAGGAAAGTCCAGCCTAACTTAAAGTGCATGCAAGTAATTAGAAACTATGCTCTGGAAGCAATTTAAGGTGGTAAAAATGATTGGTGAATAGAATCAAAGGAATATAAGCTTATTCTTCACATGTGGGTATTAAGTATATTATATATTCTAATTTCTACTCATTCTTTAGAATGTATTCTCCAGAGGCAGGGGGATATGGAATGAGAGTCACTAGAAACTTTGTGGAATAAATATTAAAACATTAGATTTAAAATATCAATGATCAATGGCTTTATTTGGCATATTCTAGGTCTAATTCAACCTAATAAGTTTTCTTCCCTATTTCCATATTATGATCTAGGCACTGAACTAAGATCCTTCAAAAACACAGTGTGAGGGGTGCCTGGGTGGCTCAGTTGGTTAAGCGTCAGACATCAGCTCAGGTCATGATCTTGCAATTCTTCCGTTAGAACACCGTGTTGGGCTCTGTGCTGACAGCTCTGAATCTGAAGCCTGCTTCAGATTCTGTGTTTTCCTCTCTCTCTGCCTTCCCCCACTCACTACCTGTCTGTCTCTGTTTACCTCTTTCTCTCAAAAATAACATTTAAAAGATTTAAAAAATGCACAATATAAAAACTCTTAGGGAGTTTATAAATCAGTGTGAGTGAATGATTGCTAATTTTAGAACAAAGCAAATAGGAGAAAAACACAATGTCATTGGTATTTGAGTTGTGATAAAGAGAAATTTTGAGATGTTTCTTATTAATGAAAAATAAAGCATGACTTCTAAAATATTTCTGAAGTGTGTTTTACACAGTCAAATAGGAAACACACTAAAAGTTAAGTGTGGACATTTGAAATATTCATGAAAATCAGTCACCAATGCTTAATTCTAACATGGGAACACGCATATGGGATAAAGTATTTTTTTACATATATATATTTTTATTTATTTCTAGGAGAGAGAGAGAGAGAGAGAGAGACAGCGTGAGCAGGGGAGGGTCAGAGATAGAGGGAGACACAGACTCTGAAACAGGCTCCAGGCGCTGAGCTGGCAGTCAGCACAGAGCCCGAGGCGGGGCTCAAACCCACGAACCGCGAGATCATGACCTAAGCGAAAGTCGGACGCTCAACCGACTAAGCCACCCAGGCGCCCCAGGATAAAGTATTTTTTTTAATGTTTAGAATATATAGTCAGATATAGAGTTTATTCTTTGTCTTATATGCTGATTTGATTACTGTAAGAGTGATTTACTCACCAAATGGATTTTAAATACTTTGTTCAAAATATTTGATGACTAACTATACCATTATAGTATCTGTCACTAAGAATAAAGAATAGGAATATAAAATCAACTATTTCTCAAAGGACTATTATAGAATGTGATCGTGAAAATACTGCCTGATCAAATATTATCCTAATAAGTTCTCACTGAGGATCATTCCTATAAAATGAAAAATTTGTCCTCTTGTAAGGGAGTTTGAAAAATAGTTTTGATGACTAATTAACTGATTAATGTAGCTCTTTCTTTTCAGTTTTTGACCATCAAATTAGTATCCACAACTTAAAACAGTTATATATTTATAAAGGTGATTTCTGAAGTTATACTTTTACTAAAAATAGAGCATAAATATAGACATTGTGGGTGCCAATTAATAACTTCATTTAATTTTATGTCCTACTTGTGCAATTTCACGTACAATACTTAACACTGATTATATAGTTAGAACATGTAACTAAAACTTGCTGCTATCTAGTAAAAGATCTTAATGTATTTTATACAGAAAAGAAAAAAACAAATCATCATCCAAGCTTCTCCTAAAGAAATTAAACACAACAACATTAATATTTTCTAAGGAATTTGTCTGGATCCAGTTTCTGTGGATACTCTCTTAGAAAACCCCAAAATTTTAACTATACCTTCCAATGTACACAGGATAGACATTCCAACATTGTCTTTAATATTCTCAGTAATATTATTTCATAAAGATTATCGATTACTTTGTTGTATTCTCTTTGAACACATATCAAAATAATTGTGATGGATAAGAAACACAAAGTCAATATAACTGACAGTAGCAGCAGGAGTTAAGACAGCCTTATATTTCTGTAGCCAGACTAGTTGGTCAGTTACCAAAGTACCTCCTTTTTTCCCACTAGTTAAATCTCTAGGAAGTAGTGGTCAGTCAATTGTTATAGAACATTGAACAATGTTAAATATGATGATAGAGGAAGCTCCTAAAATGTGGGCTCAAAATATCTATGTAACTATTATCAACTCCAGCTGAAATGATTAGGTAAATGGCAAAGAGGGACCACTGTAACCTATAATACATAGATTAGACTTACAACTCTTGAAACTTATACTCATTCTTAAAATCACTAACATTGAGACAACTACATGCCACGTATTACCCAAGATGGTACAATATGAATCACACACACTACAATAATATATTCTTGAGGGGAAATAAAACTCTGAAACTACCAGTTTACAGACAATATAGAAGATAAAGTTTCATGTCAAACTAAGCTATGAAGTTGTAATCAGCCAAACCCAGAATTTGGAAAATTCTGGACTACACAATTAAGTAGCACCAACTATTAAATGAAGTGAAAAAATATAAGTGAGGAATGATTTAAGATACATATCAAGCAAACACAACATGTGAAACTCATTTTGATTCCAATTCCACTATTATAGAAGACACTTTTGAGATAACCCTAAAACATGAGAAATAGACTAGGTATTAGATGATACTGTAGAATTGTGTAAGGTGTTATTTTGTTTTGGTTGCATTTAAACAAAATGTCCTTATTCATTGAGATACACATTTCAACCAATGTGTCTTCACATACACATTTACTGTTGCGGTGATATAAAGTCTGATGTAAAGTCTGAGATTTGCCTAAAAAGAAAACTGAACAAACACACACATAAAGAAAAAATTTTATATATGTATGTTATGGGGCAAAGGGGATAAATGAAATAATAGCAAAATATTGATAACTGTAGTAGGTATAAGAGACAAGAAAAAGATAACCTCCAAAGAGGTCCAGGTCTCAATCGTGGAAATATATGAATATCTTTTTATATGACAAGCAGTAATTAATGTTGCAGATATAAATAAGTTTGCTTAAGAACTGATGTGGAAATGGAAAATTCTTCCTGAAGAGCCTACAGTTGAGAGGGAAATGAATCAATGTAATCATAACGGTTCTTACAAGTGGATTAAGCGGAAGAGGTAGAACCAGTGAGTTGGCCAATATGAAAAGTAATTGGGGTAAAGTTACTGGCTTCGAAGATCAAGGAATACTACTGTAAGACTCTAGGCAAACTTTACAAGCTGGAAAGACAAGAAAACAGATTCTCCCCTGGAGTCCAGAAAGGGAGTATGTTCTTAATTTTAGCGTAGGGAGATGCATTTCTGACCTCTAGAACTGTAAAATTATAAATCTGTGTTTTAAACCACCAACTTTGTGTTATTTTTTCTTTCACAGCAATAGGAAAAGAATGTACTATGTTATGGGTATGTGGGTTTCACTATTCTCTTTCCTTTTAATTTTAAACTTCCTATAGTAAAACTTTAAAACATACATTAAGATTCTGAAAAGGATTGTCTGTGACAACTTTTGTGATTAAAGTCCAATAGCCAAAAGCTTAATTTAAGGAAATGTGAAATCTAACTAAAATAATACGATTAGTTATGAAGATGTTCTTCATATATACTCAGAGATGTTATGGTTTGGTATAATTATTTTAATATGGTACTGTTAAAAATAAGGGGGAAAAGTAGGTATTGTCTTCCTAAGAGATTTGTGATGTCACATTTATAAAGGCAAACTATTGAAAAATAACATGGTGCCATCAATTAATACATCAGGGAAGATGGTGCATACTTTTTATGACATTTTGTGTTAAGCAGTCACTGTTACTTTTGGAATTTTGCAAGTAAGGCATAGTTAAAACAATAAATCCCTCTATAGACACATTTAAAAAATTTTTTTAATGTTTTATTTATTTCTGAGAGAGAGAGACAGCGTGAGCAGAGGGGGTCAGAGAGAGAGGGAGACACAGAATTCAAAACAGGCTCCAAGCTCTGAGCTGGCTGTCAGCACAGAGCCCGAATCAGGGCTCAAACCCACGAACTGTGAGAGATCATGACCTGAGCCAAAGTCGGATGCTTAACTGATTGAGCCGCCCAGGTGCCCCTAAACACAATATTTTTAATCCAAAAAGTCAGATGGCGGTAACCTATTATTACCTTAAACTGTAACTTAAAACTATAATATTTTACTCATAGAATTATATTCACATGAATATTTTTATCTGTCATAGTGGAGATGATGACTTTTTTGAAGGATGGGAATTTGCTTTCCTATCATCTGAAAAACAATTCACTATATCCTCAGAAAAATTAATTTTATTTCCATGCAACTTAACAAAGAGACTACTTCACAGTACAAAGAAAATCAAGATTACTTAATGAAATTTCCCCTCCAAAAGTCATTTTAAAGTAATAATAATAAGGGGTGCCTAGCTGGCTCAGTTGGTAGAACATACAACTCGATCTCTGGGTCTTGAGCTCAAGCCCATGTTAGGTATAGAGTTTAGCTTAGCAATAAAAATAAGGTAATAATAAGAAAAGGTGACATAAAATCAAATGATTTCCAGTGTTTGGCATGTGTATGTGATTCTTATGGAATGGTGTAACAGTATCAGAGAGAGCCAAGGGCAAATTCTGCTCTCCTTATTTCATGAAACTTGCAAAAGGCATAATGTTTCTTTTACCTCTATAGCTTATTTTACTTATGTAAAATAGGAGAGGGGAAGAGATAATGTCAAACTGAGTCATGAAAAATTGATAGGATGGTAAAACTGGAGAGAGTAAGTGCATTTTTCATCAGTATTGTGGATTTTATTGAGACCCTATATTTTAGGGCAAAAATTAGAAAATGGTCAATAATTACATTTAAAGGTACTTACTTCACCTGTAAGGTAAAGAATGGATTGGGTTATTTCACAGTTTTTCGTTCACAACTTATGTACCCTGAGCCTACAGCAATAAGCGCACGTGATGATTTTGCCATTGTTTCCAACATTCTGTGTAAATACGGTTTAGGGGTAGAGATAAATATGTGAGTGTCTAACTCAGAAGGAATATCAAGGCTTGCTTTTATGTCTGCACTCATCCTGTCCTGCTGCTTATCTCTTCCAGGGAATAGCTGGGGAACCGAATTACTTGGCTTCTGAATTAAACCCTAAAGGGCTACACAATTCTTGGGCAAGACTGGCTAGTAGCATATTAGTACAGAAAAAGATGCCCACCAAAGAAACTTCAAATTGCAAATAAAATGCTGGTGAGTGAAAGAGTAAAATGGTGAGAAAGGCTACATCCTATCCATGGGGCAACACTAAGGGCTTAGTGTGCTGAAGTTTTATGCAAATATAAAATTGGTTCCCACAAAGTACTCAGTTTTATAACCTAACAAATTGGTGCCAACTTATTTAAACAATCTAACAGCAGAAAAAAAGAACACCATTAAAGAAACACCTGTTTAGAAGCAAAGTGTGGAATCATTAAAAATATATTCATTATAAGATAATTAGTAGGAATGAAATCAATACTGACTTGCCTCAGAGATACGGTTTTAATACACGTGGCAATGAAGAGTGACTGTTGTGAATAAGGTTTTTCCTTCATATGTCAAATTAATATTTGTGTTATTTATTATTCAATGGACAGTGACAGAAGACTCCCATAAGGCAATTTAAAATTAAGGAAAAAATTTCATTATGTTATACACATAGTAAGAGGAAAAAGAAAATAAAGGGAAAAAAGAGAAATTTAGATCCGTTAAAAGATAAACTGAGATATATTAAAACTTTTGAGAGTCTATTTGAGCAAAAATTTATTAGAATTGGGCAGTGCCAAACCAGAAGTGGCTGGGAGTGCTTCAGGAGCTCAGGGAGAGAATTTTATGTCCAAAAAGCAGAAGCAAAGTAAGGAAATTGTTGACTGTCAAAGCTTAAAGCACCTATTAGTGATTGTCTTTAGCATTTTGATTTCATAAGCTTCAGGCATTTTCAGGTCTAGATTCTGGTTTGCTTACTTAGACAATCAAAGCATTAGAACTACATCAGTCTAATGGCCTCATTATTTAATCAATTTAACCATTCCTCTCATTTGGTCATCCCCCCAAATTTCGTATTAGTTACACTCTCAGTAACCATCAGAGTTAAAATGTTCTGGTCTCATTGTGAAACTTAGATTATGACGTCAGATTCCTGGGAGGGAGAGTTGTTTATGCTCTTCATCTCATTTTTCCTCTTGTTTCTGTTTCTTTAAGCACAGTGAGATCATCATGTACTGCTGATGGCTGTGAACATGCACTGAAGACATTTGACAGAACATAACGTGCCAGGGAGACCATAACGATAACAATTATGAGGATGATGCCAAAAGTCTTACATATACTCCTTAGCGAGCATTTCCATGAATCTAGCTGGTTGGTATCAAATAAATCAAAGACTATAACTAAAGGGGAACCAATCTGTTTTAGCCAAGTAGCTGATTTCTTATATTTGCTATAGGACCAGAAAGGTTGATCCAGGTACAGATAGAAGTACCCATGGCACAGATTCCCTTTGTTCAGCCAGTAAGTACTCAAGCAATTCTATAATCTAAAAACCCCTTAGCAAGAAAATCTAGGGATTTTTGTTCTGCTATGGCCTTAGCAATAGATTCAGCACTACTTCCAGGGTTAATAAGCACTGTCTTCCCCCCTATAACTAAAAAAGCAAATAGCAAAAAGGCAATAGGAATAAAGGTTTCATATTGGAGATGAAAATCTTATCCTTTATCTTGGGCTACTTACCCACGCTAAGATGTTGTATACTCCTGTGAGGAACCTCCCTGGTCTATTTTAATTCTAGATCTCTAGCTGTTTCCAAGAGTTGTACAGAGACCTTTTTAGCTGGGGGATGTGGACCCAAGGTTTAAGTTGCTAGAATTTGGTTACTATCCGGGTAGTGAGGAGGACCTGGTTATGATCCCTTCCAAAGAGATTCAATGGCCATCTTTATTTTTAATGATTCCCAAATCAAAAGGGTGGGAGAAAACTAAAAATATTAGTTTGGAGAATTATAGCCAGATATTTGAGGAAACTAGAAGAATTTGGGATCCAGCCTGGTTTGCAGGTATATAATAAAACTTCAGAGACAATGAGCAGACTTAGGATCTGATATACAAAGCTGTGCCATAATTTTCTACTGAAATATAATTTGTCCTCTAAAATCACTCTCAATTCTATCAATGATAATCAAAGTAAGACTAATATGTTGGCAAAATAAGCCCAGTCCCATTAAACTTGGCCTGATTATTTATACAAATGCATCAAAAATAGTGGTTGACCACCTAGGCTTTTTTAATATCTGTTTTGCTAGAAGTTTTTAAAAGGAATCGTAGATTGGACTTTTAAAAGCCTCTCTAAGAAGCCAAGCCTAAGAAGCCAAGCCTAGAAACTACCATCAGATTTCACCTGAAGTAGCTAAAGATTTGGACGAATTCCTCGCCTCTTGAGGTCCCCAAGATATCCTGAGGTTCCTGCACCTGCCAGTGAGTGAACCTTCCTTACCCACCTGGTAAGCCTCTCAGGAAGCTTGTACATAAGATACCAGGACAGTTCTTACAAGAGGCTTTTTACTGACTCCATTTAGTCAACCTTAGTTTCTTAAAACTATCTGGTCATACCTGATTTTATGCATATTTTCAAATATGACATTCCAGTCAAGCTTCAGTAATACAACCAATGTTTCCAATTGTGTGTGTAATTTGGGGAAGTTTTAAAGTGTCAAAAGGTTTGAATATTTGACTAAATAGGATCTCAGATCATTATGAAATAATTATCTATTAACTAAAGTGACAAATTTTTAAAGGCAAATATAGATTACTTGCTTGTGAAAAAAGTTTTAAATGACATATATTGATGAGAATTCTGAACATTTAGAATCATTTATTTCTAGTGGACACTCAGAGATAAGTTGTGGAATGTCTGCTACACTAGTATCCCCTGGATTGGTAAATTTATAAGTACATTTCACAATTTCTAGAAGTATATTCTTCCTCATAGTAAATTTTTCAATGTGACAGAAAACATGTTTACCAACAGACCCAGATATCTTTAGTCCCTCTGTGAAAGAAAGCCAAAACTGAATAAACCTGTGTTCTGTAACTAATGGTTCAGTATTTCATCTTATTTGGAAATGATTTTGCCTTTCAGTGAAACCTAGGTGGAATAAAAGTATTGTATTTAATGCTGATAACTCTAAAAACATTTCTGTTTTTATTAAACCAACAGATTGGAACTAGCTTTTATTTACTGAAGATTATCCTAGATCACAAGAACTTGAAAAACATTTGTGTTAGTTTATTTCTGAAAATATACCTGATTTGTATAAATACTTATTTGTCTTTAAGCCAGTTAAATAGAGCTCTTTACAAATTAATTTTGGCAATAACATCTAGAGTTAGAAAAATATCACACATTTATAATTTACCTAAGTAGATATAGATACTGTCTATTTTACAATATCTGCTAATCTTTTGGGAAGAATTATCAGATGTTTTGGGATTAGTACAAAGGATAGGTGGGCTTTGAATAGTTTCTAGAGTAACATTTCTGTTCTTGTAAAGATTCAATTTGTAAGACAAACACAGTTGTTTTTAAGTCCTCAACGAATTCTATTGGAACATGAATGATGTGAAGAAACTGATTCAGCCTATTCAATTACATTAACCTCAATTTGCTTTTTTATACCAGGGAGATCTTCAACTAAGATGGAAATCAAAAGATTCCTATATTCTAGATTTAGAGTTGCTTTTGTTTGGAACGTTTTAATAAATCCTTCCACAATGGCTTCAGAATGTTTTCCCCCCTTTTGGGTACATAATTTCATTTTAGTTTTAGGGAAGAAGGTCTAAAAGTTCCTATCAGATCCTAAATATCAGCTTCCAATTTGGCCAACATCTGACCATACAGCTACTTAAAAGAAAAAAAAATCTTTTTGAATATCTCGTGGGTTTCAGCCATGGCAAACGGTAAATATTCCTGGCACAGATTCCCAAAGATAACCAAAAGAAAGCCTTGGACAATTTCCCTGAGAGCTGAAAAACAGTGGTAAGACTCTAGCTGCAAATGGAATGCAACCCACATTTGTGTCTGGCCCTATTTTGAGGATCCCCAACCTGACAGTTGGCAAGCCAAGTTCTCAGAGCACAAAACAAGACAAACTATATGGCAATAGCTGTCTCTGGGAAAGAAAGGATCAATAACTAATGTATTTTTCCTGACAATCTGAATTTGGAAAGGAAGAGACAAGGTGAAATTTTACCTTCCTCTCTAGACCAGGCACCGCAGACATCTGGGAGCACTGACCTCATTCAGAATTCTTATCTTTGGGGCACCTGAATGCCTCAGTCAGCTAAGCCTCTGACTCTTGATTTTGGCTCAGGTCCCTATCTCACAGTTCTGAGATGAGCCTAAGAAGAGGCTCTGTGCTGTCATTCTCTTAGGGCACTTGGGTGGCTCAGTCAGTTGAGCCTGACTTCAGCTCTGGCCATGATCTCATGGTTCTGGGTGCCAGCCCCACATCAGGCTTGCTGTCAGTGCAGAGCCCACTAGCATCCTCTGTCCCCTTCTCTTTCCGTCCCTCCCTCACCTGCACCTGCTCACTTCCTCCCTCCCCCCCCCACCGTGTTTCAAAAATAACCATTAAAAATATATATTTATTCTTTCTCTCTCTGCATCTTCCCAGGTTGTTGGCTCTCTCTCGTGCGCGCGCTCTCTCTCTCACCAGATTCCATCAGTTTTCCCAGGTTTCTGTCTACTGGCTCTGGAACAAGTTGGCTGCCCTAACAGTTCTCCTCGCTTTTACCAATAACTATACCGGGACCCAATTTAAGTCAGACCCAGTGTAACCCCTGAACGAGCCTGGTTTCTTTGTCCCACCTACTCTGACCCCCTAACCGATGCCCAGGACCAGTCAGGTTCTAAGTTAAACCATCCAAGTCCATATAATTAGTCCGGTTTTCAAGTCAGACCCAATCTGAGTTTCCAGTCTGGAAAAAGCCTTGCTCAAAGTTTGAAAACTCATAATGATGGGGTCTCTGGGCGGCTCAGTCGGTTAAGCGTCCGACTTCAGCTCAGGTCATGAGCTCACAGTTCTGGGTTCGAGCCCCGCGTTGGGCTCTGTGCTCACAGCTAGCTCAGAGCCTGGAGGCTGCTTCAGATTCTGTATCTCCCTCTCTCTCTGACCCTCCCCTGCTCACGCTGTCTCTCTCTCTCTCTCAGGAATAAATAAAACATTAAAACAATTTTTTTTTTTTTAAAAGGAAAACTCATACTGAGAAAGCTGCAGAACTAGGATCCAGGAACAGGTAGGAACTCACCCATCCCTCCAGAGTGTAAGGACACAAGTCTAAACGTCTAAACCAAACTGACTCCATGACAGGCTTTAAGTTTCCCCTCTAAACTAGAAGGTCTAAGTTCCAGCTTCCCCGAAGCTATCAGGCAGTTACACGTTGCCCGAGACAGGAGAAACCACCCTTGCAACACCCAATCAGGAAAGGCCAGCGACCACCCTCCACATTACTAAGGGAGAGGCCTGGAGATAGAAACTATAGATAGGACCCTGTTACCTAATGTTAAAGTTAACCTGTTAGTCCCCGAACAAGACCCTAGGCTCGCTCTGTGATTGGTTGAATTTAAAGGTACTCTAAATGTTGTAATTGGATCCCGCCAAAAGTAACGAATACTCTAGACAATGTGTATGGTTAAACCCGCTGTCAATGATGTCGAATAATTATGATTGGATCACTGTTCCCATGTCACAACTTCTGTAACTCCCCCGTCACAAACCCCATAAAAACACTACTCTGCCTTTGCTCGGGGCTCTCAGCACGGATCCACTGCGTTGGTGAGGTCTGGGAGCCGAGCTTAAGCCTGAATAAATGCCCTTTGCTTTTGCATGCGTGACTCGGACACCTTGGTGGTCTTGGGATTTTGGGGAGATCGCGATCTGGGCATAACAAGAGGACTAGCGCTGCTCCAGACCTTGAGCAGGTACTCAAGCTTAGTTGCTCCTTGCCCCTGGGGGCTGTCAGGGGTCACCCTAAGTTCCCTCTTCTGATTCCACAACTACTAAAAGAGAAACTGAGGCATATTAAAACCCTTAAGAGTTTTTTTTTTTTTCTGAGCAAAAATCGATTGGAATTGGGTGGCACCAAACAGGAAATGGTTAAGAGGGCCCCACCGGCAGCTGTCTGTGTTCGCGGAGTGACTTTTACAGAAAAAGACAGAAACAATGTAAAGAAATTATTGATCGGCCATAGCTCAAAGCCTAGCTGTTTGTGATTTGTTGTCCTTAGCATTTTGGTTTGGTAAACTTGAGGCATTTTACAGGCTTAGAACTTGGTTCGCTTACTTACATTGGCCACCAAAGCATCACAAGCACATCAGTCTAATGGTCACCTTCTTTAATTAATTTAACAGATCAAATTCGACATTAATTCCCCCTCACTGATTTTCAGAGAATTCAGATTTTTGCTTCAGGCAATTCTAGTCTGAATAAATTTGTAGCAAGCAGTAGAGGTAAAAATATTTTGAACTCCTGGATATAGGTGATTAGAGTAGCTTTTGTTGCTTTCTGAATTTGGTCATCTTCCAAAAAAAAAAAAACAAAAAGGTAAACACACACACACACACACACACACCCCAAAAATGGTATTTTTTATTATAATTGAGATCGTTAATATGTCATAATTTTTACTTTTTATGAGTGAAATTGAAACAAATTATTAAAATTATTCTTTAGTTTATTTCACAGGAATAGGAATATTATTAAAATAGAGGAAAAAGGATGAGAAAATATTTTCAAAACTGGTAATATTAATGTGTCAGTATCAGTAATTCAATTTTTATTTAGAAATCTCATATACGGACTCTATACAGTAACAGTCAAAATGATTCTTAGGAAGCAAGCAATAATTCTCAAAAATAAAACTACCTCTTATGTACCAATCGGTCGACATTATACAACTTTATAATTAGCTTATATATAAAGCAGTATTTTACTCATTTTTCAATATTTAATATTTATTTACATTTGAGAGAGAAAGACAGAGTATAAGTGGGAGAGGGTAAGAGAGAGAAGACACAGAATCTGAATCAGGCTCTAGGCTCTGGGTTGTCAGCACAGAGCCCCATGCTGGGCTTGAACTCAAAGGCCAGGAGATCATGACCTGAGGCAAAATTGGAAGCTTAATGGACTGAGCCACCGAAGTGCCCCTAAGCAGTATTTTAATACCCACACTAAAAGCTGCCTTTCAATGTGAAGGGTAGTTTTGGTTCATACCCATATTCAAAAGTCTTTTGAAGTCAAGTCTACATTCATGTTATAAACAAACTGCAGTTTCAGTATTGGCTCCAGGATGGAAACGAACGAGACTCTCTACTGTTCATCTTTCAAACTAGAGAAAACTATGAAAATAATTCACAAGTAAAAATTCATTAACTTTTTGGGGTGTCTGGGTGGCTCAGTTAAGTGACCAACTCCTGATTGCAGCTCAGGTTATGATCTCATGGTGGTGAGATCCAAAAATAAATCAATTAACATTTTCAAAACGTTCATTAACTTCTTGCTGGCTTTTATAAATTGAGTAATCAGTTAAGATCTAACATTTTTTCACCAAAATAGACAGCATTATAATAAAAGAAAATGACTGGTACTATGTTCATTAGAAAAAGGACTGTTCTCTTATTGTTAAGGTGAATGTTCTATAAATTCATTTGAGCACTACTTTTTTGGTTAGTAATACATCATATATATTATAAATCAATGTTTTTGTTTAGAAAAAATTGTTTTGTTTTGTTTTACTATTTTTTAGTCTCTGTAACAAAACAAAACAAAACAAAAATGGCTCCACTAAACCTCTAATGATGAAGACTGGGATATCTGCAACTTTTCAATGATGAAGACTTTAATGTTTTATGTATTTGCCCATGACATATAAAAGATAAATATATAATATGACAAATATATAAAACATATGGAAATATTTTAAACTATATGAAAAGTATATATAAAAACTATATGATTTTTGCTTTAAGAAAACATTCTTAGGAATGCATTATTCAATCAAAAATTTTCAATGTTTTGGGGCACCTGGGTGGCTCAGTTGGTTAAGTGTCCAACTTTGGCTCAGGTCATTATCTCACTGTTTGTGAGTTTGAGCCGTGCATCGGGGTCTGTGTTGACACCTCAGAGCCTGGAGCCTGCTTCAGATTCTGTGTATCCCTCTCTCTCTGCCCCTTCCCCGCTCATGCTCTGTCTCTGTCTCTCAAAAATAAATAAACATTAAAAATTATTTATATGTTTTAACATCTTTAAATATGCATAATCAACCTTCTTTTAGAGTTTTGTCCCATTATATTTATATTAGACTATAGAGTAAAGGAGGAAGTGGTTTGGAAGAAGATCCAAATCTTTTTGAAATGATGAGTAAATATTCATCTAAGCCATCATAATGAGATGTGTCAAAAGAGAGGTCAGATTAATGATACCTAAGTGTTGGTGCCCTTAGCTTATTGTGCATAATCAAAACTATGAGGGTAGATAATATCATCTAAGTAGAGAGATTAGCCTGAGGAGCAAAGTAGATTTGGGTTACAATTCTAAGGAATTTCACCATGTATCATTAGTTATAAGAGGAGTAGTGTTAAAGGAGACAGAGAAGGAAAACCCATAGGTGTAGGAGAAAATTCAGTTGAGTTTGGTGTAACAGTAGCCAAGAAAGAACTCAAGAAAGAAATGGTAAGCAGTACTAGCCAAAATTTTTTCAATATTATAGAAGCTAATGACAATGACATGGAAAATTGTACAAATTGAAAATAATGAGTATTGCAACCTACTGGATAGAATAAATACAAAGTAAGGAAATTATGTTTTAATAAATTGATATATAAAAACGTGGGATCCCATTAAAAATGTTATAGGATATAAATTTATATAAATGTGTTTATGTTTAATAAGTTTGAATATTCAATGAAGATATGGATTGAAAGCATTCTTTGGGTTTGGTGACAAGATGTAGATTGGTTATATTCGTGAGAACAGTTTCGGTAAAGTGATAGGATTTATGTTTCATTTGAAGGGGTTCTAGATTAAGAGAGAATAAGTGGGACATAAGTATGTAGAATGTATTGTTTAAATCTGGCTGGGAAGGGATGGAAAGAATAAAAAAATAATTGTATAATCAGTGGTTGGAAGTTCCTAATGAGTTTGCAAAACATGTGGTAAAGATAAGAGATTAGTTGAAAGATTGTTATACTTAGGATGTCAGAATTATTGGAGTGGGTGGTACTCAGACATGGAGATGACAGATTTGGAGCAGGCTATTATTTTTGTCAAATAGGCAGCTATACAGGAGGATAATATAGGACCTCAGGTAGAAACTGCAGGTTAAGTGTCAAAGAATGAAGCGTTTGTGTGTGTGTGTGTGTCTGTGTGTATAGGGAGGTGTTAGGCTTGGGATAGTGGTAATGCAGCCTGGGCACCTAAAAACAAATATATTTCCTGCAAATGTACTTTATTTCTTTGTGATAATAATATTTTCTAAGTCATTTGATCTGTATGAGATTTAGCCTTCCTACAGACAAGTGCATAATATTCCATTTTCTCCTAAATAAAAAGAATTATACAGAGATGACACCTATTTGAGAGCATACAGTGGTTAAGGATTATCTCTGATTCGTTGTACGAGTAGTAGAAACTGTGTTAAATTTAAGTATTAGATGAACCCAAAGTAAAAAGTTCAGTTGGAAATAAGTTGCTTCTAAAGAAACATCCTCATTTAATTTTCATCTCTATTTGGAAAGTATTGGCATAAACAACAATTATTTTAAAACACACCACAGTGTTAACTTTTTTTTTTATCTCAAAATCATCCCAATTATGGTTCAGATATTGAGCAATACTCAGTTGCCACCGTAACTACAATTTTTTTTGACAGCAGAGAGACTGTAGAACTCAGACAAAAACTGTATAGTCCTTGTTATTAGACACACTGAAGGGTTTTACTAAAACATTAATAAATTTTGTCACAGGATTTTTTTTAAAAAAACTTCTTTCTTCCTAAATTGACAACCATTAATGAATTAAAAGTTTTTTATTGTTTATTTACTTTTGAGAGAAAGAGAGAAACAGACAGACAGAATGTGAGGTGAAGAGGAGCAGAGAGAGAAAGGGAGATACAGAATCCAAAGAAAGCTCCAGGCTCTGAGCTGTCACCACAAAGCCAGAAGCAGGACTCAAACTCACCGACTGCAAGATCATAACCTGACCAAAGTCAGACACTCAACCAACTGAGGCACCCAGGCACCCTAACCACTAATGAATTTTTAATCAAAGAGCATATTCTACTATTTTACATTACTAATTTCTCAAAAAAAATGCCAAAAACTATATTGTACACCATCATGGTTTACAAACCAGCATCAGATATAAAGCACACAACAATGGAATATTCCTTATCCCATTTCAACATTATTCATCCCTCCACAGAAAAGGCTATTATCATGAATTTTGCATTTCCATATGTATTCTCAAATTTTTAATACATATGTAGGTATCCATAAACATTTAATATGTTTGTATTATAGATTTAAAGTTAAAAATATTGTAATCATTTTGTGTAATTTTCCCAGTTGGTTAGTTTATGACATTTATCTATTATACGACATTTCCATTATAAATTCTTCTGGTAATGCACATTTGGTTTGTTTCCAATTATTTCAGATTTTTAAATGATGTTGTCATAATATATGATACATCTCTACTTCAGCACATATGCAGGTATATCTTATAAGCAATACTTTATATTTTATGCATTATAATTTTAATAATGTAATTATAAATATTACATTACTGTAAGTAGTAACATGTAAGTATGAAACATAATAAAGTATATCTAAATATAAAATTAAAAGTAAAAATTTAATTTTATTACATAAAAATAATTCTGAAATAATCATTATTATTCATTTGTGGTTTGTAAAAGAGATATTCTGAACACCAAAACTTTTCATGTATGTAGCAAATATCTTATTTGCTACTTGTTTCTCCTTTTTTGTTAGCTATAGAAACACAGATATTTTCCATTTAACATGGCTATAATAATCAGTCTTTTCCTACTTGTTTTTGAGTCTAATTTAAAAATCATTTTCAGACCAAAAAATTTTAAATTGCATATAAGTTTTCAATTTTACTTTATATATTTAAGCCTTGAATTTACCTGCAAGTAATTTTGAATTGTCTAAGTAATTTTTTTATAGTAAACTAAGCACACTTTATCAAATTGCTCAAACTTCACTTCCAATCCTGGTACTCAAAACCATCTTTGGGGTCACCTGGGTGGCTCAGTCGGTTAAGCATCCAACTTTAGCTCAGGTCCTCATCTCACAGTTTGTGAGTTCCAGTCCCCCATGGGACTCTGTGCGGACAGCTCAGAGCCTGGAGACCGCTTTGGATTCTGTGTCTCCCTCCCTTACTGGCCCTCCCCTGCTCATAGTGTTTCTCTCTCTCTCTCAAAAACAAATAAACATTAAAACAATTTTAAAAACCATCTTTACTACATAGCAAACATTCATTACAGCTGAGCCAAATTTCAGACTTTCTATTATGATCAGTTAGCAACTTTGTTTATACCAGTTTAATACAACACTCTGCAATAACTCAATTCAATAGTGTTTTGACATTTATTAAGATAACAATTGTGAACAAGACTATGCAACCAAAAGGTCCAGGTTCAGTCTCTATCACTGTATGAAAATGGACAAACTGTCCTCTGTATCACTCTGTTACCTCATCTACAAGATGGGGTTATATTAGTTACATAAATGTTGTGGAGAGTAATAATACTTTAATTTTTTTATGTTTATTTATTTTTGAGGGAAATAGCATGAGTTTGGGAGGGAGGGAGGGAGGGAGGGAGGGAGAGAACACCAAAAGCAGTCTTCAGCCTCTGAGCTGTCAGCACAGAGCCCAATGTCAGGCTTAAACCCATGAACCATGAGATCATGACCTGAGCTGAAGTCAGACACTCAATTGACTAAGCCACCCAGGCTCCCCTATCTGTAAACATTAAAAAATAATGTTGGCAGCTAAAAAGTGCTATGTAAATTTAACCACCATCATTATTATTCTTGATACAGCAAATTTCTTCATTTCTGTCTCCAAAAACATGGGTTCTTGTCCATTTCACATATACTTTAGCATGAGGTTTACAAGTTTCAGGGGTATAATCCATTGTCATTATAAATGGAATTACACTAACTTTATAGGTAAATTTGGAGAGAAGTGGTATGTATATGGTAGTGTTTCCATCTTACATGGTACACGCTTCTCCTTCCCTATCTTCCTCCTCCTCCCTCTCCTTTCTTCTTTTTGTTTATCTATTATAATGTCTTTTCACAAAATCATATATTCCTCAAAAAGAATTTACACAGCTTTGTTAAATGTAGTCATCAGCAACCTAATGTTTTTATTTTTTTTTTTTAATATTTACTTTGAGATGCAGAGAGAGAGAGACCTGGGGAGGAGACAGAGAGGGAGAGAGTTCCCTATCAGGTTCTGTGCTGTCATCATGGAGACCAATGTGGGGCTCAATTTCATGAACCTTGAGATCATAACCTGAGAGAAAATCAAGAATCAGACATGTAACCGACTGAGCCAGCCACATGCTCCCTTAGTATTTTTTATTTTTATTTTTATTTATTTTTAATTTTTATTTATTTTTGCAGATAGTTTATTGTCAAGTTGGTTTCCATATAACACCAGGTGCTCATCCCCACAAGTGCCCTCCTCCATGCCCATCTCCCCCTCCCCCCCACACCCATGAGTCCTCAGTTTGTTCTCAGCATTCAAGAGTCTCTCATGGCTTGCCTCTCTACCTTTCCCCCACCATTTCCCCTCTTCTTCTTCCCCATGGTCCTCCGTTAAGTTTCTCCCAATCCTCCTATACATGCAAACATGTGATATTTGTCCTTTTCTGCCTGATTTATTTTGCTCAGCATAACACCCTCAAAGTCCAACCATGTTGCTACACATGGCCAGATTTCATTGTTTCTCATTGCCATGTAGTATTCCATGGTATAGATAAACCACATCTTCTTGATCCATTCGTCCATTGATGGACACTTAGGCTCTTTCCATGCTTTAGCTATTGTTGAGAGTGCTGCTATGAACACTGGGGTACATGTGCTCCTATGCCTCAGCATTTCTGTAACCCTTGGGTAAATTCCTAGCAGTGCTATTGCTGGGTCATAGGGGAGTTCTATTATTGATTTTCTGAGAAAACTCCACACTGTTTTCCAAAGGGGCCGTACCAGTTTACATTCCCACCAACAGTGTAGGAGGGTGCCCGTTTCTCCACATCCTCGTCAGCATCTAGATTTGCTCATTCTAGCCACTCTGACTGGCGTGAGGTGGTATCTCAGTGTGGTTTTGATTTGTATTTCCCTGATGAGGGGGGATGCCGAGCATCGTTTCATGTGTCCGTTGGCCATCCAGATGTCCTCCCCAGAGAAGTGTCTGTCCATATCCCCTGCCCATTTCTTCACTGGGTCGTCTGCTTCCCAGGCGTGGAGTTTGGTGAGTTCCTTATAGATTCTGGATATTAACCCTTTATCTGATATGTCATTTGCAACTATCTTTTCCCATTCCGTTCGTTGCCTATTAGTTTTGTGGGTTGTTTCCTTTGCCGTGCAGAAGCTTTTAATCTCGATGAGGTCCCAATCGTTTATTTTTGCTCTTGATTCCCTTGCTTTTGGATGTGCCAAGTAAGAACTTGCTGCGGTGGAGGTCAAGGAGGTTGTTTCCTGCTTCCTCCTCTAGGGTGTTGATAGTTTCCTGTCTCACGTTCAGGTCCTTTATCCATTTTGAGTTTATTTTTGTGCATGGTGTGAGAAAATGATCTAGTTTCATTCTTCTGCATGTTGCTGTCCAGTTCTCCCAACACCATCTGTTAAAAAGGCTGTCTTTTTTCCATTGGATATTCTTTCCTGCTTTGTCAAAGATCAGTTGGCTGTATACTTTTGGGTCCACTTCTGAGTTCTCAATTCTGTTCCATTGGTCTATGGGTCTGTTTTTGTGCCAATACCATACTGTCTTGAGGATGACAGCTTTGTAGTAGAGGCTGAAGTCTGGGATGGTGATACCTCCCGTTTTGGTTTTATTTTTCAGTATTACTTTGGCTATTCGGGGTCTTTTGTGGTTCCATACAAATTTTTGGATAGTTTGTTCTAGTTTTGAGAAGTATGCTGGTGCAATTTTGATTGGAATTGCATTGAATGTGTAGAGTGCTTTAGGTAGTAATGACATCTTAACTATATTTATTCTTCCTATCCATGAGCATGGAATGTTTTTCCATTTCTTTGTGTCTTCTTCAATTTCCTTCATAAGTTTTCTATAGTTTTCATCATACAGATCTCTTGTATCCTTGGTTAGGTTTATTCCGAGGTATTTTATGGTTTTTTGTGCAATTGTGAATGGGATCAGTTTCTTGATTTCTCTTTCTGTTGCTTCATTATTGGTGTATAAAAATGCAACCGATTTCTGTACGTTGATTTTGTACCCTGCAACTTGGCTGAATTCTTGGATCAGTTCTAGTAGGCTTCTGGTGGAGTCTGTCGGGTTTTCTATGTAGAGTATCATGTCATCTGCGAAGAGTGAAAGTTTGACTTCCTCTTTGCCAATTCTGATGCCTTTGATTTCCTTTTGTTGTCTGATGGCTGATGCTAGGACTTCCAGCACTATGTTAAACAACAGTGGTGAGAGTGGACATCCCTGTCGTGTTCCTGATCTCAGGGGGAAAGCTCTCAGTTTTTCCCCGTTGAGGATGATGTTAGCTGAAGGCTTCTCATAGATGGCTTTGATGATGTTTAAGTAGGTTCCTTCTATCCCAACTTTCTCGAGAGTCTTTATTAAGAAGGGATGCTGTATTTTGTCAAATGCTTTTTCTGCATCTATTGACAGGATCATATGGTTTTTATCTTTTCTTTTATTGATATGATGGATCACATTGATTGATTTGCGAATGTTGAACCAGCCCTGTAACCCAGGAATGAATCCCACTTGATCTTGGTGGATGATTCTTTTGATATGCTGCTGGATTCGATTTGCAAGGATCTTGTTGAGAATTTTTGCATCCGTATTCATCAAGGATATTGGCCTATAGTTCTCTTTTTTTGTTGGATCTCTGTCTGGCTTGGGAATCAGAGTGATGCTGGCTTCATAAAATGAGTCCGGGAGTTTTCCTTCGACTTCTATTTTTTGGAATAGCTTGAGAAGAATTGGGATTAATTCTGTTTTAAATGTCTGGTAGAATTCCCCAGGGAAGCCATCAGGTCCAGGGCTCTTATTTGTTGGGAGATTTTTGATCACTGATTCGATTTCTTCACTCGTTATGGGTCTGTTCAGATTTTCTATTTCTTCCCGTGTGAATTTTGGTAGTAAGTGTGTGTTTAGGAATTTGTCCATTTCTTCTAAGTTGTCCAATTTGTTGGCATATAATTTTTCATAGTATTCCCTGATAATGGCTTGTATTTCTGAGGGGTTGGTTGTAATAAGTCCATTTTCATTCATCATTTTGTCTATTTGGGTGCTCTCTCTTTTCTTTTTGAGAAGCCTGGCTAGAGGCTTCTCAATTTTGTTTATTTTTTCAAAAAGCCAACTCTTGGTTTCATGGATCTGTTCAATTGTTTCTTTGGTTTCTATGTTGTTTATTTCTGCTCTAATTTTTACTATTTCTCTTCTTCTGCTGGGTTTAGGGCGTTCTTGTTGCTCTGCCTCTAGTTCCTTTAGGTCAGCTGTTAGATTTTGGACTTGTGCTTTTTCTAATCTCTTGAAATAGGCCTGGAGAGCAATGTACTTTCCTCTTAGGACAGCCTTGGCCGCATCCCATAGATTTTGGATTGTTGTGTTTTCATTTTTATTTGTTTCCATATATTTTTTAATTTCCTCTCTAATTGCCTGATTGGCCCATTCATTCTTTAGTAGGGTGTTCTGTAACCTCCATGTTTTTGGAGGTTTTCCAGACTTCTTCCTGTGACTGCTTTCAAGTTTCATAGCATTATGATCTCACAGTGTGCATAGTATGATCTCAATTCTTTTGTATTTATTGAGGGCTCCTTTGTGTCCCAGTATGTGATCTATATTGGAGAATGTGCCATGCACACTTGAGATGAAAGTAAATTCCCTGTCCTCAGGATGTATATTCTAAATATATCTGTCAGATCCATCTGGTCCAATGTGTCTTTCAAGTCCTTTATTTCTTTAATGATTTTCTGTTTGGTTGACCTATCCATTGCTGTAAGTGGAGTATTAAAGTCCCCTGCTATTAGCACATCCTAACTATCAGCTTGTTTCTGTTTGTGATTAATTGCTTTAGTTATTTAGGTTCTCCCATATTCGGTGCATAGACATTTGTGATAGTTCTTCCTGATGGATGGACCCTGTATTTATTATGTAGTGACCTTCTTCATCTCTTGTTATTGTCTTTAATTTAAAGTCCAGTCTGTCTGATGTAAGTATCGCTACTCCCGCTTTCTTTTGATTTCCTGTAGCATGATATATGTTTCTCCATCCCCTTACTTTTAATCTGAAGGTATCTTCCCGTCTAAAATGAGTTTCTTGTAGACAGCATATAGATGGATTTTGTTTTTTAATCCATTCTGCTACCCTATGTCTTTTGATTGGAGCATTCAGCCCATTTACATTCAGTGTTATTATTGAAATATGTGGGTTCAGAGTCTGTATCTTTTGTAGGGTTCATGTTTGTGGTGGTGTCTCTGGTATCTTTGTTCCTTGCAACATTTCCTCAGGATTTCTTGTAGGGCTGGCTTAGTGGTGACAAATTCTTTCAATTTCTGTTTATTTGGAAAGGTTTTTATCTCTCCTATTTTGATTGACAAGTTTGCTGGATAGAGGATTCTTGGCTGCATATTTTTACTGTTCATCACCTTGAAGATCTCCTGCCATTCCTTTCTGGCCTGCCAAGTTTCAGTAGATAGGTCTGTCACCACTCTGATAGGTTTCCTTTTGTATGTTAGGGCCCTTTTCTCCCTAGCTGCTTTCAAAATTCTCTCCTTGTCTTTATTTTGCCAGTTTTACTATGATATGCCGTCCAGAAGATAGATTCACGTTACATCTGAGGGGAGTCCTCTGAGCCTCTTGTATTTCAACATTTACTTCCTTCCCCAGGTCGGGGAAGTTCTCTGCTATAATTTGTTCCAGGACTCCTTCAGCACCTTTCCCTCTCTCTTCCTCTTCTGGGATTCCTATGATATGGATATTGTTGCGTTTGACCATATCGCTGAGCTCTCGAACTCTTCTTCATTATTCCTGGATCAATTTGTCTCTTTTTTTGTCAGCTTTTTTTTTTTTTTTTATGTTTTATTTATTTCTAGGAGAGAGAGAGAGAGAAAGAAAGAGAGACAGCATGAGCAGGGGAGGGTCAGAGAGAGAGGGAGTCACAGACTCTGAAACAGGCTCCAGGCTCCGAGCTGGCAGTCAGCACAGAGCCCGACGCGGGGCTCGAACCCACGAACCGCGAGATCATGACCTAAGCGAAAGTCGGACGCTTAACCGACTAAGCCACCCAGGCGCCCAAGCTTCTTCTTTTTCTATAATGGTGTCTTCTAAATCACTTATTCTCCTTTCTGCCTCTTCAGTCTATGCATTGGAGGCCTCTAATTTATTATGTATCTCATTTATCGCATTTTTTTAATTCTTCATGCCTATTTTTATTCTCCATTCTGTCTATAGCCATAGTTTCTTTGATGTCCCCTATGTTTTTTTCAAGCCCAGCTATTAATTTTACCATTATTATTCTAAAATCTTGTTCAGTTATGCTGCTTATATCTGTTTTGAGCAGTTCATTAGCTCTCATTTCTTCTTGGAGTTTCTTTGGAGGAGAGCTCTTTCGTTTAGTCATTTATTTAGCTTTCTGGCTCTTGTTAGATTTAAAGACTTGTTATGGTTAAAGACTTGTTATATTCTCTGCACCAATGAGCACTGCTGTATCCAAGAAGACTCTCTGACTGTCCAGGGCCTATCCTTTCAGAGAGTGTTTTTTGATTGGTATCTCTTGGTCTCTCCTGTTGGGACCTTGGTTATTTTATTTTCCTACTCATAGGGATATTTGGGACTCTCCACCTTGTGTACTCTGGCTTGTTTCTTGAGGTAGCCTGCACTTGCGGAAGCATCATAGGGACAGTACGAGCTTTTGCTGGATCTCTCAGTTAAGCATCTGACTTCACCTCAGTTCATAATCTCACAGTTCGAGAGTTCGAGTCCCGCGTCGTGCTCTGTGCTCACAGCTCAGAGCCTGGTGCCTGCTTCAGATTCTTTGTCTCCCTCTCTCTGTTCCTCCTCTGCTCACATTCTGTCTCTCTCAAACTCAACACCCAAAAAACAAACGATCCAGCGAAGAAATGGGAAGATCACATGTATAAACACCTCTCCAAGGAAGACATCCGGATGGCCAACAGACACATGCAAAGATGCTCAATATCACTCGTCATCAGGGGAATATAAATCAAAACCACACTAGTATTTTTTATTTTTAGAAAACTACAATTTTTCTTCAATTATGTGGCCTCTATTTTTGGTTCTAGCATATTGAAAAATAATTCATTTTATATAATGAAGTTGTAATTGATTGCATATTGACCTAAATTCAAATCAATGTCCATAAGTTCTATTCTGTATCTGTTCTATTTAATTTTATGTTAGAATAAATATGTCTGTAAGTTATGAGTGTTTCTTTAAATAGCTTATAATTTTTCTTATAATTTACATTACTTAAGCCCTCAAATAAAATACTGAAAAGCAGTAATGAAAACACTCAAAGATGCATTTTAACTCCTGATTTTAAATAAGTATTTTTAATTATTTGTCACTATTGTTTGCTGATGGATTTTTAGAGGATACAGTTTATTCAACTGGGAAATCTCAGGTTTATTCTTTTTTTCTCTAACAGTTTCTTCTTTTTCATAAAAATAAAATAGATGCTGAATTTCCTAATTACATTATGATTTCTCTGTGTGGTATAAATTACTTATTCTATTAATTTACAAGATGTTTGTTTTTTTAACTTTTCATAGTAATCTTGTTCTATATATTTAGCTTAATGGTATTTTTTTATGAGCCAAGGATTTTATATTCAGCTAACCTGTGCTTTCAGAATCAAAGCAATTGAAAAAGTTTTTAAATATCCAAGAACTTCGGTGTTGCTATAATCAAGAATGCTTCCTGAGAAATCTATGAAAGAATTAAAAATTTAATGGAGTTTTGATCACAAAATGTGGTCTGTCTGAAAATTTCTAAGTTTTGCATTAAGGCTTAAAATGTGGCCAGTTTTTTATATGAATACGTTTGATGGCTAATTTGTTGATATCTGTTGAATTCTGTTCATTATTTCTTCATGTATTTTGAGAATATATTACTTATTTATATTTGTCAAAAGATTGAGGGAGATAATGATAAAATATGTAATACACACCCGAAATTATATTTTATTACAGCATGAAGACTCTCTGCCTGAAAATTTATTTGGCCTAATAGTAACATCACTATACCATTTATTTAATTGTTATTTGATGAGTTCAATTGTCTTTTGTCTTTTTAATTCCAATCAGTCTTTGACATTGTAATTTATGTTTATAAATAGCACAAAATTGGTCTCTGTTTCTTTTTATTTACTCCTATGATTTCTGTATTGAACTGGAAAATTTATACCATTTACAAGTATCAGTATGATAAATGCTTTTGACCTTCTGCTAAAATCTCATTTTGTAATATCTTAATCTCTTTTGTTGCTTACTTTGGATTTAATACACTTTTCCTTTTTCCTCCATCTAATGGCTCTAGAACTATGCACTTTATTTTTTCTGTAAGTATTATGGGTAACACACATATATTAATATATATATACACACATATACACACACATTCACCACTAGTTCCACTATTCTTAAGAAGTATGTGAGCCATTAGAACCTTAGACCTTCTCAAAAACTAATTATTGTTTCCTGTGATACATGTTATTCCTGCATAATATTTTACTTATATGTTATATTCCCCACCCAACATATATTGGATATTAGCATTATCACATGTAATATGTTTACATTACACACATACTAACTAGTTCCTTTGCTCACTATTCCTTCTTATTTCTTCCCTTTTTTATTAGTTTATATTGAAGTAAATTTTTTAAACATGTATTACTGAGGGTTAATAAGTGGTAAACTCTAGCCATCAACATTTGTCTAAATTCTCTTTAACTTTTCATTTTTAAATAAGAAATATGTGTAAAATTATGGATAGTTATATTCTCTGCTTATTTAAGAACTTTCCACAGTGTTTATATTACAATCTATTCTTATAATTGACAGCCTGCAGTCTAATCATAATTTCTATTTAAAATGCCTTTCTTTTATGGCTGATTTAAAACCTCTTGAAACAGGATTTTTAAAAATATTTTTATTAAAAATATTTTTTTACTTATTTTGAGAGAAACAGATACAGAGTGAGCAGGGGAAGGGCAGAGAAAGAGAGAGAAAGAGGCAAACCCCAAGCAGGCTCCACACTGTCAGTGCAGACTGACATAGGTCTCAAACTCACGAAACCATGAGATCATGACCCAAACCCAAACCCAGTTGGACACTTAACCAACTGAGCCACCCAAACACCCCACACTCCCGTTTTCATTTAAAAAAAAAAATTTTTTTTTAATGTTTTATTTATTTCTACTCTACCACCTAGCTAGCCAGCACCCAAAAGGGGGATTTTTGAAAGATGGTAAGACAGGAAGTTCCTAAACTCCCCCTTTCTCACAAACACACTAAATGTATAGCTGTACATAGGAAAATTATCTGTGAAATAAATCTATAAATTGAATGGCTTCTACACACTGTTTGAATGATAAAATACATTGAAACATCAAAGTCTCAGTTTTCCATGTAAGTAAAAGCTGAAAGAGTTCATCACCATTAGACTAGCCTTACATGAAGCATTAAAGGGATTTCTTCAAGATGAAATAAAAAAGCATGAAGTAGCAAAAAGAAAACACAAAAGGGTAAATACATAGTTAAATTCGTAATAATTAAATATACAGTTAAAGGTAAGTATATAGTTAAATTCAGAATAATGTAATGGTGGCAGGAAAAGCACTTATAAATCTAACATGAAGGTTAAAAGACAAAAGTAGCAAAAATAACTTTAAAATAATCTGTGAATGAACACAAGATAAAAAGATATAGATTGTGACACCAAAAAGATAAAATGAGTAGGGGGAGGGGTAATAATACAGAGCTTTAGTTTGTGTTCAGACTTAACTAGTTATCAGCTTAGACTGTTATAACTAGATTAATGTAAGCCTGATGGCAATCACAAAGTAAAAACTTGTAATAGATACACAGAAGATACAGAAGTAAGAATCCTGGCATATCACTGTAGAAAATCATCAAGTAACAAAGGAAAAACAATCATGAGAGAGGAGAAAGTATAAGAAACTTTACAAAAAACAACCAGAAAATAATTAACATAATAGCAATAGCCCATACAGAGCAATGCATGTTTTATGTAAATTGACCAAATTTTCTAGTCAAAAGACATAAAGCCTGTATCAAGAAACAAGGAAAATCTCAAGTAAACAACCTAACTTTATTCCTCACAGAACTAGAAAAATAAGAACCAAACCTAAGTTAGTAGAAGGAAGGAAATAATAGATCAGAGTGGAAATAGAGACTAAAAAGACAATAGAAAATATTAATGAAACTAAGAGCTGTTTCAAAATTCGCAAACCTTTAGCTAGACTAAATGGAAAAAAAGAGAGAAGACTCAAAATCAGAAATGAAAGATGAAATGTTACAACTAATATCACAGAAATAAAAAAAAATTATAAGGGACTATGAACAATTATACACTAACAAATTAGACAACAGAAGAAATGGAATCATTCCAAGAAATGACCTATGAAGACTAAATGAAAAAGAAATAGAAAAGCTGAACACACCACTTACTAGTAAAGAGATTCATTTAGTAGTCAAAAACCTCCCAACAAAGTAAAGCCCAATACCAAATCTTCCTTAGTGAATTCTATGAAACATTTAAACAATCAATGCCAATCCAGTCAAATTCTTCCACACGTGGAAGAGGCGGGAGTAATCCAAGCTGACTTTACCAAGCCAGTATTTCTTTGATACAGCCTCTATGGAAAACAGTAAGGAGGGTCTTTTAAAAAATTAAAAATAGAAATACCATATGATAGAGCAATTCCACTTCTGGATATATATCCAAAGTAAATGAAAACAGGATCTTCAAGAGGTATCTACACATCCATGTTCACTGCAGTATTATTCACAATAGTCAAGATGTGTAAACAACCTAATTTTCTGTCAAGGGATGCATAAACAAAGAAGATATGGTATGCATTCAATGGAGTATTATTCAGCTACGAGAAAGCAGGCAAGACTTCCATTTGTAACAAAATAGACAGAGGTTGAGGGCATTATGCTAAGTGAGAAAGACAAACACTGTGTCGTATCACCTATATGGGGAATATAAAATGCACAACTCATAGAAGCAGAAACTAGTATGGTAGTTAGCAGGCACTTAGGGGTGGGTGAACTAGGGAGATGTTGCTTAAAATGTACAAACTTCCAGTTATAAGATGAGTAAGTTCTGTCGATTTAATATATAGCATGGTTATTATAATTAATAATAATTTATTATATATTTGAATGTTGAAAATAATATGTTTTTGTTCTTGGTGCCTTAAAGTTTTATTACCATGTATATATTCATCACAGATCTTATGCTTTTTATATCTTGAAATTCCTATCTTTCATTGATTCTCAAAAATTATCAACTAATCATTTCTTTGAATACTGTTTCCATTTTCTTGTTCATTTCTCTAGAACTACTATTAGCATTCTTAACTTTTTCTCTTTTATGTGCTTTGAATTTTTATTTTTGATTTATCTATCATTGCTAGTATAAGTAATTCTTCTGTTTTATTTTTGAGCTAATCAGTCTTTAGTTCTATCTAAGCTTTCTTATCCATCCTTGAATATATAATTTCAATTATCATTTTTGTTATTTCAATAAGTTGTACTTGATAACATAAATAACATACTTAGTCATTTGGAGGGGTTGTTCTGTTATTTTCTTCCTTCTCATATTTTTATTTTCACTTTTATCTAATAATTTCAAAATATTTATTTTTATTTTCATACTTTATACTCCAAGAGTGGATCTGAAAATTCTGGGAGACTAAATCTTATTCTTTCATTGTAGCACATTCATTTTTGTGCTAATTTTATAATGTTAATATTGTTAAGTTTAAGATGTATAAATTTTGTGCAGTCATGGTTGAGGGTCATTGTATAACTAAGTTATACATTATATAACTAAGTTATCTTAGTTTTGCTTGGCAAGGAACTTCAAGCTCATGAAAACTTGAGCTCTAAGCTCATGAAAGAGCAGATCTTTAGCCACAATTTAATGGGTACATATTTTCCAACTGGAGCTCAGGATATGCACCTGATTTTTCTTGTTATATACCTCTACTGGCAGTAGGTAACTCTCTGCTAGCATTATTCTGGCATTTCAGTCCTGACTTCCTAAATTCATGATAATAGCCTTTTCTGTGGAGGGATGAATAATGTTGAAAGGAAATGGGATAAGGAATATTAAAGGAGCCTCCACATGTTGTGTGCTTTATATCTGATGCTGGTTTGTAACCCATGGTGGTGTACAATATAGTCTTTGGCATTTTTTTTTTTTTGAGAAATTAGTAATGTAAAATAGTAGCATATGCTCTTTGATTAAAAGTTCATTAGTGGTTAGGGTGCCTGGGTGCCTCAGTTGGTTGTGTCTGACTTTGGTCAGGTCATGATCTTGCAGTCGGTGAGTTCGAGTCCAGCTTCTGGCTCTGTGCTGACAGCTCAGGGCCTAGAGCCTGCTTTGGATTCTGTGTCTCCCTTTCTCTCTCTGCCCCTCCTCACCTCACGTTCTGTCTGTCTATCTGTCACTCTCTCAAAAATAAAGATCCAAGTTCTTGAACACCAAGGTTAAAAAAGATTTTCAGGTTAGTGACACATTTACTTCCAACTAACCACTTCAGTTTTTGGCTTCCTCTTCACTTTTGCCATCTGGGGATTTTGTTTACTTTCTTGTCAACTCATTCATATAATTGAGGGGATATTTATAATATAGTAATAATTTTTAACCTAAGTGCCTTTTTCTAAGCTCTGAAGTCAGCATTCCTTTTATTGGGAGATTAACTGTATTATTCATCCTGCCATATTACTGAACAGTATCTCTCCATCTACACACACGTGTGTTTGTGTGTGAGAGAGAACATTTTTCTGCAATAGGACCAGTATTGATTTAACTGATGGGAAAAAAATCACCACAGCTCATATATGCTAATATGCATTATTTGCTGAGATCACACAAAAGAAATGGAGAGCAATGTATATATGAAAAATGTATTATATGTGCTATACACAAGGTATACTCTTTTTTTAGTTTATGCTCTGGAAACGGCATGTAAGTATGATGTCTTCTTCCTTTAGAAATGATTATGCCGTAGAAAACTTACATCTTCTAGTGGCTAAAGGAGGTGAAAAAAAGGCAAATGGGCTTAAAATGTCATTTTGAAGTTTGTTCGGAGGTTACATTTTAATTTAGGAATAACCTCCTTTGGATTCTTAAAGAAGCCTTTGGGAAATAGGCACTGAATACATATGGAACAACATCTATAAAACTAAGATAAGGAAAAGATTGCCTGTGCTATCAGCTCTATAAAAAAGAAAAAAACCTTTTATGTATAGTACATAAATGAATATTTGAAAACTTCTACAATGTCTATATTCATTTTTTAAAATGAAGAGCATAATCTAAGTGAGAGAAAAATAATATGGCAAAGATTAATATCTTACAATGACTACACAAAAATTCCCCAAGTGCTCTTTTATTTCTTTCCATTTTCTTTTCTTTTATTTCCACTTGCTCTTAAATCACTAATCACCTAATTTCCAAAAGCCACAGTCAATTCTGAAGTCATTTACTAGCCTGATAGTCTGAGTATCATATGCCACATTACATAACTATATATGCCAATATAATCAAAATCTTAATGAAACCCAATTAAGCTGTCTGTGCAGAGGCTCTTCAGGTATCTTGTCTCTTTATTATAAAAGTCAATTTCATTTGTTAAGCCCTTTATAAATTTGAACCATGCCAAGAAATATTTAGCTAATAGATGCTTTATCAAGATCCCAGGAAAACAAACCAATAAATTTCTCTATATTAATAATTATTTTCCTACTCCCTTCCACCCTTTCTGTTGTTGTTCTATCCTACATTGTATATACTATTTAAGTTGGTTGATTTTTACTATTGTGAGAAATATTATATGAACACAAGAATACATATAGTGTCATTTATATAAGTATTAATGAATATCCAAAGAATATTTCTAGCACTTGAAGCTTTTATATGCCCCTTTCCCAAAATATTTCTTCCTGCAAAAATGATCGCTCTTCTAATCTTTGTAATAATAATTCTCTTGTTTTTCTATTTTAGTATATACTTACCAATTGACAACATTATTTTAGTTTATCTGGTTTTGAACTTTAGTTTTCCTGGTCTTGAACTTTCTATAAACTAATCTACACTATGTAAAATTGTGTTCTTTGTTTCCTATGCAAAATATTTCCAGATTATTTTATATTGCATACTGCCTGTATTTGGATCCTCCAGAGAAACAAAAACAATAGGATCTCTCTCTCTTTTGTTTCTCTTTATATATATTTAAAAAACGTATTTAGACATTGCAGAAAAATTCAAGTACTCATTTACGTACTATCTATCTACCTATATCTACACACACACACACACACACACACACACACACACACACACGGTTTTTGTTTTCCTGGAAAACTTTAACACAGGCGCTATGCAAAAATAGGGAATGACAGAGATATGAAATGAGAGAGTGATTTATTATAGGAATTGGCACACACCATTCTGAAGACGGAGAGTTCCCATAATTGGAAGCCTTGTAAACTGGAGAACCAGAAAAGCAGGTGCTCTAATTTAGTTGTGTCTAAATGCCTGACATCAGGGCAGCGAATGGTGTAAGTCACGGTTTGAAGACAAAGGTGTTAGAACTAGGAGGCTTTGGCTTCCTCTGTTTGTTTTATTCAGGCCCTCAAATGATCAGACGGTGCCACTAGCTTTGGCGATCTTCTTTACCCAGTCTACTAATTCAAATATTAATGTATTCCAGAAAAATGTTCAGAGACACACCCAGAAATGTTTTATCAGTAATCTGTGTATCTGTCAGCCATCAACTTCACACAAAAAATTAATCATCACACTGCCCATTCACTTTTAAGGGGGTTCAAAACACATAATGCCCAAAATATGTAACTTAGCATATTGATTTTTTGAGCTGAAGGCACTGAAGATCTAGCAGAAGCAGGAAGAGCTCTCTGAACTCCTCCTTTCTACCTGAAAGCAGGTCATAAACTTCACCATGAGAAAAGTGCCCTCTCTGGGCCAGGGAAAGGAAATTCTTATTAGTGGATACTGACAGACGATGCCAAATTTTACCTATTCAAACAAACCTATTAAAATAACCCTTATCTTACATTAATTTCACCAATATATTTCCTAGCCACTTTCCCACAATTTACTGGCCCTAGTTTACATTTCTTTGTCTTGTCATTTCTCCACAAATTCATCATTTCTTTGTTAAAAATGTACAGAAGCTCTTGGTCCTAACAGCTAATTCAGGAAAACTCCTTTGTGCACATAAAAATATTAAATAAAATTACCACGCCTTTTTTCTCTGTTAATCTAATTTATGTAAGTTTAAGTCTCAGACTTACCCACAGAAACTAAAAGAATAGGAATTTTTCTTCTCTTTATTTTTATATTCTACAATTTTAAATTGATTTAATTTCATAAAAAATTACCCATTCTATGAGTGGTGCACATATCTAGGTTCAGGCTAGTTTGTAAAAATCCTACTAAAAGTGTTTTTGTACATATTTTCTGGTACACACGAACGAATGTATTTCTAGAGTATATATGTATAGAAATTGAATTGCTCTTCTGTAGAATGAATATAATTTAAAATTTCCCAAATAATGTTCCCAAGTAGGATAGTAGTTTGCACTTGTAGTATTCACATTTTAATCCATACTTAGCATTTTCAGATCTGTTTAAACATTTGTTAATCTGGTGGGTTTTTAATGGAATCTAATTGTGGTTTTAATTTGCATTTCTCTGTCAGTGAGTTGAAATTTTTTTCACATGTGTTTGAGAGATTAATATATTGTACGTGATGCCCAGATTTAAAAGTTTTATCTTTATAAAGCATACTTGATAAAGAATAATTCTTCAAGTTAAACTTGTTTTTCAAATGTAATCAACCTATAGGGTTTGCTGGCTTATCTATGCTTCTTATTAGACCCTTATATATCCCTATATTTACTAGTTAAGACTTCTTTAAAATTCAGAACATGGAGATAAAATTTAGGAAATATGGTAGAATACAAGAAAAAAAGAAAACAAAACACTTAGGTGAGGAAACTTGTTGATCTCAGAGTTTGTTGATAAATTTGAATTCATACTCTATACTTAAGGAATAGAAATATTAAATACGTGCTTAGAATAAGAAACTTGTGTAAGTACATTGAAATTAGTTTAAAAAGTTTTCATGGAAAGTATGTATTTTAAGTTAGATTTGAATCTTCCAGCTTAAAAAATAATACCTAGGATTGTTTAAAGTAGTTGGAAAGTTAAGATATGAAAAAAAGTTCTAAGGTTCTGGTCTTGCTATCCAATGTGCTCAAAAGTGGAGATTAGTGCAGATAATTACAAATAAAGTAATAATGAAATAAAAGAAACTACACATAAACTTTTTAATATACCCTGTGAACATTGTAGGACTTTAAAAAAAATGTTCTATCTGTAGACAATAAAGAGGAGATGACAGGTGTCCTTGTCTTTAAAGATGGGTAAGATATGGACTGTCAAAAGATCTGCAAAATGGGGGGCGCCTGGGTAGCTCAGTTGGTTAAGCAACCGACTTCTGCTCAGGTCATTATCTCATGGTTCATGGGTTCGAGCTTCATGTCAGCTCCGTGCTGACTGCTAGCTCAGAGCCTGGAGCCTGTTTCAGATTCTGTCTCTCCCTCTCTCTCGGACCCTTCCCTGTTCACGCTGTTTCTCTCTCAGAAATAAATAAAACATAAAAAAAGAACTACAAGATGGGTAAATAGTATGGACAGATAAAAATGAGGCAGAAAAGATTTTGGTAGAGGAGATACATTCACTGCATATTCCTTCAAAGCAAACACTGAGTAACACTCGAGAAATATACATGAGTCCTAGTTCTTCAAAATTTTTAAATGCTCTTAATTTCACTTGTACAAATATTGGTGTTAGCTCAATGTTGGTCTTTAGTGTAGGGTGTGATAATTCTATAATTGGAATATTATCTCTAATGTCTTACAACTAAATGCCTACTTTTCATGCTTAAAACAATGTTGTTGTTGTTTTAATTTCTTATGTGCCTGAAATCCACTGTGAAGGGAAAAATCTGGGAATTATTTAATTAGTTTGTTCAGGGCATGTAGTTAATAAAAGTAGCAAATTATTTAGGGATAGAATTATATGGTGTTTCCTCAATTTAAAAAAATGGTATTGTCACTGTTTAAGCAAAAGTTAGGATCTTTGGCAACGAGGGACCCTGAATTCTCAGTGATTTACAATTACACAGTTTTGTGTTTTTTATTTTTTATTTTCTGGTTGTTTTCTCACACAAAAAGACAACCCAGTCAAGAGAGTAACTTCATTCATTGGAACTTAAGAGTGACAAGTATCCAGACTAATGGGGCAAACACAATTTAGACTATTGTTGATCACATTGCTGGAGGAAAAATAAGTCTAGAGATTTATACAACCAGTTAAATATTTTACCAAGAAGTGTTACAAATCATCTACACACAGTTTGCTGGCCAGAATTTCTCATTTGGACCCTCATGATGAGGGTCAAGGAAGTATACTATTTGCTTGAAGGGTCAAGAGTCAGAAACATTCAATGAACAACACGAAAAAATTTGCCCACTTTAATTGCTACATCTTTACTTTATCTAACTTAGATAAAATCTTTACTGATTGTTGAAACTTCTGATTATTCCCTTTTATTTGTTAACATTGAATAAGCAATTAAACTTTTTTGGTTAATTTTTCTTTATTACTTGAGAAAAATTTTTAATAGTTTTACCAAGAATTTTTGGGATATAACTTAGGATTTTTAATTCAGTGTCAAGATAAATAATAACCCACATCACTTACCAAAATAATGGTATCTCTTTTAATGGCACAATAGAACGCCAGGATTAGATGTAATTGCTTCAGTGATAATTTCTAAACCAAACAAACTTCAATTTGATGATCATCTATGATTTGCTAGGTTTTATATTTCAATAAATTTTTCGTTTAAATATAGTTCACTGATTTTATTCTAGTTTCATATACCAATACCTAGCTCTTTCCTAACTAAATATTTTTCCTTTTGGTCATGGAAAGCCTAAAAACTAATAAAGGCGTTCAACTTTCTGAACAACAGTGGAGTCACACATGTACCTGTAAAATTAATTTGAACTATCAGGAAATAAAGGTAAAGAAAAACATCGAGACGATGATTCAGTATTTTTCTCAAGGACAGTATGTCTCTGAGAACAAACATAATAAGATCTTAAGTTATCAATCCACATTTTAATGTCATTGAAAGGAGAGTGGAGAGTCTCTGAAGAGTTTGCACGTCATTGAGAAATAAATGAATAACACTGTTTGTGCCAGTGGTTAGGAGTTGGAAGATTAAATTGGAGGATTATATTTGTTAGGAAAGGGACCATGGAGGAACAGTGGCTATAAAGAATTTATAAGAACTGATAAGACTCACTACAATGAACATTGTATACATAAGACAGTATGTTCCATATTTTGTGGTTGTTTAACAGACTGTCGAAGGTAATTTTGATAAAGTGTTCCCCTTACTATTTGAATACAGCTTAACTCAGAAGGTGTAAATCCACAGTACAAAATATTTCATAGTATAAAATGCATGTGAAATTCCTGTTAATAATCAATATACTATTTGTCAGGTATACATGTGAGGCTGTTTTGCCTGTTTTCACTATTACACTGCTCTTGATTTCCTGTTTAAAAAAAAAACTTTAAAGAAACTTAAAGCATTTTTAGAATAGGATTAGGTAGACAGAAAAATTTGCAAAGATAGTATAAAAAACTCTTGAATACCTTTCACCTAGTTAACATTTTACATTGCTACGGTATATTCGTCAAAACTAAGAAACCAACGTTGGTAATACTGCCATTAACTAAACCCCACCCTTTATTAGAATTTCCCTAGTTTCTTTCTAATGCCCTAGTTCTGTTCCAGGATCCCATCCAGGATACATTACATTTAATTATTATGTTTGTTTAGCATCCTCTGTTCTGTGACAGTTTCTCAAACCTCCTTGATTACGATGCTGTTGATGTATTTGAGGAATACTGGTCAGGTTTTTTTTTTGTAAAACTCAGTTTTTCTGATGTTTTTTGTTTTGTTTTGTTCTTCTATGTTTACACCGGGTTACAGGGCTTTAGGAAGAAGACTACAAAGTTGAAGTCCATTCTTATGACATATATCAATAATAGTAAAATCGAAATAATTAACCGAAATATTAGCCTTGATCACCCATCTGAGGTAGTGTTTGCTATGTTTCTCCAGTGTAGTTAAACTTCCCCACTTTTTCTATACTCTCCACTTAGGAAAACTCATGGGGATTTAAAACATATTTTTTTCAGAGATTTAGAGAAAAGCATGATGTAAGTCTTTAGAAGCACAGAATAATGCAACTAAGTTACAAATATTAAGGTCAAATCCCTATCAAAGGGCAGACAGTGGGATCTTCAGCCTAGAAAAGACATAAAATCAGTTTATCTTCAATGGAAGGTTGTCTTTGTTTCATTAAATGCTGATCATTGGTGTTAAGGTTTAGACTTAATTGTCTTAATTTAGACTTAATGAACCTTAATTGTTATACTTGAAAGGTATTTAAAATTTTGTTGAAAGTGTTCTTGAAACAGTCACTGGAAACTGTTGAGGAAGAGATCAAAAGAAATTATGGAAGAGCCAAAAGAAAAAAAGTAAATGAAAGGACTCTAGAAGAACAGGAGACAATTAAAGATTGAAGAACCACAGAGGTTACTATTTTAGTGTGTGGATGGAGAGATGAATTATATTGCTAGAATCAAGTGTGCTTGAGCAAATAAATGCAAGTCAGCTAAGAATCACAATTATTTGGTGCTCCTGGAAAGCTTTTTATAGTTTCTTCATCCCAGGTAATCAGAATGTTTTTAATTGGCTTGAAAGGCAAAGACTGATGGGTATGCTAGGATAAAGACAGTCAAATCAGTTAAGTAACTCTAGAAATTGATAAGATTTCCTTCATGGAATAACATTTTTCAATTCATTTATTCCTATTCTGATTAATTAGGAGAATATTTTGAGTGGATTCTGGCAGATTTATTGCTAATTAGTTTGCTAAGTAAAACTTGCTGCCTAGTACAGAATACAGTGACAGCCCTTATGGGGAACAATATTTATTAGGAGAGTAAAATCACTGGATTAAGTCCCTGCTTAAATAGCTAATTTTCAGTAAATTTTCCTCCATCTTATCTTGTGTCACTCTTCAATAGGAATAACAATGTGAATTAAAAATGCTAACTGTCTGCTTGTGAAGTGAACACTTTATATAAAACATTCAATACCTTTGTCCTTTCTCCTCATTAAAGAAGCTATGCATTTCTATCAATTATACTCTTTTAAAATGGTTGGACATTTGACTATGGCATATTTCAAGTAAAAACACTGGAATTTTAGGGTTTTTTTCCAGAATTATGGTAGGAGCAGAAAGCAGTTATTAATGTTTGTAGTGTAATTGGTAGAAAGAATTCCTATGAGAAAAAGATGCCTAAAATATTTCAAAAAATGATTTTTGAAAGAAAATGGCCAAGGTCTTATTTCAGACCTGTATTTGTCTTACTTATAACAGTAATAGCTTGGTCTCCCTGCTACCAACATCACTCTATTCCAACCCATTTCCCAATCCCATCAAGTTAAGTGTTCTAAATTACTCATCTGATCATACCACACTTAGTAAAAATAAATAAATAAATAAATAAATAAATAAATAAATAAATAAAATTTGTGCGTGTGAGACTGAAGAATAGTTTTTCTCTCTTAGTATATTCTATAGGGCTGACCAGTCCAGGACTCAGTTCTCTCTAGTTGAAAGTTAGACTTCAGGTATGCTGATAAGTTCAATGTACTTATTTTCTCATGGTCCTTGTGTTTGCATTGATGTCATCTGACTCACAGTATCTTACTAGTCTTTTTAAAAGACTATTAGGTAGCTCTTCTGTGATTTTTCCCTATATTTCCCAGAAGCACTTTGTTGTCTCTTCATTTAGCCACTCATCTTATTCCTGACTAGGGTGTACTCTACCCACAAGTAGGGGATACTGCTTGTTCATTCTTATTTTACTCCAAATTGCATAAGGAAGTTTGCATTTTGCATACCTCATCTCAAGTGAATAGTGCAGTCACAGTCTAAGAGTAAACCAGTAACTAAATACTGAGAGAGGAAAGAAAAGGAAAATGTATAGTGATTTTAATTTCAGTGAGAAAAATAAGGGTCATCAAAAATACCAAAATAATTTCATCTTGTTTATAGTGAAGATTTTCTTTCTCAATTATTTAATATGATACATACTGACATACGATAGTATTCCCTTAAAATTTCTTCTTGAGAATATTTTCTATCCAAAATTATTACAAGAGAAAAATTCTTAGATAGGGATTCATTTCCCTTTTTCTCATTTGGAATAATCAATTAACACCTGGTGCCTACATGCCTGAAAACCTGATGTTATAAGAGCATCTAACAATACTACGCCTCCAATTAGAAAAAACAAAGAAACCAATATTTATAACTTTTAAATCAGTAATTTCTAAATAATACTTCCTGAAACTTTTTCTTACAACCACCTTATATAGGTAGCGTAAGTTCCCTTTTTAAGCTGCTATTACTTATTACTATTCTAACATATTTAGAATTCAGGATATTTTCTAAAGACAAACTCTGAATCTCTAATGATGATTACATGTATAGTTGGGGAGGTAAAAATCATGTGTGGTTTAAAACCACTCTATTGCTGAAAAATTCTCATTCTACCCACCATGATTGTCTCCCTCCATACACACACACACACACACACACACACACACACACACACCTGTACAGAGCAACTAGTCTACTCTTTGGAAATTAGAAGGATGGTTAGTGCCTCAACTTAGACTATGACTTCACAAAAATAAATATACACACAAGAAAAGAGAGAGAGACCCATCATCTTTAAAAGAATTATAGGTCTGAACTGCTGGCATGTGGAACTGACTACAAACAAGTAGAAAAGAATTCAACTCATTCATTAATGAGCCACAGCATCTTTGGTCAAAAGAGTAAAACTTTGAAAACTTAGGATGACTTTTGACTACCTAATATTCTAGTAGCTGGAGCGAGGCTGAAGGGCGCATTTTTTTCAATATTGCTTTCAGATATGGCTTGAGAGAATAATGGGGAAGGACCTTCCAGAGTGCAGAACAAAGGGCTTATAGAGAACTATTAGTTTTTTGGCTACTTTCAAGTAGTAGATAAGGTGAGTTAGTGAGTTAAGAAAATATTCCCTATCCCCCACATTTAGCATTCTCATGCAACATCACTGCTTTCTATCTCCAACTCTTCTATCTGAAGAAGGCCTCATGATTAATTGGTCCCTATTATACCATTATATAGTTTGTATGTGTTAGAGGTGTGTGCGTGCAGGTAATATTTTTCAAACTCCAGTCTTTGAATCAAGAAGATTCACATCTGAAACAAATGGCAAGTATATATCAAGGTCCTGGACTTTGAGTCTTATGCTGTGATGTGATAGGACTTTTTGTTAACTCCTTTGAGGGAAATAAGAACATTTTAACTGTAGAAAGGAAGGAAATAAACAACATAGACAAAACATTCCCTGTCCATTATGATGTGAGGTGCAATACTTCCCTATGGGAGGAGTCTATTTCCTCAGCCCATCGACTTCTGGTTTTACTTTTCTGGCCAGTAGGATGTGTGAAGAAGTCTGAGTATACCAATGAGAAGAAGGTTTACAAGTAGCTATGTTCAAGCAGTAGATAAGTATGAGTAGCAATATGATTCAGAACTTTTCCCTTTTTCCTTCTGCCATGTGAACAGCGCACTTCAATATAGGCTGTTTTGGCTGCTAGAATAAAAAAGACCCACAGAAGACTACTGGGGTGGAGACAGTTGAATTGCAGCTGCCACAGCTTTTAGGTAACATGAGCAAGAAATGAAACTTTGTTATCTCAAGCTTTTGAGATTTAGAGCCTGTTTATTTCCAAGGCATAACCTAACAATAGCTGAATAGTAACCATCTGAGAGCCATTTTCTCATGATTTCCCTTATAGCACCAGCCACTGTGCTACAAAGTTCCTACTAAATAGTAGGTATGCACATGAGTGAAAGCCATGATGTCTAGTAATTCATCATTGACTTTTCCCTTTGAGAAAAGACCCATTATAATTTTTTTGTCTCCACTGCCTACATGAGTCCTTAATCGACTTCAGCAGTCAAATCATTGAAAAGTTGGAATTTCTTTTGAAGGACAACCAACATTGCTAAAATAAGGATACATGCATATGTCTGAATGGATGAGAATTCCTACCAGTGCAAAATGACTTATGTCTCATAAATCAGTAAGACAAAGATCAGTAATTTCATACAAAAAATGGGCATGAGGAAATTAAAAAGTCTTAAATGAGAGTTGCATATAAATGAATATAAAAAGTAATAAAACATGGGGTGCCTGGGTGGCTCAGTTGGTTAAGTGTCTAACTTCAGCTCAGGTCATGATCTCCTGGTTCATGAGATCTTGAGTTCAAGAAATGCACTGAGCTCTCTGACAGGTCTAAGTCTGATGCCTGCTTTGGATTCTGTGTCTCCCTCCCTCTTTCTGGCTCTCCTCTGCTCACACTCTGTTGCTCTCTTAATGTTTAAGCAAACATTAAGTTTTTTTTAAATTAACAAGACAGAATTTTTAAATATTAACAATTTTAACATACATAGCAAATTGTGATAATCCACTGAACTGCCAATCATTTGAGTAAATAAGGGGAACTCATACAGTAGTGATAGAACTTTTCAAGATGATAGCTTGGCAATGTCTGTTAAAATTTAAAAACCACATAGCTTTTAACTCAACAGTTCTAACAATTGATTATACATTTATAGTTACAATAAGCAAAATGACCTATATGTTTATATAGATAGATGTATTTAAGGATGTTTAACATTTTTTGTAATAGTAAAAAAAATGGAAATAATCTAAATGTCAACAGGGGAAATAATGATGTATCCATGTAGACATTATAAAGGATTAGTAATTTTATGTATAATCTCTGCAAATATATCCAAAATATACCATCATATAAAAAAAGGAAAGTGAAGAAGAGTGTGAGATATGCCGCCAAACAGACTAAATTAAAATATATATTCACCCCAACATATGTGGACATAGAATGATCAAATATTTCAGTTTGCCCAGTATAGTTCTAATTTTCACCTATTGTCCTGGCATAATTAATACTTGCACACCCTTTCACTTTCAAAAGTGTCTCAGTTTGGTCAGTAAATTTTATGAGTACCTTTTGTTTCAGTACATATGCCTAGACTATTTCTTGCAGTATGCACAAGAAATACAATAATGGCTGCCATATGATGTCTATGGGTCTGGAATGGAAAGAACACGTAATTTACTTTATTTATCTTTTATGTAGCATGTATTGTAACCTATGCATGGATTTCCAATTAATAATTAGTACTATACATTTGAAACTTATTGCTCAAATTTATCTCCGTAAGATTTTTATAGAATGTGAAAATATCGGGAAATAAAATAACAATTAAAGTAATACAAAATTATACTGTGTAATGTGAAAATAAGAAGTGAATGGAATCATTAGAGAATGTTTAAGGGCACAGGGATCTAGGATTGCATTCTGGTGCTAAAATACCAAATTATGGCCCTAAAGGGAGTTTAATTTTCTCCTTGACCTCTTTATGTTTTGCAAAAATAATATGTGTGAGATAATTGTAATGCCTTCTAGTAATTAAATAGACTCTTATTTTGTAAATAAATCTTGTGTATTTTCAGTTCTCACTAGAAAATATTATCTATTTGCAGACCGCTGCAAAACTCAGAGGACTTTTTTCTCAAACTTCATTTTATTTTTTAAGGCTAGAAGGCTATCACAAAATCAAGTACTTGGGACAGGCCTCATTAATTATTTATTAGAATATAAGCACCCGATTTGGAAGCAGCTTTTCTTGGTTGGTTCCTTGTGATAACCCATTAATTATAATAGTGCCTGGCATATTCTTTGTGTGCAATAAATATTTCTTGAATAAATGAATATATGGATTAATGAAGGAAAAATTTGACAGGTATTCTTATTCTATAATACTGGTATATAAATTGGCATAAACTTTTTTCAAGTTAAGACATTTTAACACAACCACCAAATTACAAATGTACTCTCTGAACCTGCAATTTTATTTCTGTAAATTTATCCTGTGAAGATGCTCTTAATATGCACTAGAATTCACCCAGTCTTACAATATATATGTTCAATGAGACATTATTACAAATAGTAAAAATGTCATCAATATTCATTTATCCATTTTTGAGGAAATGATTGAAGTCAATTATTTTAGATCCATAAATTGAATATAATGAAAATAAAAAGTTGATATATGTGTTCTAAGTTTAAAACAGTTTATAGGTAAGAAAAGAAAGCACAAAGGGGAGGAAAAGAAGGGGGAAATCTATCATCAAAGGATCCCAAGTGTGGCACAAATATGAAAACTTATACTCAGCAACAAAATCAACTGAGTGATTATCTTTTATAAATTTGATTTAGAAATTCACTATAAAGTATTATGGACATATCTAAAAGCAATATAAATACAGTATGTGTGTTTATTTGATTATAATTTTACTATTACAAAGCTCCAGAAAAACTGATATCCTGATTTTTGTGTTCACTTCTTACCTGCTTGTTCCAAATCAAAGTAGATACTCTACAATTACGTGATATCTAGATGATATATCTAAAACTAAGCTATCAGGTGGTATCTCAGAAATACGGTGAAAAAATCATATATGGAGTAATATATAGTCTATAATATATATAAACACATATAAATGTATAGATTTAAAATAAGAAGGTTAGACAAATTTCTCCAAATAAGTCTACACATTTAAACATTTTCCTGTGCCTTACATTTGGGAAATGGCCTTTAGCTCAATATTTTCTTGACATTACTTTGAACTTCTGCTGCACTATTGTATACATACAACAAGGCACAGGTAGATTCCAGCTTCTTTTCTACTTTTTACTTCCTCTGGCAGTCTAAGCAACATAGCTACCTCCATGCCCTTTGTATTAGGTAATGCTGTTAACTAAGATCATTATGCAGATGTGTGCGTCTGCAAAAACCAATACCTAATAAGCATCCTCTGTTTCCCACCCCCTGGCTCATGAAGATAAAATGACTCTTATGTGGTTGGAGAAAGTAACTTCTATTTGTGCACAATGTGTGTAATTCTGTTTATTCATCTCATGATCTGCGTTCTGGTCAAATAGAACAAATTGATTTCAAACTGCCGATAGTCCTCATCTCTTTACTATGACGTAACATGAGTTCAGAGTTTATTTTCAAACTCCTTGTCATAACCCCTGAACTCATTAGAGATTGTGACTTTATATGGATTTTTTAAAACAGTGTTTCTTTGCAAAAAGTAATCCCCGCTACGCCTTTTGGTGATAATAATTTTGTGAAGACCTTGAGGTAGTTTTAGAAGTAAAATGTTGCAAAGCTTTTATGTAGGATTATTTGTGGGTTTCAATTTCATTTTACTGACATTTATATAAACAATATGCCCAATGTTATTCTGTTTGAATACATAGAAGGGGCAATGAGTCAATGGGTCAGAAGCCAACCAGAAAAACGAGAGCCCTAAGTGCCCAGGCTTCTGTGGCAACACTTCTAGAAGACCTTTGGTGAATTGACAGTTGGTAAAGTTAACATTGGGTAAAAAGTAACCCAAATGACATTTTTCTATTATTTTTAAAGCCCAAGAAAACCTATGTAATTGAAATATTCATTTAAAAAACTTTGAACTCTAAGAAGGAAACAGACTATAATTTAAATATTCCTTGACCTCCTGCTTTCAAACAGGTTAAAGCACACCAATTTTAAGGAAAATATCTATTTCCAAATAATTATAGTCCTTGGGCTTGTGAGAGGATAATATCTTGAAAGGCATTAACTATAATAGATGTATGATAACTGCCATTTGACTGACACTCAGGTACTACTTGAAGGACTTCTCCAAGGACAGAAGATTCTTTCTATCTCATAAAAAGCCAGATGCCCCCAAAGGAGGAAAGAGTAAGTGTTCTTGAGAAGATTTTTATTTGCATATGTTTTCAGCAGAGAATTACAAGAGAAATCATTATACTATTAAAATTAAATCCACATAATAAAAATAATACTTATAGAGCTTTTACAGTTTGTCAGGCATTTTATACATCTAAGTCTCTTCTAATTCTCAAAAAACCACATGATGTAATTTTATAAATAAAGTAACTAGGGCTTAAAAAGGTTAAAAATTCCCAAAGGCTCTATGTCTAGTAAAGGGTAAAGCTCAGATTCAGATATAGGGAATTGGACTGAATGCAGTAAGTAATAAAAACTAAGGATAAAATAAAAACACTTTCAGTAAAAATTTAAAATTCTGAATGTCGAATCAAAGTTTGAAAGTATTGTTCAGTTCTTGTTTTAACTTTTTTCAAAAAAGTTTACTCAATTTTAAGAGGTATTTATCTTGATTATTAGGTATTATTGACATATGATAAAAAATACAATCCCAAATTATCATGTATTTTGCCTCTTAAAAGATGTACAGTCATTAATATTAAAGAATAGGAAGCTATTTAATAAACAAATTCCTCTATTTGTAATATGTTTTATGTAGAATTTCTCTAACTTCATCTTTGTGGTTCATAAAAAATATCAAACATTAGATGAAAGGCAGATGTTTATGTTTTATATTTAATAAAAACTAATTACATAAGAAATGTATTCTGATATAAACATTAGACTTGCTACATAGAATTTAGTTAATGCATATTTATTTTTTAATATATGAAATGTAAGATTGCTTAAATATTAAAAAAATAGCCAAGGATGTTTAAGAATAAAGCTGTGCATTTGGACTTTATACGAAGATTGGACAATTCATCCTGATGTCTTTCTAATGAAGCAAAATAACCATGTTCAAAAATTTTTATTCTATGTATTTTTAGTTTATGACTTACTCTTATTTTGCATATTGATTTATTTTACGTTAATCAATTATTTGTAACATGAAAATATCTTTGGGCTAAAGAAGAAAGAGTTTGATACAAGTAAATGCATTATCATTATCAAGAAATACATGATGAAAAAATTAGGGCCCAAGGCACAGTGCTCACCTTTGCAAATCCAAAGGAAATATTAGTTAGAATGTATATCCTAATGGCAGCTATTTGGGGAGAAGTAAGAAGTGTATATAAAAGATAAATGAGATTTTTCAAAGGCTTATGGAAGTTATAAATAATTTGTGATATATTAATTGTGGGAAGAGGCAATGAAAGCAGTCAGTATTCTGGTTCTGAATGAGTCCATTTTGTTAGAGGGTGACAATCAGTTCAAGAGAAACAAATCATTTTAAAATGACACGGTATCATGACAGTTGATATGAGAAAGGTAAGTGCCTTCTTGCGGTGAGAGAGAGGAGGGCCAGACAGACCTGAGAGAACCTGTCAAAGCAAAGCATCGCTGAGGAGGGAGGACTAAGCTGCTGATGTGTTCTTGCATACCTTTTGCAAATGCACAACGTACTGCCTAAGAATTTTCAAGGTGCACAGTTACGAAAGAAAAATGTGAGTGCTTAATTTTAATTGAAGGGATTTTTAATAAGCCTTGAAAATGGTGCTTACTTCCCCCTGTACTTTAGTTGTATCCTCCTCTAAGTCTACACAGATTCCCAGTCACAGCAGTGTTTCAGAGACTCAGTGTATTGTGTAATGGATTATAAGGCTATAAATAATGTCATAAATAAAACCAATGTAATTATATCACAACAGAGGCTGAGAACCCACTCTTAAACTAAGAGTCCAGCTGAAGAAACATATGTTTTCCTTAAGATAATTAAGTATAGAACGTGTGAAATTTGTTTTGCACGCAAGCCTGAGATTTTACATATGTCAACCTTGGGAGAGGCTGTATGTTTTCCATGAAAGATATACAGAATTCCTTTCTTTAAAAATTAGCAGCAGAAAAGTTTCAAACTTATTTCAGTCAGGAGTATGCCATAGCTAAATTAAAATCCACAGTTTTATACCTGGTATTCAAAAAGAGTGCTTCAAATTGAAGAACTTTCAGCTATTTGTTTAAACATGGATCTTAAAGCACTCTGAGATTTTCTCGGATAACAGAACATAATGGAACTTACAGATGTTAGCTTGAGAATTCGTAACTATGTCTCTCCTATTAGAAGTGGAAATACTTGATGACCTGGATTCCATTCACATGAAAAAATGAAAGGAATAATGACAACTAGATTCATCTCTTGCCTACACTTTATGTAAATATGATTCAAACTACCCAGAGCTTTAAACTAAATTACAAAGGGAAACTAAGATTTAAGCTGTCTTGTAAGCAATAACACAGGTATCCTGGTTAAGCTTGAAGTATTAACCTGTGTCTCCTATGTATTTCCCTACTTATTTTACAGCATATCATTGGAACCTTAAGCTTCTTTCATCCCCTTGCTCAGCATACATAGAAACAAAAAATAAGCACTTAGAGAAAACACTGGCCTAAGTAATAAACTGAAAGATTCTAACATGTGCTTGGAGAGCAAGTTTTTCTCCATCCAAAGATAATTTTAGACCTGAGGTAAATGAGAGGAGGGAGACACTGATGGCATAAGGGGATATGTAGTATGAAAGGAAAGAGTGGACAAACAACAGTCATCGACATGAAAAAGGACACACGTTCTAGAATGTTACTGATTCTGCATCCCTATTTTTTTTTTTGTAGCCTTTGGACCACTTGCCATCTCACAGTTTGAACTACTAAGCTCATCTGAATAGAAGTAGGTGGTCCTGGACATTCTGCGTGGCACTGGATATGGGAAAAAAAACATTTTCCCAGTCCATTTTATGGAGGAATTGAATAAAACTAGTTTCGAATTTTCCTGTAAGCTAGATCACTGTCGCACCATATGCTATTTGATATATACCATTTAAATGACCTGTTTGTTCCAAATGTGTGGCCTTCCATTGATCAAAGTGGAATAGTATATGTATTTTTAAAAATAGTTTATTTTTTTAAAACACAGTGTGCTGCCATGGTACAGTCCTCTAGATGCTCTCCTCAATCCAAATAAAGGGGGGCAGTTAGTCTCTTAAAAAAACAAACTTAAATTCTTTCCTGTGAACAAAAATCAACAAGATCCTTATTTAATCTACTATTACATTCACTATTAGTTTGTGACTTTCAGAATGTGAAGTATCAGCTTCAAAATATCACATGAGATAACTATTACAAAAGCTGAGTTACTTATTTTTCAGTTACTGTTATTGACATTCAAAATGGCAGTGTATTTACATATGTTCAGCTCTGCTTCAGAGCGATGATACTTATACTATTCTTCAGGGAAGCTGGGTAGGAGCATTTCCAAGTTTTATAATTCACCCTAAATTTCACTTTTATATGAGTTTTATACTCAAGTATGTCTTATACTCAGAATGGGGAGTTTGTGGGTATTTCTGTATCACCAAGATATCAATGAAACTTGTTAATTTACAGCCACATGCAGAGAGGTGGGAAAGAAGACCTTGGGCAGAGTTTAGATAGTAGGAAATGAAAAATAAATTTTAACAGCCACTTAAACAGCACAAAGAATTTAGTTTATAGTTGTTATCCCAAAACAATTTCAGGATAGGAAAACAGCTTTTCAAAATTTTTCTGAATACAAGAAATCTGGTATTGAGTATTGGCAAGATCTTCTGAAAACAATATGGTACATGACTCAAATCAAGATATATAATCAACAATCTCTTGATTGAGTCATCCCACTTTTAGAAACTTGACTTAAGGAAACAGTTATCTAAAAGTAGAATGCTATATGCTTAGCAAAATTTGTTAAAGATTTATCTATAAAATCATAAATTGAAAAATGAAAAATATGTCTAAGGATGTATTTAAAGATTTGGATAAATCAGCTGAAAGGAATTTTATATAAATAATAAACATGACAAATATGAAGTATAAAGGAAAATGTTCATGGCAAAACCCTAGGATTATACTTTTTTAAAAATTAAAATACTGAGTTTATTTCACATGTATATTAGGATTATATTTTTTTAAAGCTGGTAAATATAGCATGTTACATAGTTAAAGGGTTATAGAAAGACAATACTTATTTGATTAGAGCCAGCAAAATTATACTTATTGTGAATTTTATTGAATGTGTTGTATTGTATTAAATGCCTAAGATTGAGGGCTAACACAAATTCATGTTTATTTCACCCGCTGAGAAAGTCTACCAGTAAAGTTAGAATCAAACTATTATTGGTGTCTTTTTTTCTAAAGTTATTTTATGTTTTTATATTCTTATTGAAAATGTTGGTGCGCCTGGGTGGCTAAGTCAGTTAAGTGTCCGACTTTGGCTCAGGTATGATCTCCCCTTTCGAGAGTTTGAGCCCAGTATCAGGCTCTGTGCCGACAGCTCCCTCTCTCTCTGGCACTCCCCACTCGCACTCGGGCTCCCTCCCTCAAAAATAAACACTAAAAATAAAAAGGTTTAATTTTTAAGTTACAACGAATTATAAATTAAATCTGACAATTTTTAACCACCACCTTTTATTCTAAGAAAGAGAAATCAGTTTTGTATATCTGGCTCAATTTTTTTTTTCTTAATGAGGTTAGGCATACAGTAGGAAACTGATAAAGATCTGTTGACAAATGGAAATTGCTAGGAATTAAAATTAGCCTGCTTATACCAATCAATATTTAGAAGACATTGAGGCATATACATTCATTAGAAAATCATTACTGCACATAAAAGACGTATTTGAAGCCACAGTAATGTAAAACTTTAAAAGATGTGTTTATTGCACATCTTAATAGGTGAAGAGTGATAAGGAAGCAGTCATTAGTGCAGTGTTTGTAAAGTGTGGTAAATGGGCCATTGCAGTTCTCTGTGGTCAATCATGTGTTTTGCAGATGGAACTGCTGCTTTTTTGAGTAGGGTGAGGGAGAAGAGAGAAGAAACAATTTTCTCTGTGTTTACTAAATTTGAAATGTGAAATGTATAATACATTCAGATTTTGATTCAATATCATTATATTCTTAACTCTACCTACCTGTCTATTGATAGAGAGCAAACAAGCATGTGGTATGTATGTGAGCAGGGAAGGAGCAGATAGAGAGGGAGAGAGAGAATCCTAAGCAGGCTCCACACTGTGAGCACAGAGCCTGATGATCTCACCAACCATGAGATCATGACCTGAGCTGAAACCAAGAGTTGGACCCTTAACGGACCGAGCCACCCAATTGACCAACAATCTCTTCATTTTTAAAGTTCTTCCATGAACTACCAAACCACATTGTTGAGTTGGTCTCTGTTACAATTCATTAAACAAGGCTTGGTAATTTTTGTCATAGTGTTTCATACCATTTACTTTTTATTGTTTATGTTTAATAATTTATCATTGATCACATTTCACTGCCATCACCCTAGTTTAAGACATGAATCAGTGACTCAAAAATTATTTAACAGTTGTAGGGATGGACCAACTAATGTGAAAAATACATTCAGAATAATGTATGTAGGAACTTAGAGTACATATAGAAAGTACAAACCTTGTGCTGGGAAAACTCATTTCACAGAAGCAGCCATCAAAGATAATTTTTTTTAAATGGGACATTTCAGGCTGAATATTCTAAAACTGATTTTATTGGAGAATTTCATCTTTTCTTAAATGTTTCTCAAAGAGTAACATAAAACCCCTAGAGAGTTTTCATCATTTTCTATCAAGCCCAAGTGACTTCTCTGGAATACAGTTGATATTTACACAATAAACATCAAGTAATTTTTCTAGGTAAAGAGAAGCATATTCTAGGTTTGTAAGGAGGTCTTCCATTTTGTTTATAGTATTATTCCAAACTGTGTTGTTAATATTAATTGTGATCACGCTTTTTATTGAAATCATTAATTAGCCATTAAGTGTGAGGAAGAGAACAAAATTACAGCAGCTTCATGAATATTTTTATTCCTTCGAGGGAAAAGAGGTTAAAAATCACAACTTTTGCAGAGAAATACATAAAACCAATTCTGCACTTAGTTACAAATAACACACTCAGAAAAACAGAAGTAGCTATCGGAAAATATTCTTTTTAGAAATGCAATGTTGACAGTGATATTAAATCAATGATGCATGATGTGAAAAAACATTTGCTATTATATAAACATATCCATTTGCTTTCTTTTTGGATGATTGATATCACTGAAATACATAGGATGTTTCTGTGTGTGCATGTACGTGAAGCTCATCTACGTATCCCATACATATGGATACACACAACACATACATATATGAATTCTGAAAGTGTATATCTATATTTGAAGGAGAAATATTCTACTTATTAATGCAATTATACACATTATAAAGAAGTTTTTCATTTTATAACCTATGCAATAAATGGGAACTGGATCAAAAAGATAGAGTTGTATGAATAGCAAAGAAGTATTTATGTGTATAGGTAGGGCTTTTTATTTTTAGTACCCTCAGTGTTCTTTCCTTAGGAAAGTAAATAAACCCCACTTCCCCATATTGTCTGATAGCTACCAACCTATCAGTCAATTATTGGTCACTATTTTGCTCTACTTCTCCAAAGAGAGGGGGATATTCATGCTCTTCTTTTCTTCACCTGATAGGGATTTCACTCCCACTCCCATTTGGCTTCAAACAGAATAGTGCCTCAAACAATTCTCGATAAGGAAACCAGTAAAATCCTTTTCTCTAAACCGTAAGACTTTCTAGTATTTACTTTTAGCTCCCAATAGCATTTGAAAATAACCATTTAACCTCCTTAAATAATATTTATTTGCTTCTCTCTGGAAGTCTTTTCACCTCATAATTTATTACTGTATTGTCAGATTTAATGTTGGTTTTTTTTTTAATTTAACAATTTTATCTCTTTGTGGAGGGACCATCAACAAATATGCCATCCTCCAGGACAGAAGTCTCACTGTTTTTCACCACTGTCCACCATTACATCCTTTTTGAAAATCATTTCCTATGATTTGACTTCCATGATACATTATCTTCCTCATTTTCTATTTTTATCTTTTGGTCTGCCTTGGCTTTTTTGTTGGCAAATACATCATTCTTCACTCAGTTGTTGTACTTTTTAGTTCATCATGACTCATCTTATTATCTTTTGTTCTTTGTGGTCTAAGATAGTTCATCTAAAAGCTCATAGCTTCAATTATTATTTATATACTGATGGTTCAAAAATGTCTTCCATTCAGAGTTAATTTTCTGTTCCAGAACTGTGTATCTAATAGCCTCTTCCACTTTTAGGTAATATATGCAGCATATTTGAAAATGAACCCATGCCCCTCCCAAACCTTCAAGACACCTTTTTCTTTATTCTTGTAATAGTAATAAGAATGACTATCTGGGTTATCCTGGTAGTCAATAATCTAGAAGGTACCCTATATGCTTCTTCTTCCATCTCCAATATCTGATTTACTATTGCTCTGTAATTGACTTCTTAAATAGCTCTCACATCACTCTTTTTCATCATCTCTATTTCCTTCTTCACAGTTCATGCTATCTAATGCTCCTGCCTGGGTGAACACAGTACATTCTTAACTCTGCTCCCATAGACACTTTTGCCCTGCCAAAGAATATTCTCCACATTACAGAGTCATAATTTCAAAGCAAATTTGTCTATGTTACTGTCTTTCTGCTTAATCCCCCGATTTATCTAACATGCATTTATTAAGTCTAGGAAACAAGGCTGGCTCTCATTTGACAAGCCTCACTGTGGATTGCAATTTATAAGCCAACTGACTCATTTTTATATTCATTCAATGATCACGTACTAGGAATTCATTAAGCGGTGTTTTGTCCTCCTACCTCTCTGGCTGCTCCTGCTGAGTCCTTCTCCTTGGATCTTCTTCACTACCTGTTTGCACTTTGTGTGATCACACCTAGTCCCATGGCTTTAAACACTATTCACTGCCAAATGTAGATGTCTAATTCCAGCCCCATTTTAGAGTTCTATACCCATATACATTGCTGAATATTCGACAATTCACCTTGCATGTCTACCGAGTATCCCAAACTTGCATTTCCAATACAAAACTACTGAACCTTTCTCTGGCTTTTTTTATTCCCATCTTAAGAAACTGTACAATTTACCTGATTCCTCTGGAAAGTATAATAGTCATCCTTGCCTTCTCTCTTTCGCTCATAGCACTTATCTGATATATTAGTAAATACTATACACTGTGCTCTCATCATACATTCTGGATGCAGTCAAATTTTACCTCTCCCATTGCTTTAACCTATTTCAGGTCAGTAACTTTTCCATCTGGATTATTGCATAGCCTCTTAACTTGTTTCACTGCTTTCATTCTTGTGTTCCTATAATTGCTTATCTAAAAAGGATCAAAGTTCTTAAAAAAAATATCAGGAAATGGCTTTTCTGTATTTTCAACCATTCAGTAGTTTCACACTTTACTTAGTTTAAAACTCTCCTCTGGAGAAACTCTACGTGATCTCTCCCATCCTCTCCCCACCCCTGCTCTTCAGGACTTACTTAATCTCCTACCAGGCTCCTTCTCACTCCAGTCACACTAGTTGGCCTATTGGAGGCAGGGCAGGGGCTTGCTTTTCTTTTTTTCCCTGTCAAGGATGCCCCCATTTGGGATCTTGCTTTCACTGCTCTTGTTGCCTAAAACACACTTTTTGTTTGCTTCTCACTTTTGTGTCCATCTTCAATTTTTGCCCTAACAGAGAAGCCCACAAAGGTAAAATAGCACTTCTTTTCTTTTCCTTCTATACTTGGCTTCCTTTTTCTTCAAAACATACATTGTTACCTAAATTTTCATTTTATATTTATGTACTTAATTGATGGTCCAGGTCTCCCATATATACATATGCATACGTATATATATATGTATAGTATGTATCTGTGTGTGTGTGTGTGTGTGGATGTGTATGTATATGATTCAAGTCAGCAAACCAGGAACTTAGGAACTTGTGACAACCCTTTAACATCACCATCTCTGATGAAATGCTAAAAGTTTCCCATTTCCTTTAAGGAGAAATCTCTCCATAATATTTCTCTTCTACGTGTGTGTGTGTGTGTGTGTGTGTGTGTGTATGTGTGTGTCTGTCTGTGTGTGTGTCTGTGTGTGTGTCTGTGTGTCTGTGTTTATCTGTGTGTGTCTGTGTCTATTTTCCAGACAGTGAATGAGTTTATTTATTTTAAATAAGACATAAGATACAGGAGTTATGATTTTTTAAGATAGGAAATTCCCTTTATGTGCAAACTTCCTACAGCTATAGTTATTTATCATTAAATAAGAACTGGAAGTATTAGTGTAAGATGCAAACGATATCATTATTACTAATATGAAATTATTAACAATTTTACAGTACTTTGTGTTCTTTTCCAATAAATCACTTTTTCTCAATTTACCTCAATGTTATAGTCTTTTCAAATTCCAACTGTCTATTCAATGATCTATAGGTTACAAAGAGTTTAAGAAATGCTGCATTAATGAGTACTCTGAATCCATAAACCAAGTATTCCAAATTTATCCCAGTAGTTGGCACCTAAAAGACTATTATTTACCAAATTTATCCCAGTAGTTAGCATATAGTCTGTTCTTGGAAAAAACGAAGTGTATGATGATTGAGGAAGATAGAACTCTATTTTTCCAGACCCCAAAGCCATATATACTTCTATCTAATAGTAGGTACATTTAATTTGACAATAAACAGTAGGTCACAACTGAATCATAGATACTATAGGAATATTTTCTTCTTGTGCCATTACAGCGTGTTTTTATGTTTTTATTTTAGTCATGTACGTATTTTGAGAGAGAGAGAGAGAGAGAGAGAGAGAAAGAGAGCACCCATGCATAAGTGGGGGAGGGGCAGAGAGAGAATCCTAAGCAAGGTCTGCCCAGTCAGCACAGAGCCTGATGCGGAGCTTGAATTCACAAACCAGGAGATCATAACCTGAGCCAGATTTGCCCTCAAATGTACATGGGGAAATCAAGAATTGGAGGCTCAACTGAGTAAGCTACCCAAGTGCCCCAAAGCATATTTTTAACGTAAGTAAATATGTTTTTAACAATTATTCTGACAAGTGTCAAAGTCTCTTTGAAAATACCTTAAACATAGTAATACTGCCCCCAACCTCTGTGAGAAAGAAGTTTGTTTTGTTCTTCAATAGGTCGAGTTACAGGCTTCTCTCTGTAACATTAAGGAAATGAGAAGAGGTCAAATAAAATATTTATGTGTATTTGGAATCAGAGTTTCTTCCTTCCTCAAAGACAAAAATGGCCATGGAAAATGTGCACCTGAACTTCTTTGACAGAATGCTATAATGTGTTGAAATCATACCCATTTTTAACTTGTGAACTGTTTTTGATTAAGTGGTTAAGTTTAAAATTCTTGAAAGAAAACATGTCTTCACATCTTTCTATTCTTAAAGCCAACAAGTAAAATTGGCAGTAACTGGAGGGGATCTTGCAGCCCTATAAACCACTTAATATTTTATGGGATTTCTCTGTGTTAAGAAAAACAGCAAGCATGTTTAGCAAACAGAATGAAGCTGCATCAAATTTTGTTTAATTTAGTGATGAGCACATTTAGGAAAACAGTATAAAAGGCAATCTCTCAATCTATACATTAATTTATGACTTAAATTATGCATAATTTATGACTTAACATCTCCCCCAAAATGCTTAAGGAAAGAATCTTTTGCTTTCATTTTGGTGCCTTCCTGACTCTGTGAGGTCTGCTTTTGATTAGGTATAAAAAGATAAAAGCATATTACCTTAATTGTTACACAAATGAAGAATGAAATCAGGGATTCAGTTTCTTGTATTTTGCTTTCTAGAAGATTCAAGCAGCTGCTAATCATTATGTTTCAAGCACAGAAAGAAAAAGAACAAATGAAAAGAAGAAAAAAGGAAAAAAACCATAGGGCTAGTTTTGTCTGACTCATTATGATTATCCCTTGATTTGAGTCTCATAGTTAAGATAGATGTCAGGTAAAATCTATTGAGCTTCCTATATCTATTATATTATTAAGTATTCTTCCTCTATTGGCTAATTTAAAATTTCACTGAAATATCTACAAATGAGGCTATGTATCTTGATAATAATCCTAAACTGTATTAGGCACCTAATTTGCTTACTATCACTTCTTGGTAGAATAGTAATTTTTAATAGTGACTTTAATTTCAGAAATGCTCTTGTGGATTCTAAAATTTTAAAAGCAATGGTTACTAATAGCAGAATGGCTTTTGGATAAGTGAATAATTATCATCTTTCTAGGAACTAAATTAATTAGGTGCCTCCCTTTCCTAAGGAGAAGCTTTGTAGTTTGCACATTTCTTTAGATATTTATTTGACAGAAGGGCTATGACTAAGCAACTTAAGCTATCTGGGATAACTTAACATGGTGCAATAAAATAAAACCATTCAGTGATAGACTGAATTCCTTATGTTAAAACTGCACAGAATTCTGACACTAGAAAATAAACAGAGTTTGAAAGGGTACTGCTTAAAACTCCTTGATTCATTTTACTTCATTTGGTGGAAAATCGTTTTCAAATTCATTCAAAACAATATCAAAATTCAATTGTAAATAGATAAGGATGAAGCAACAATTAACATTCTGAAGAACAAAGATGTTAATACATGTGAAATATTCTCTGTGGCAGTCATATTTCCTGGGCTTCAAAAGCTTCACTGACTTATGTGAGAATCAGATGGGGGGATATTATAACACTTTGTAAGCATACTTTGAGTATCCATGTGATACACATTCAGCAAATACACACATATTTCTTGGAAATAATGTGACCTAGAATTTCAGCATGAAATAGTTCTTTTGAAATATGATCATGGAATTGTATAGTTGCTTCATTTTAAGAGAGTGATTCTAGACTCAGGGAGGCTGGAAAGGATGGGTACCTAAAGGCTTTAAGAGAAGTGAGAAGATGGGAGTCCTCACAAGTTTCCTAACAAGAGCTCATGAATTTGTTTGTAGAGTATGTAGTGTGATTTGACTCAATCACTTTGATCAGCTATGTGATCATAAGGAAATTACTGTGCTTTGTTATTCTCTGTTGTAAATGGAGGTAATCATGGTACTAATTTAAGAAAGTTGTAAGAACTAAATAAATTAACACATGGGATTGGCTTAAAAATCAAGCTTAATGCATACTATTGATACTATATTACTATCTTTTTTGAAATGTGTGTGTGTGCGTGTGTGCGCTCGTGCATATGCACATATATTTTTGGGCAAGTCTCACACTGGTGGTTTTTCCTCTCCATTTCATTCAGTCTGATTCTTGCCCAGGAAGGAATCTTTATCGTTAAAAACAAAACAACCACCACACAAAATAATTTTTTTTCAAAAATGTTTAAGTGCAAATGATGGGAGAATATAAAAGAATATTTAGTGAGAGCCCCTACTGTCCAGGTCCTGAGTATATCTCATTTTGATATGGAAGTCTACAGATATTCCTCTCTCCTTTGTTTGGATTAGCTCTCTCAGAGATAAGATTCACCTGCTGAAACTTCTCTATTGATTCACTCTAAGTTGTTTCTCTATCTTCTTTCTTAAGCACACCTTTATGTAGCTATAGCTATTAAGACTCATTTGTAAATAGCACTCCACAAATTTTCTGCTTTCCATTTAAATCTGAATTTCCATTTGAATATTTCCTTATATGTGTGGAAAATAAAGCTAATATTACGTTGTAAAATTGCTCTTTTAAATGTGTTTTTCTTCATTAAAATGTTTCCTTTCTAATGTTGACCTTAGGAGATGTAACATAATTTGCTCATCCAGATCCAAAGGAAAAAATAAGTAATATGCTGTATGTCAGTTATACTAAATTTTATAACTTAACCTGGAATCTCTTCACTGAAACCATGCCATTATTCAACTGATTCACACATTTAAAAAATGAACCTAATGCTTAAATAATAAACTGTGTACAATTACACTATTAAAATGAAGGTAATTGCAGAATTAAATTAGCTAAAAAAAGTCCTTAAATTACAATATATAAAGCTAATTCATGGATGATGCATGACAATGCCTTTAACATAATATTGAAGTTATATTATTTTTTTTTACCAAGAACTGATAATTTGTATCACATTTTAGAACTACAATCTATTCAAGAATAAAAATAACCATACTTGCCCAAGTTTCTAATGACAAAAATTGCTCCCTGTATACATTTTAGTACACTTGAAATCCTTTGAAGTAGGTAGATTATTGTGAAAATCATGTTCAATTTCCAAAGTACATGCATTAAAATATTAGGGCTATACTCATTTTAATTCTCCATCTTATTTGTTAATTAATACATTGTACTTAATTTTTACCACTTCTCTTAGGATAAAAATAAGTAAGTTGAGCTTTTACAAGGCTAATCCATTTAGGAAACTTTCAAGTAAGACAAAATTCAGCTGATATTAAAATGAATATAATGGGAAGAATGTTGAAAAAATAGAATAAAGGCAAAAACCAATCCATCTAAAATCTTGTATAGTAGTTATAGTCTTTGGTCTTTATTCTAAGAGCAATAGGAAGCCAATGGAAATACTTCAACAATGAGCTGCCTTGGAATTGTTTTAAAACATCAGTCTTATATGCAATGGTTAATTAGAGGATCCAGGATGATATATAGGGATTGTCTGTAGATCTTTCTATTCTTAAAACTGTTAAGAAAAATTGGTAATAACTGAGGGGGAGCATACTATCAATATTAATGTGTATTCAAAATGTTTACTGAGTACTTCTGTGTTTCATGTCCCATTCCCATCACTTCGAAGTGAGATGAAATTTGACAAATGATATCCGTGCCCTAAAAGCTCAAATTATAGTGCAACAAAATAGTCAGGAATCAATTAAATAAAGCAATCATTTCTTACTTTTAGAAATGACATATTATATATGATAGGACCAAGAGGAATAGCTTGGTATGAGCATACTTTGGGTGGAGAAGTCAGGAAATACCTTTTTAAAGAGATCACTCTTGTGGATCTGGGATTCAAAGTCCAAAAACTTGAAATGTTAATAAGTATGGAGAGTTTCCAGGAATGTGGGATATTGAAAGTATAGGTGTTGAGGAATATACTGGCATATCGTTATAAAAAGAAGGCTGATATGTCTGATGTCTGGAGTTAAGTAAATGAGAAGCATAGAGATATAAAAATGGGGGTTCAGGAGATAAGCCAAATTATCTGGAATATCTCAGTATATTATGTAGGTCCCTACAGTCTATGATCCTTGGAGTCTTAATTTTAGTCTAGAAAGTGAAGGCACTAGAGGAGATATAATGTTTAATGTGTTTTTAAAAGGCCACTCTGGCCAATCAATGGAAAATGAGAACCTGGGGAAATATGTACTAATATAGGCAAAGAATAATGAAACTGTGGAAATGAGGTAGAGCTTTTTAAACAGTACAGGTAGGATAGGACAATAGCTTAGTAAAGTTCATAGTATCGGAGATGAGACTTTCCATTTCTTTTGGAATAATGATCAATAGGATTTGCTAATGCAGTGATTATTTAAATACATCAGATTAATTTGATTAGACAGTGTTATGTTTGTGAAATTTTCTTGAATAACTAAGGAGTTCATGTGCTATTTACTACGACAACAAACACTATGGTAGAAATGCTGATGAGAGTTTTAAATTGGAGAGGAGATTGCACGTGAGGAGTTAGCTGAACCCTAGTTACAGGGAGCCATTTGGAAGTCTTTCGCATATAGTTGGTCTACCTGACCACTTTAGGAAAGATTACAAATGCAAAGACAGATAGGATCAAACTCTGAAGTACTCCAATGTTTTAAGCTCATAGAGAACCTGGAGACAAAGAAAGGCCTGAGATACTTTGGGCAGAAGAGTAGAAGGTACACCAGAACAAATAGTGTGGTCTTATGGACAACCCTTCCTCATGTTATCGAATAGTCAAGTAAAAGAAGGCAAAGCCTAAATGTAAAGATTAGCTTTTGCTAGGAGGCAACTGTCCCAACTGACTTTCCAGATGCAGTTCAATTTGTCTATGCTTTAGAAAGAAGATGAAGAAGTTCCTGTCAAATATCTTTGATGTTCTCAAGGAATGAGGTCTACTAATGAGAATAAATAGGAAGTATATGGTTAGGGAATGTAGGGAAAGGTTTGACACACTTTTGGAGAAATAAAGAGAAAGTTCATTAGGGAAAATAACTGTTCTCAAATGAATCCTGAAAATCCAGTTAAGTTTAATAATCATGACATTTATAGACAAGTAGAGATTTTTAATGTTCTTTTAGCCAAACTATGAGCAGTCATAAAAATGCCATTTAACTTCATTAATTCAGGATAGGATAAAATTTCAATGGATACAAGACTTTTGAAATTGGTAGCACAGGATTTGACCATTAATATAAATTTAATATAAGTTAAACGCAGAAAAAACACTGATAGGAGAGTTTAGTGTACTTGATTTTTAAAAATTTAAAAATACATTGATAGGAGAGTTTAGTGTATTTGATTTCTTAAAATTTTTTACTGTTAATCTGTTTTTTGAGAATGAGAACCGACAGAGACTGACAGACACACAGAGACTGAAAGATAGAGAGACAGAGACAGACCAACTGATACAGAGACAGACCAACCGACCCACACCCACAGAAACAGAGACAGAGGGATGGAGAGACCGATCGACCCACAGAGAGAGAGGGAGGGAGAGACCGACCTACCGACTCACAGAGACAGAAACAGAGAGGGAGGGAGAGACCGACTGACCGACCCACAGAGACAGAGAGACAGGGAGGGAGGGAGAGAGACCGACCAACATGGAGACAGAGACAGAGAGAGAGACAGAGACAGAGAGAGAGACTAACCAACAGAGAGAGCGCGCGCAACTGGCAGACAGAAAGATGGAGAGACAGACAGGATGCAAAATTCCCCACAAAATACTAGCGAATTGAATGCAACAGTACATCAAAAGAATCATTCACCATTATCAACTGAGATGTATTCCTGGATTGCAAGTGTGGTTCAAGAATCACAAATCTATCAACATGATACACCACATTAATGAAAGGTTAAGAACCATATGATCCTCTCAATAGATGCAAAAAAAGCATTTCTCAAAGACAATATCCATTCATAATAAGACCTCTCAACAAAGTACAGATAGATGAAACATACCCAATCATCACAGAAGCCATATATGAAAATCCCACAGCCGATATTCTCAATGGGGAAAAACTGAGAGTTTGTCCTCTATAGTCAAGAATGAGACAGGGATGTCCATTCTCACCATTGTTATTTACAGTGGAAGGCTGGAAGTCCTAGCCTCAGCAATCAGACAACAAAGAGAAATAGAAGGCATCCAAATCTGTAAGGAAGAATTCAAACTTTCACTATTTGCAGATGACATCATGCTCTATGTGGAGAATCCAAAAGACTCCATCCAAAAATTGCTAGAACTAATACATGAATTCAGGATGCAAAGTGATACATGAAGTTGCAGGGTACAAAATCAATGTACAGAAATCTGTTGCATTTCTACATACTAATAATTAAGCAGAAAGAGAAATCAAGGAATCAATCCCATTTACAACTGCACCAAAAACCCTAGGATACCTAGGAATAAACCCAACCAAAAAGGTAAAAGATCTGTACTCTGAAAACTATACAACACTTATGAGAGAAATTGAGGAGGACACAAAAATGAAAAAATGTGTCATACTCATGCATTGGAGGAACAAATAGTGTTAAAATGTCTGTACTACCCAAAGCAATTGATACATTTAATGCAATCCATGTCAAAATACCACCAGCATTTTTCACAGAGCAAGAACAAACAACCCTTAAGTTTGTATGGATCCCTAAAGAGCCCACAAATAGGCAAAGCAATCTTGAAAACGAAAAGCAAAGGTACAATTCTAATTTCAAGCTGTGTTAGAAAGCTGTAGTCATTAAGACAGTATGGTACTGGCACAAAAACAGACACACAGATCAATCGAACAGAATAAAAAACTTAGAAATGGACCCACAATTTTAAGGTCAACTAATTTTCGACAAAGCAGGGAAAAATATCCAATGGAATAAAGACCGTGTCTTCAACAAATAATGTTGAGAAAAGTGAAAGACAACATGCCAAACTGTTGAAACTGGACCACTTTTGCACACCATACAGAAAAACAAACTCAAAATGGATGAAAAGACCTAAATGTGAGAAAGGAAACCATCAAAATCCTGGAAAAGAACACAGGCAGTAACCTCTTTGACATTGGCCATAGCCATTTCTCTCTTCCCTTCCAGAGGCAAGAGAAGCAAAACAAAATCAACTATTGGGACTTCACGAAGATATAACACTTCTGCACAGCAAAGGAAACAATCAACAAATCTAAAAGGCAACCGATAGAATGCGAGAAGAGATTTGCAAATGATATATCAGATAAAGAGTTAGTATTCAAGATTTATAAAGAATTTACCAAATTCAATACCCCAAAAAACACATCATCCAATAAAGAAATGGTCAGAAGACACAAATAGACATTTTTCCAAATAAGGTATCCAGATGGCTAATAGACACATGAAAAGATGCTCAGTATCGTTAATCAAAGAAATAAAGATTAAAACTACCAGGAGATATCACTTCACACCTGTCAGAATGGCTAAAATGAACAACACAGGAAACAAATGTTGGTGAGGAATGTGAAAAAAAGTAGAACATTCCTACAGTATTGGTGGTAATGTAAATTGTTGCAGCCACTGTGGAAAATAGTACGGAGGTTCCTTAAATAGTTAAAAATAGAAATTACTCTTTGATACAGCTATATCAATTAATTACACTAATTATTTACTCAAAGGACACAAAAATGCTAATTCAAAGGGATTATCCACCCTGATGATTATAACAGCATTATCAACAATAGTCAAATTATGGTAAGAGCCCAAATGTCCATCGACTCTTTGTGTGTGTGTGCACGTGTGTGTGTGTGCATGCGCACATATACATACATACGATGGAATAGTAGCCATAAAAAGAATGAAATCCTGCCACTTGCAGTGACATAAGTGGAACTAGAGAGTATAATGCCAAGTGAAAGACGTCAGAGGAAAACAATTATCGTCTGATTTTACTCATGTCTGGAATTTAAGAAACAAAAAGATGAACATAGGCTGGGAAAATGAGGGGAAACCAGAGAACAGAGAACAGACTCTTAACTATAGAGAACAAACTGAGGGATTCCTGCAGAGGAGGTGGGCAGGAGGCTGGGTTAAATGGGTGATGGGTATTAAACAGGGCACTCGTTTTGATGAGCACTGGGTGTTGTATATAAGTGATGAATCACTAATTCCTATACCTGAAATAAACAAACAAAAAGGTTAAGGACTATTAGTTTTCTCTGTGAACAAAGAATGTGTAACTTATTTCTAAATTTTGTAGCTCTTCTAACTGCTTTGTCATGAGGAAAATTCTGTGTGTAAAACTTAAATGTGTTTCTTCATCTCATCAGGTATTTAATTTTTTTGTAATGTTTATGTATTTTTGTGTGTGAAAGACAAAGAAGAGAGAAAGAGAGAGAGTGTGTGCATGTGAGAGAGAGAGCACCAGAGTAGGGACAGGCAGAGAGACAGGGAGACACAGAATTCAAAGCAGGCTCCAGGTTCTGAGCTGTTAGCACAGAGCCTGATGCAGGGATTCAACTTCAAACTGTGAGATCATGACCTGAGCTGAAGTGGGATGCTTAACCAACTGAGCAACCCAGGCACCCCCTCATCAAGTATTTTAAAGATTCAACCATATTTTAAAATTCTAATTGTTACAGAATTATCAGCATCTTGACATCCTTTAGTACTTTGTGCATTTTTTGGCTCTTACCTTTTTGGTGCAGTTACTTCCTTATACGGTAAAAGAACATAATATTACCTTGTAGTGAATGAATACATGAGTAAATCCATCTGAATGATCTCTATCATTTAAGGATTCTCAGTCAAGTACAACTCCATCAGAATTCTATTTGTGTTTACTTCATAGAGATTTTTTAAGTTAAAGGATATATATACTACAAAAAAATGAGTAATACATAAAACTTTGGGGATTTTTTTTTTCATTTGGCTTAGTTTCCCAGAGATTCATCTTTGTGGTTTTTATATCTATAACCTGTTTCCTTTTTTTTGCAGAGTTCTATATAATAATCTGGTTGAACCAATTTAACCATTCACTATCATTCATCATTTGTATAATTTCATCAGCAAATAATGTAATCATTTTTCCTTATATTACACTGAATATTTTCAATGCTTAATGCATTGGCCTAGATCTTTGGTATAATATTAAGTAGAAAAGTTAAAAGCAAGTGGTCTTGTTTTGTTCTCCTGAGAGGAAGAATTTCAGCAATTTGCCACTGAGTAGGATATTTGTCTAAGATTTTGGAAGGTGCTATTTATTAGGCTGGGTAAGTCTTTTTTGTCCCTAATATACAAACAGTTTTTGTGTTTTAATCATGATTGCATTTTAAGATTTATTTAATACTTTTCTTCACTTTTGGGTTAGTACAATTTTTCCTTCTTTGGTTGATATGTTAAATTGTATTGATTGCCTGTCGGTGTAGCATTCTCGGAGTAACTGCCACTTAGTAATGACACAGTATACTTTTGATAATTCATCTATTTGATTGGCTATCTTGTTTTTAGAATTTTTACACTTATATTCATGAGGGGATTTTTTATCATCTTATGAAGTCCTTGTTGTGGTTATTACTAAGGTTATGGGGACTCATGTAACGAGTTGGAAAATATTCTTTCTCTATTCTCTGGAGGACTTTTATATGATTGGCAATGCTTCTATGTTCAGAAGATTCACCTCCAAAATAATTTAAGTCTGGAGTTTTCTTTCTGACAAAGGTTTAATAATGGATTCAATTTTTTAAAAGATATAGTAGTACTTAGATCTTCTATATGTCTTTGTGCTATAAATATTGTTATATTTGTTAATTGTACCTATACTGAAAAATATAATGTATTATTATTTCGGGTATTTACAATCAATATATATCTAACTCTGCTCTTCTCATTGTTCATCATTTCTACTTGAATTTCAACAGGGTCATTTTGGCCTTTGGGGTTCAATATGAATTTTAGAATTTTTTATGCCCTTAGTCTCAAGAAGACGTAACTGGCTGGGGTTATTTTTTGTGTGTGGGTTTTGTTTTTTTTTTGAGCTGTGCTTACTCTATAGAGTATAATTGATTTACTATTCCCAAAAATATTTATGTGTCCTTAAGTTATTCTCAGTAACTTCAGTTTTTACTATGTATCTTTTGTATACCATTTACAGATTTTATATTGTTGATATTACAGTATAGGGAAATATTTTAATAATCTTATCCTCAGGTTTTGGCTATTGTACAGGTATACAACATACTGTACTTTAACCTTGTATATAATCTGTTTACTTGATAAATTCTCTTATGCACTTCACTTGTTTTCTTGTATATATATTTAACTTTTTTTGCACATGGATATACGTGGTCTATACTAGAAGTAGACAGTTCTCTCATCCAGACACCTATGAGGGTGTCTCATAGGTCCCTCATCCAGTTCCATAAGATCACAAACTAGACTTTTTTCTTCTTTCATGTTATTGTAGTTCATAGATTTATCAAGTATTTTGGCACCACATACCTGTGGGTCTACTGACTCCAGCATTTGCTGACACTTTACTCACGATGCAATACCTTCCCTAGAGCCAGTACCATATAGTCAAGATTTTGTTAACAATTTTCACCTAGGTACCAATTTCAGTTTCAGTCATCTATTATCACTCTAATGCTATATAGCACACACAACCTAAATCTCAGGGGCATCCCTTAATCAGAATTCCTTTAGGACTTTTAGTTTGTGTATTGATGGTAGAATTGGCTAGGTGAGTTTGATATACTCAAAATCTATCAAACTCAGGTCAGGGATATTGGCTATCTCAAGTATGTTCTTTCTTGATCAGTGTCAAAAACTCCCAACAGGGACACTAGAAATATGCAGCATCTCCAACACGACAGATTTAGAACTGGTTCACTGTCACTTCTGCTCAAATCTCATAGACCAAAGCAAGTCATATGGTTAGGAATAACACCAAAAAGACTGAAACATTTCTTCTAATCCATATAACTTTATGGTTTTGAAAAGGTCTTCATGAGACTAGTTTTATTTTGGAGTTTGAAAAGTTTCTAACTACATTACTCAAGTCCTGCAAAACCACCAAAATCTTGGGTGTTGTCATTTTGTATTGGTAGTGGGACTCTCCATAGGAAAAACAGAGATTCTTAGTCTCCTGCCTGTACCTAGAATCAGTAGATACCCCCTGAGAAAGATCAGCTACACAAAGTCTGCTGCACAGTTCTCCTGTCTCTAGAATCTTCTAGATCTCATTGCATCTCCACCTTTTGGCTAAGATCAAGTTGAGAATCTTCTAAGTCTCATTGCTTTACTAGCTCACTGAGGTCTTTTAATAATTTGTTATTCTACCTTTTTTTTTTTTTTTTTGGCTAACAGCTACTCTCTCCTTTCTGGAAGTGGGGATCTCCCTATTTTTTGAAATAAATAGAACATTAGTGTTATTTTTCAAAGGCTTTTAGAAATTTTGTTTTTTGGCATTTTGTTTTTTGTTTTGTTTTGTTTACTCCACAGATATTATCACTATTTTGAAGTTTACTGGGTCATTTCCATTCTTGTTATTTAAAGACCATTTCCCACAGCATCTCTGTATATCTTATATATGCTTTTGTTCCATATTATATTTTCAAAGATGTTTCTACAATAAACATCTTTAGAAGATAGACTCTCCCTCTGGGGCATTTATTTGCTGCTTAACAATAAAAACATCTTTTTCCAGGGGAAAATTCAGGACAGGTTTACTATTTTCCAGAGATCTGGTTTCCTAAACTGTGAGGGAGGTGCACTGTGTACATAGCATTTACCTCCAGTGGAAGGGTTGGGCCATAGTGTGGGGAATAAGCTTAGGAATTCCCTGAGCTGGCACAGATGGGTTAACAAGGCATAAAGAATTAGAAAGCCACAGGATGAACACACCCAAGTTGGGGTAAACAAGATTATGTAAACAGGTCTTGACACCCAGGATAGGACAAGGATATAGGAATAGCAAATCTCAGGATGGAATCGTCCAAAATGAGGTAAACAAGGTTAGGTATTCAGGGCTGAAATGTCCCCCAACTTAGTACAATAGAAGAAAGCTGCTTTCACAGGAAGGAAAGACCAAAATAGGTAAACAGGTAAATAAGGCTATAGACAGCAGCAGGGCTAAGTTGCCCTTAGGGAAGCTAATTAGCAAAAGAAAAGTGCCTTATTGACCCTGAGGTAGCAAGCTCTGTCTTTCTTGTCCCCGATGCCCAGTCTAGGTAAACAGAGGTCTTGCTTCATGTCTACTGTAAACCACCATTTGCCCTTGCCAGGAGATGTTTTATATTTACCCAAACACCTAACACTGCCCATCTTCAAAACCCCCTTTTACCCTCATGCCCAGGAGTTAAATTTCATGATTTATCTCTTTGTGCATGCCCATCATGCTTGTAAGACTTCTTGATCTGAGCCTTCTTGTCTCCTCCCAGACCTTAGCCTCTCACATTTTAATCCTGCATTGGCTCTCTTGCTAGTCAAGCGAGAACTTCAGACCCAGAGTCTAATGCACCGGAGAAACCAAGATGAATTGATTTTCAACCTATCTACTGTACCATTAGTAATAAAGTCTGTTGTCTTGGATCCTGCATGTTGTGTCTTTTACTAGTAGTATCCATGAAACAGGGACATAATAAATTGTTAGCTTGCAAGAAGAATAATATTTCAGACCTCTCATTTTTAATTTAAGTTCTTTTTTAATTCAATGTTGTATTTATTTTTGAGAGAGACAGAGCTTGAGCAGGGGAGGTGCAGGGAGAGAGGGAAGCACAGAATCTGAAGCAGGATCTAGGCTCTGAGCTGTCAGCACAAAACCTGATGCAAGGATCAAACCCAGGAACCATGAGATCATGACCTGAGCCAAAGTCAGATGCCCAACTGACTGGGCCACACAGGCACCCCAAAATTCCCTAATATTCTAAGGAATTTCTTCTTCTGTGTCTAACAGAAGGTCCTACTTAATTAAAAGGACTTGAGATACTTTAAAATAAAAACATATTAAGTGATTATTTGTAAATGTTGAATATGCTTTACTTCACTCTATGCAACTGAGTAAAATCTTTAATATATTTAAGTTGGCAATGCATCAAGTAAAACAGTAACTTTCAGTAAACCAGTAAAATTCTTCTGGCTACTAGAGAAACATGTTTCCATTTATTATAAATACAAATTTTAAAGTGATGAGTTTTTAAGAAAATACTTAATTCCTTTAAAATGATAGAAACTGTTGAGTAGATATTTTCAGGAGAGATTAAGGGAAATTGTGTTAATTGAAATGTTTTTCATTTTATTTCTTACATATCCTATAAGGTACATACATGATCCTTGCCTAAATGCAATCAGTAATTCATAAGACATCAGTGGATTTCCTTAGGGCAAGTAATGATATAAAAAAAATAGTAATTTCTCATTTTAAAGGAGTCTGACCTTTTATTAAATCTGTCAAGGAAAAAGGGAGTTAAAAACTCTGACAGATTTCATAGGCCTCAATTAAGAAAGGCTGTAGTTATTATTACAGAACAAACTGAGTCAATTAAGCTTCTAGAATTTAGACTGCACCATCCTTAGCAGGCCTCTCAGCTTAGTGTTGAAGTCCTGAGCTGAATCTCTCTTTAATACTCTCAGCACTTGATTCAGTTTACAAAGAGAAATGAATTATAGCCGTCTCCTAGAGAGTGAAATTGCATTGTAACATGCTGAAGTACTCTGTGACTAGAAGGAAAAAGGCGGAAAAAAAAAAAAAATCCTCAGACCTCTTAGTATCTTTTACCATCTTCATAAATGTACTGATGAAAAGGAACGAAGGAGATAAAAAAAAAAAAAACCTTAATTATAAAAACATAGCTCTATTATCTGTGCTGGAAACCCAGTATCTTAAAAATTTACTACCATGTATTTTATATAATTTGTGATACGTACTTACCCATAACCTAAGCACACACATTTAAAAAATTAAAATTATAAGGAAGAATATTATGTATTTGAGAATATTTTTGTGTGTGTGCTGGTTAAGGTGTAGTATTAAAATAATGTGGTTGTTTATATGCGCTCCACATGAAATTCACTCTAATTTTTCTATTTTTCTCAACTGGCATAATTTAGTAGGTTATGATCAACAATTTATTTCATGTTTTAGTGTTTAAACTTGTAGAAATACTGCTAATTTTTACTACCACTGGTAGCTAGTTAAAAACAGCTGTCATCGATCAAAAACAAGTTATTAAAACAGTGGTTCTCAGAAACTGGCATCCCCTGGTGAGCTTCTTAAATCAGATATTGTGGGACCCCAGCCCCAGTTTTTGATTCAGTAGATCTTTGTTGAAATAAAAGAATTTGCATTCCTAACAAGTTCCCTGTTGGTAATCATGCTGTTGATTCTGGTCTAACAATTAGAGAAATACTCTAAAAAATAACTTTTCTCATACTTAAGTCTGGGAAAACAACTACCTTGGGAAGCTGTGACATCTACAGATCCCTGGGTCAGCCATCTAGACATCTAAATTCAATAGGACCCTATATAGTTAGACTGACAGTTTAAGTCCCTTTAAGTACTGAAGGGTCAACTACTATGTATATCCATTCAGTCATTTCTTGAGCAAATAGTCATCTAGTTTCAACCATGTACCAAGGAACTTCCAGGCCCCAGGGATAACAGTGATTAGGTTAGGCGTGATCCTTTACATTCTAACATATTAGGGTATGGTGGGCAAGGGCATAATTATGCATTGCTCCTAATTCAAAGTGTTAACAACTCCATATGTATGAAATATCCATATGTAAACTAGAATATAGTGTAGCAGTTAAATTGTATATCCACAGACACTGGATGTGGACAGATAACAGCATACCATTTTGTGGAAAAAAGTTCTAGATCAGCACAAAAACAATGATACAGTATGTGTACAATCAAAGTGAAATTAAAATTATGTATTTCTATGAATACTCTTATATACATAAAAAGAGTATGAAAGACATATCAAATGGTAACAAGGGTGGGAGCCAGTATTAGGAATATTGGTTTTTGTTCTTTTCTAAGAAAAATATTCAGGTATTTTTATGAAATTAAAAATAGTGTTACAAAGTAATACGTGAGAGAACAAAAAATTGAGCAAAGTGCTCCCTTCCTCATATAAGAAATAAAAATGACAGAATAGAACAATTAAATCTCAACCACATTAGTCATCAAGGAAATGCATATTAAAATATCCACAAGATACTCATTTAAACATAAATGCAAGGGGAGGACAAAGTACAAGCTTTACCTGCCTGGTTAGGAAATGACCACACAGGAAATGTCAGACCAGGATTTGCAACTAGATCTTAAACTGTCCTCTGTACTCTCGACACAGAAACTGACTAACAGAAACAACTTAAACACGTTTATATCACCTTCAGAGTCTATATCCTGCTTTGTAAAGCATATTCCAAATGATGTTCATATAGTCTTAAAACTCACGCTTTACTATTCCAGTACCTACTTTCTTCTTTTGACCACAACTTGCTCTCCTGTTCTCCACTGTCTAGCTTTTCTACCACATCAACTTGAGGCAAAACCCCTTCTCACACGTAATTTTCACTGGTGGTTTCAACCCATTCCCCGACCTGAAGTATGTCATCTCCTATCATTTGGAAAAGGATCCGCTGTTTGATGCACAAGATAAAATAAAATGAAATCACTTCTGTCAAGGGGTTTTAAAATGGAGCCAGGAAGCCTTTCAAAAAATGACTGTTAAACATGTCCTCATCTGCCTGACTTTTAAAGCATAAACTTTTAAACTGGGCCAAGCCGTAAACAATTCAAGGATTCTACACAAACACTTGCTACAGTAACAAACCTTTGTTTAGTGCAAGCCCTAACCAATTAGATTCAGAAACATCAGTTTCCTCCTGCCAACACCAATCAAAATTCTTTGTAAACACTTACACAGGCATGCACTTTTTGTCTTCCAAAACCCTGACTTTTGCTCCTTGGTAAGACACAATTTGGATTACTACCCAAATCTGTGCTCCCTGAATTACAATTTTAAGACCCCCAAAAAGTGCTTTTGTTTTATTTCATTCTGCCTCTTTTCATGGTCAACAGTAACATGGCTTGTGGGAGGCAATAAATGTAACACCTCTCTTATCACTCCCTTTATATTGGAATCTATTTCAAATTAAGAAATTAATTAGAATTAATTATTAGGCATGGGGCACCTGGGTGGCTAAGGCAATTAAGCCTCCAATTTCAGCTCAGGTCATAATCTCATGGTTCGAGGGTTGGAGCCCCACAACTGGCTCTGGGCTGACAACTCAGAGGCTGGAGCCTGCTTCGGGTTCTGTCTCCCTCTCTCTCTGCCCCTCCCCCACTCATGCTCTGGCTCTGGCTTTCTCTCTCAAAAATAAACATTAATTAAAATACAGAGGCATATAATGATGAAACTACTGGTAAATGCGATAAAGCTAATAATTTTAGATCTGCATTAAAAGCTGCTTGCTAATCTTACATCCCAAAGTTAAATTTATGCTCCCACAAACACTGTTACAGTTGGAAAATTAAAGCAACAGAGTTTGCCATAAATTATTGCATGGGCAGACAGAGGTCTCTACTGTAACCTCCCATGAACTGGCCAGCCACCACAAAAATAAGTCCCAATTAGGGGTGCTTTGTTGGCTCGGTCGGTTAAGTGTCCGACTTCCACTCAGGTCATGATCTTGCAGTTCATGGGTAGGGCCCGGTGTCTGGCTTTGCGCTGACTGCTCAGAGCCTGGAGCCTGTTTCAGATTCTGTCTCTCCCTCTCTCTCTGCCCCTCCCCTGCTCACACTCTGTGTCTCTGTCTCTCGAAAATAAATAAACAATTAAAAAAATGAAAACAAAAGCAAGTCCCAATTAGCTGAGTGTGGCAGGGCTCAGTTCTCTCAAAATTTCCAATCTGATATGACATTTTTCTCCCACTGAGAAGTGAATTAGGAAGGAAAATCTAAAAGAAATACCTCACAGCACCTCGCAGTGGTTCTCAAACTTCAGGAAACATCAAATTGCCTGGAAAGCTTGTAAAAACACAAACTTCTGGGGCCCAACACCTGAGTTTCTGAGTCAGCAGGTCTGGGGTGGAGCCTAAGAAGAGGTAAAAAGATCACAGGTGCTGATGCTGCTGGTCTGATGATCAAAGTGAAAGGACCACAGTGGTAGTGCATTACAATCATCTGGTAGATCTTTTAGAAAATACTGAAGCTTTGACTCCACTGAAACCAATGAAATCTCAGGCTCTAAAGTTGAGGCTCAAATCGTTGACATTTGATAAATTCCTTCCAAGTGATTCTAATATTTAGGCAGAGTTAATCATTGCATCTAGCAGTAGCTGTCTTACATAAATGCCAGAGGCCCGGAAAATTTAAATTTTCCTTTAATTTGTTTTTTAATTTCCAAATCATATAACTCAGCCACTGGAGGCATATATTTATGAATACTCAGAAGAGAGAGCACCAGTTTGTAGTCTTGGCCTTTTGATATACATATAAGGATGTACATATACTTTTGTAGCATTGCAAAGTGCCAATAATAGTTTTTCCTTATTTGAGTAAGAATATTTTCTCATTGTTATGTAGACAATAAATTTACCTTTATAACAATGTTTGACTGTTCATTTTTTCTTTAAAGCTTAAAAATTGATCAGAAACCATACAAGATACCTTTGTTACAGACATTTAATGAAATGCATCTAAACAATTTCAGGTTGGGATGATTATTTTCATTCTGAAAAAGTTTTTTGTTTTATTATGAAATACACATGCAATATTAGGAGAAATAATATATAATAAAAACAAACTCCTGAACACCAATCAATTAAAAAACAGCCTTGCTTTTGAAACTTCAAGGGTGACCATCCCTGAGTCACCTGGGTGGTAACTAATAATATGAATTTTGTATTTATCATCTCTTTGGTATCTTTATGGTATTATTACAGTGATAAATTGTTTTCTAAAGTGTAGGTACAAACTGACATTCCTACAGCTGTGTATGGCTATGTGTTTCGCTTGACATCCTAGCCAAACTGGTTTTGGGCAAGGATTTATAAATCCTTAAAAAGTCTAATTCTCATATAAAGTGCATTATAAGTCAGTAGAGGAATGTAATTACACTCAGAAATAAGCTTATATATGGGCACCTGGGTGGCTCAGTCGGTTAAGCCTCTGACTTTGGCTCAGGTCATGATTTCATAGTTCATGGGTTTGAACCTTGACTCGGGCTCTGTGCTGACAGCTCAGGGTCTGGAGCCTGTTTCAGAGTCTGTGTGTCTCTCTCTCTACCAGCCCCCTACTCACATGATCTCTAGGTGTCTCACTCAAAAATAAATGAATATATTTTTTAAAAATTTTAAAGAAATAAGCTTATATAATAAATAAAAGAACAAACTAGTAAATGCAAAGAAAAGTAATAGCTAAGATGTTGGGAAATGGGTTTATTTCAAGGGCTTTCAGAGTGTGTCTAGTTTCTTTGATCTTCCATGCCTGTTTTCCTGTACCATCTCTGAGGCACTCCAAGACTGTGGTACAGATAGAAGTATACTACTTGTTTGGCAACCAAATTGCAGAATCCTGCCTACTCATAATTTAAAGTTACACCAGTCTGAAACTGATTCCAAAAGATGTTAAACTACTACCTCCTTCGTATTAATCTCACCAACATATAATGAAGTATGTGGTTATTTTCCCATGTATTCTGGGGATATTAGGATGTTGTATACCACTTAGAATAAAATCCAAAATTGTAGAGTGTGATTATACTACATTTTATAACTTCATTCTCTATTATTTCAGCCTTGTTCTTTGAATTTTTCAAAGAAATTTCAAAGAAATTTTGCCTCTGCTAAAATAGCACATGCTGTTCTTTCTTTGTATAGACACACCCCTGCTCTGAAGCATAGTGAGTGAATGAATGAGCGGATAATGAAAAACTTCATTGATATTATGTGTTACATTTGTAATGCTTTGGACTTTGCCGCAGGGATCTACATGTTCCAGGTTTCTCTTATCAATGTCAAAGCAGGATCCACAACGCCTTTTTAACACATTTCATATCTAAATACTCCAAAGCAGCCTCTTACAGACTTAACGTACTTTATTTCTCTTGGATTCTTTCTGTTTATTGAAGAATCAATGTTTTCCCTTACACAGCTTTTCCCACAGTCTGGGTTTCATGAATAGCATTTTATACCTTATTCTTAAAGATGACATTTAAAACCTTATAATTTATACAATTTACCAAATTTTATACAAATATTCATATTTTACCTTGTTAAACTTTAAAGTAATAGTAGATCTTGTTATATGCTTATATTTAGTTTTTTTTTGCTACATTTGCATATTTGTGCTATATTTTTTTGCTTGGGTGAGATAAATGATAAAAGCCTCAAATGATACTAGTTCTTATTAAGTGCTAGCACTGGGATTGGTGTTTTATAGGTATGAAGCTATTCATTTTTCACAATAACACTTTAAGCCAGAAATAGTTTTTCCCAATTAACATGGAAGGACATTCACCTCAGGGAGGTTAAGTAATCTGTGTAAGGTTGCACTACTAATAATTAATCCTGGCGGGTCTGTCGATTCTAACCCAAGCTCCTAGCCACCAAATTATGCATTTCAATATTTTTAGGACACAGCCACCCCCACAAAACATCATTGACACATTTAACTTATAGTTTTGCTTCTCTCTGATATTTTCTAGAGTCTATCAATCTCTTTCTTTTATTCTCTCTCTCATTGTGATATATCCACACAGAAACTAAAGCAGTATTCACCTTTAAAAATATATATATATATATAACATATACACAGGAGAAAAATTGAATTTGATCTGTTTGATTTGTAATGCTGTGGTTTTCATAACTTTTTAATCACTTTGACTTAGACTGAAATACTTTTAAAAATAAAGTGAGTATCAAGAAACAGACTCTTAGCTATAGAGAAAAAACTAATGGTTACCAGAGGAGAGGTGGGTGAGGGGATGAATTAAATAGAGGTTGGGATTAAGGAGGGCACTTGCTGTAGTGAGCACCATTTGTTGTATGGAATTGTTGAATCACTTTATTGTGCTCTTAGAATTAATATTACACTGTAAGTTAACTAATGAAAATGTACAAAAAATAAACTGAGTAGATATAAATGAAAGAGTTGTTAGGTTTTTGTGGTATCCTAGAGGGTTCCTGAAAATAACCTACCACTCACTGTTGGCACTGTGGGTTATCAGTTACAAATTAAGTACAGATTGTGGCAGTTGGCATTTCGTACAAGGAAGTGATTGCCATAATCTCACCATGTTAGGGCTACTGTTTGGGTCCAATTTTAATGTTCTGCATCATACATACAGTTATGATGAAGATGTATCCAAGTTGGCCAGTTAGGGAGAAACTCAATCTTTTTCTCTTTCCTCTCTCCCTCTCTCTTGCCTTGTTTTTCTGTCTTCTATCATTGATATTATACACACTGCCTATACAAGGGGTTTTACACATAGTTATATAATCTGAAAACATAGTAGTTGTTTAGGAAGGGTTTTCTTCCCCAAATTTTAAAATTTGAGGGAGTTTTTGTCTTTTTGTAGAGGATACTGTATAACATAGTATAATGTTATAATGTTTCTATAGTTTTATAGCATACAAAATCTCTTTCATTAAATTCTAGTTAAGTGTGATCATTTACTAAGCATTATCCCTTTATTAGGCTTTTCCTTTACTGGGAAAGTGAATCTGAATAAGAAAATGGAGGAAGTGCTTCCTGTTCAGACTCTCCTGTATGCAAGAGGAATGTTTAAACTAAATGACATGTCTTACTGCACTTGAAACCGTTCAGCCTTTGTTATTCACATAAAATCCAGTGCTTTAAAAAAAACCAGACTTTAAGATGACAACCGTGGTATGACAGTTCTCCTACACCCCAGGAGCATTTATATTTATAATTGAGTAATAGATATAGTTCATTTTTGAAGACTGTACCAGTATATACTTATCAGCCATGGTAGGTACTGAGCCACCCTCATTGCCTTTAAGTTCCATGTGAAGTAAACCTCAGTTTAGCATAAAACAAGAAACTTAAAAGCTTTTAAATGGGTCTGTTTTCTCACTAGATTCTTTATATTAGACTTAGGCTTAATATAGCTCAGGTTTTTATTGTTGTTTTTAGGATTGGCCTCTTCTTCGTTACTAAATAGATTAATGCAATAAAAAAATTAGAGAATATTATCTGGAGAAGACATTATAGGTTGGCTCATTTGACACCTTCTTCCTATTCTTTCTCTCTTGCCCGTTTTTACTCTAGTAGGGAAAAAAAATGTCTCATGTTCTCTGACTCCCTTAAAGCTAGAGTGGCTAATGAGGTATAATAAATTCTGATGCCACAGCCCATTCTACTTACCTCCTCTTTCTGCTCTGGTTGCTGGCAAGGTCTCTGGAGATATAAAGTTATTGCGCTTACTGGTAACCAAGGGCATAGGGAATCACAGACACCCTGTATCTTATGCCACTGAAAACCTGACCAACTTATTAACTGCTTACCTTCCGACTAAACATTACATGGGGTGGGGGTGGGGGAATAGGCATATTTTTTAAGCCAATTTAGTTGGCTTTCTGCAGTTGAAATTAATTCTAAATAAATTATAATCTAAATACGAACTGCAGACGAGTAGTAATGCTCACCTAGTTCATTAAATAATGCAAAGGTAGGTCTTTAACCATGAAAGAAAATTTAACAGTAAGAAAAATTTTCTATCGCCCAATTTTGAAGTAAGAAAGAAAATTTGGACTCTTCCAAAAACACTCAAAAAAGTTATTAAACAACAATTTTTCTTTAAAAAGTATCCATTTGCCATAATATGTTGGATATTCACTGGTTGAGATTTTATCATTTAATCATCTTTCTCTTTCTAAGAGTACTGGAATTTCCCACCTACAATGTTTATGAGGGATAGATTATTCCACCTTTATTTCTAGCGGGTGCACACAGATTGGCTAGATCCAGTTAACATGACCTATCTTTCTGAACAAGATAATTTTTCCAGGTTAGTAAATATGAAACAGTCAGAGCAAGCAGAGCCTATGGGTCTCAATTATATGGCTTTTATTTGGCTGTTCAGAAAGCAGAATTTCTCTTTCTTGCTGCTTTTGAACACAGGAGCATTTAGTAGAAGATGCTAACATATATTTGGAGACACAAAGACTGAGTCCTTCACAAAATAGATGCAAGATTAAAGAAAAAGAGCTGAGAGTGATGCGTGTCCTGTTTATGTTGCTAGAACTCAAGATGCCATCCTTTGTTGAAACTAGAATAACCCACACATTGTACAGTGAAGTAATTTTTAAGTTACTTAAAATTATTTAAATTTTAAAAATTACCTTTATTTTAAAAGTCTGAATTAGTTCATTTTTCTATTACTTGAAATATAATGACTTCAGATGTATAAAATATCTGCTTGCTTTGTAAATGGTAGTATTAAAATAAAGGGGATTGTGATATTTGAAAATACATTGTCACTATTATAGTATTGTATTCTTTCTCTTTCTTATGCCACATATGTCTAAATAAAGGTTTATTCCATTCTCTGGAGTATTTTATAGTGCTTTCTCGACAGACAAGGAATAAAATTGAAACTACAATATTACTCTGTAAAGTCACTGTCCTATATGCATGATTTTAAATCTTCTGGTCAAGAAACGTAGGGAAGAAAAAAATTGGTTCAGTTTTATATTTGAACTTTACATCAAGCATAGATTAAAACTACTTCAACCTTTGACCATTCAGTGAAGCCACCTAATAATTCACTTTATTTTAAAACTTCAAATGAGAGTTCAAGAAGATGGTTTCCAAGTTCCTGACATTGAGGCCCCACCTTTCTCATTTCTATGCACAGACTTTTCATAGGCGGAGTCTTACATGTTTCATGAACTGAGATACTGAGTGTTTGAGAACACCTCTCTGCTTTGAAGGTAAAGTGTACCATTAGTCTCATTGTCATGAGTCTAATATACACTGTAGCTAGGAATAGTCTGATGTATCTGTATGAGCAGGTTTGCACAAACTCACTGGAGTTGGTGGACTAGTGATAGCTGTACATGGCCAGACTTTTAACTTTTTAAAAATTCCGGTATCATTAAAATACAGTATTATATTAGTTTCAGGTGTACAATATAGTGAATCAACAATTCCATACATCACCCAGCGCTCATCTTGACAAGTGCGCACTTTAAACCCCATCACCTCTTTACCTCTTTCACCCATCTCCCCACCCATCTCCTCTCTAGTAATCATCAGTTTTTTTCTGTTTAGTTAGGAATCTGTTTCTTCATTTGTCACCTTGGGTTTTTTTTTCTTTGTTCATTTATTTTGTTCTATATATGAGTGAAATCATATGGTATTTGTCTTTCTCTGACTGACTTACTTCACTTAGCATTATACTCAATAACTCTATCCATGTTGTTGCAAATCGCAAGATTTTATTATTTTTATGGCTGAATAATATTCCATTATCTATATCTATCTATACACACACGTGCACATGTGCACACACACACACACACACCTCATCTTCTTTATCCATTCATCTATTGATGGATGAATGGTGTTTCTATACAAATTTCAGGATTGTTTGCTCTAAATCTCTGAAAATGGTGTTAGTGTTTTGATAGGTTTTTCATTAAATCTGGAGATTGCTTTTGGTAGTGCAGATATTTTAACATTTGTTCTTCCAATCTATAAGCATGGAATGTCATTCAATTTCTTGGTGTCATCTTAAATTTCTTTCATCAATGATTTTTTAAAAAAAATTTTATGTCTTTATTTTACTTTGAGAGACAGAGAGTGAGCAGGTGAGGGGCAGAGAGAGAGGGAGACACATGATCTGAAGCATGCTCCAGGCTCTGAGCTTTCAGCACAGAGCCTGATGCAGGGCTCGAACCCACAGACTGTGAGATCATGACCTGAGCCCAAGTCGGATGCTTAACTGACTGACCCAATGATTTATAGTTTGAGAGTACAGGTCTTTCGCCTCTTTGGTTAAGTTTATTCCTAGATATTTTATTGCTTTTGGTGGGACTATACATGTAATTATTTTCTTAATTTTATCTTCTGCTCCTTCATTGTTAGTGTAAAGGAATGCAACAGTTTTCTGTACACTGTTTTCTATTCTATGACTTTACTGAATTCATTTATCAGTTCTAGTAATGTTTTGGTGGAGTCCTTAGGGTTTTCTATATAGAATATCATGTCATCTGCAAATAGTTTTATTTCATTCTTACCAATTTGGATGAATTTTGTCTAGTTGCTACAGCTAGGGATTCCAGCTGTACATTGAATAAAAATGGTCAGAGTCAACATCTTTGTCTTGTTTCTGACCTTAAAAGGACAAGGTCTCAGTTTTCCCCCATTAAGTATAATGTTCACTCTGGGTTTTCCATAAGAAAAAGTATATTTCATAAGTACATTTCATTATCAAAATATCCTCCTTGACCTCCCTTGTTGAGGGTTTTTATCATGAATGGATTTTTTAGTTTTTCAATGCATTTTATGTATCTTTTGAAATAATCAGGAGTGCCTGAGAGGCTCAGTCAGTTACGTATCTAACTTTAACTCATGTCATGATCTCATGGCTTTGTGAGTTCAAGCTGTGCTGGTAGCTCAGAGCCTGGAGCCTGCTTCATATTCTGTTTCCCTTTCTCTCTCTGCCTCTCCTCCACTCATGCTCTGTCTGTCTGTCTGTCTGTCTCTCTCTCTCAAAAATAAATATTAAAAAAAAGAAATGATTATATGGTTTTTATCTTTTCTCTCATATGATGTATATGATGTATCATGTTGACTCATTTGTGAATATTACTGGGCTTACACCCCAGGAATAAACCCCACTTGATTGTGGTATATATTTTTAATGCATTGTTGGATTCAGTTTGATAGTACTTTGTTAAGGATTTTTGAATTGTGTTCATTAGAGATATTGGCCTGTAGTTCTCTTTTTATTGGTGTCTTTATCGGTTTTGGTATCAGGATGATACTGGTCTTGCAGAATGCATTTGGAAGTTTTCTTTCCTATTCTAAATTTTGGAATAGTTTGAGAATAATTGGTATTAACTACTCTTTAAGTGGTTAGTAGAATTTACCTGTGAATATGTCTAGTCTTGGACATAAAGTCATTACAATCAAGAGAAGAGATGTAACTGATTTTCCTAATAACACCCCACTTATTTCAATGAACAGATCATCTAAGCAGAATATCAACAAGGAATCAATGGCTTTGAATGACACATTGGGCCAAATAGATTTAACAGGTATTCAGAACATTCCATTCTTAACAGCAGAATACATATTCTTTTCAAGTGCACATGGAACATTTTCCAGAATAGATCACATATTAGACCACAAAACAAGTCTCAACCAGTTCAGAAACTTCAAAGTCATGCCATGCATCTTTACTGAATTCAAAGCTATGACACTAGAAAACAACCACAACAACAAAAATCCCTAAAGATCACAAATACATGAAGGTTAAATAACATTCTACTAAACAATGAATGGGGCAACCAAGAAAATAAAGAAGGAATCAAAAATTACATGAAAACAAATGAAAATGAAAATGCATCTTTGGGATGCAGCAAAGCAGCTCTAAGAGGAAAGTTACAGGCATACCTCAAGAAGCAAAAACAAAAACAAAAAACAAAAACAAAAAAAACCAAAAAAAAACCCCTCAAATGAACAACTTAACCTTACACCTAAAGAAGTTAGAAAAAGAACAATCAAAACCCCAAGCCAACAAAGGAATGAAATACTAAAGATAGGAGCAGAAATGAATGATATAGAAGTTAAAAAACCCCAAAAGGATAGATCAATGAAAGCAGGAGCTGGTTCTTTGAAAAGATCATCAAAAGTGATCAACCTTCATCCAGACTCATGAAAAAGAGAGAGAGAGAAAGGGAGAGAGAGGACCCTAATACAAAAAATTACAAATGGAAAAGGAAAAATAAAAACTGTATCACAGAAATACCAACAATTGTAAGAGAGTATTATGGAAAATTATAGGCCAACAAATTAAACAAGCTAGAAGAAATGGATAAATTTCTTTGTCCATTTCTTGTAGGAAGAAATGGATATCTTCCTAAGATATTACCTACCAAAACTAAAGCAGGAAGAATTAGAAAATTTGAACAGACTGATTGCCAGCAATGAAATTGAATCAGCAATCAACTCCCAACAAACATGGCCAGGTTTTTGAGCAGCACTGAGTTTGGAGCATTCGTTCTCAAAACCAGTCTTGATGTTTGATCTTTGAGAACCTGTGTTACTCTTATGTAGTCACTTTCTCAGAGGCCACACTAGATTCTTGCAATTTAGCATGCGTGAGTATCATATGGGACAGTACGTTGAAAATGCAGTTTCACACACATCATCTATAAATAATCCCTATAAGTATACGCTGAGGTCGTTCATGAACCACAGTTGAAAAATGTTAGGATAGATATCCCCATTTCCAGATGATAACTGTTAAAAACTGAGTAGACTACTTCAAAACTTTATACTTTAAACACACTTGCTTTTAGCCACTTAAAACACAGAAGAAATTCTATTTTTCCATAAATTTTCTTTTAAAGCAGATAGATTTGGAAAGGGTGAACAAGGTAATTACTTCCCTCTCAGAATAAAGCAAAGGACATTGTTCTCTCCTTCATGCCATGGAAGAAGCTCCAAACGATGAGAAAAACAGACACTTCAGTGCTATTCTCTCCTCTATCAAAAAGCTTGCAGGCTACTAAAGGAACTAAAACAAGTTGTAAGTAACTATAATCAAATTGAAAGACTTCCGCTTTGTAAGAAGGGAAAGGCCATCAGAGCTCAAAAATAATGGAAAGTACATTCAACTTCAGGTTGTCCTGTTAAATCAATGTTCTACACAAGTGCTTCTCTTTTGATGGCTTTTATTTATTTTTAATAATTCTAAAAGTCACAAAGTCATCATGAGGTACCAGTGTGGTATTAATTTCCTTAACAAACAGAAACTTTGTAGAGCTTAACATAACTTACACTCTTTGGATCTGAATCTAATAAAGGCTTAACATCCACTTCTGAAGATGTAAATCCTATCTAAATTCTTCTTCAATATTTAAACAACAGGGTGAAAAACATTAAGAAAATTCATGTATTAGCCAAGGAATTTATGAATGGTCAAATTCTTAACTGGAAAGAACAGTGGCAGAAAAAAAGGAAAGAAATGTAAACATTTTTATAACATAAACTGAAACAAGTGGAAATAGAGTGAACAAGCCATATGATAATGGTGGATCATTGGACAACAACTTCAGAAGACAGGGCACCATTAAAATTAAGGTGATACAGGTTTCTCAAATTTTAATAGCCTCAAATGAAAAGTTAATCATCATCTTAAGAACATACTCTGTGTGGAGTGAGAGGCAGAGAAAGAGAGAGACAGAGATAGTGTTTGGTATAACAATCTTCTCAGCTCTACCAGTATAAGTGAAAAATTCTTGCCTGTAATGTCATCTTTAAAACTGAAAGATGTCTGGCCGCTTGGGTGGCTCAGTCAGTTAAGCATGGGACTTCAGCTCCCAGACTAGTCTGTGAGTTCAAGCTGCACATCCAGCTCTGTGCTGACAGCTCTGAGCCTGGAGCCTGCTTCAGATTCTATGTCTCCCTCTCTCTCTCTCTCTCTCTGCCCCTCACCTGCTCGTTCTCACTCTCTCTCTTTCTGTCAAAAACAAATAAACATTGGGGCGCCTGGGTGGCTTACTCGGTTAAGCGTCCGGCTTTCGCTTAGGTCATGATCTCGCGGTTCGTGGGTTCGAGCCCCGCGTCGGGCTCTGTGCTGACTGCCAGCTCAGAGCCTGGAGCCTGTTTCAGTCTGTGACTCCCTCTCTCTCTGACCCTCCCCTGCTCACGCTGTCTCTCTCTCTCTCTCCTAAAAATAAAATAAAAAAAAAAAAAAACAAAAAAAAAAACAAAAAAAAAAACAAATAAACATTAAAAATTTTTAAAAATAAATTAAAAATAAAATTGAAAGTTGTGGGATGCCTGAATGGCTCAGTGGGTTAAGCCTCTGACTTTGGCTCAGGTCATGATCTCAAGGTTCATGGGTTCCAGCCCTGTACTGGGCTCTGTGCTGACAGCTCAGGACTGGCGGCTTCTTCAGATTCTGTGTCTCCTTCTCTCTTCACCACTTCACCCCTCATGCTCCATCTGTCTGTGTCTCTTTCAAAAATAAACATTAAAAAAAATAATAAATAAAATAAAATTGAAAAATGCTATTTTCATTTTTCTGTACAGATCTACTTTCCAGTGCCCAACTTTTAAAATATTTTGTTCTCTATTACTTTATTCATTTATTAAATATTACAATGCAAGTTCACTAGACTGCACTATATACAGATTTTTTTAAAGAGGTACAAAGCTCTATAAAGGGCACTCTATGTTATTTGTGGAAAAGAATTTAAAGTAGTATAATGATAGAGGTGGGCATATAATGTAGTACTACATTAGAAGAAAAGAGAAACTGTAGGAAGTGAGGAGATAAGAAGATAACAAAGACTTTCTAGAAGGTAAATGATATCTATTGTTTATTGAAACATATATGAAGAAAAGAGCTAGAAGGAAACAATATGTGCAAAGTAATAATGTCATGAGATATATGTAGACTGAGGATAATAAACACAGAAAACCTGCACTTCTGGGTTCATTCTGAAGTTTCAAGTTATTTGGTCATAATTGGTTAGGACGTATTATTTTTAAATGTTTATTTATTTACTTTGAAAGAGACAGAGGCAGGCAGAGAGAGAGAGGGAGAGAGAGAATCCCAACCAGAGTCCACACTGTCAGTGCAGAGGCCAGCATGGAGCTTGATCTCACGAAGTGTGAGATTACGACTTGAGCCAAAATCAAGAGTTGGATGCTTGACTGACTGAGCCCCCAGGCACCCCTGGATGGATTTATTTTTAAGTGTTGTAGTGATTTTAGAGACTTTGCAATATATAACCAGGAAATTTGAATTATGTCAGTTTATAAATATTATATTGTAGGTCAGTATTGATTAATTACTCTTTCAGAGAATGCTATTTTCATGAGATTATATAAACATTATATCTTAGTTATTAATATAGACTACAAAACATTTATATAGCCTTTTATTAGAAGAAAATAGGACTGGGGGATAGAATATCAAAAAAAGGGGGAAAAGTTCTTACCAACTCATAGATTTGTCTTTTCTTGGAAGGCCATTTTCTCTCATGACTCAGAGCATATTATGCCACACTTCTTTTAAAATTATAGAAGCAATGGATATATTTCCACGAACAAAAAACTTTTATATATTTGTTGACATTAGCTTTACAAATTTCTCACACTTAATGCATAAGTTCTTCAAAGTTTTAGGTGGAAATCAGCTTAGAAATCAGAACTGAGAAGAGGAGGAAAGAAAGGATTGCCACAATACTAACTACAGAATATACAAATTTTCTTTCCTTCAAATTGTCGGTTAGTGATTTAATCTTTTATTGCTCACATAATACTAACTTAAAATCTTTGTGAAATGAATCACAAGGGCAGATAATTTTCCTTTTATGCAATAGCCTGTGTTTCAGGACTACTGTTCTCTACATAGAAGCATTTTTGAAATTATGTGATTTTTGATAGATGCTAATGTGGATATTATTATGTACTAATGGTACATGAGAATCTTAGCAACTCAGATACTGTGACTTACACTTTGTTGAGAGTTCAAAATCTATCTTTTTGAACACCTTTAGATTAGAAAAAAGATCAAGATAATAACCTAACTTTACACATCAAGGAAATAGAACAAACAAAACAAAATTAGCAAATGGAAACATATAACAAATATGAGAGCAAAAGTAAATAAAACAGAAAACAATAGGGAAAAGTAAGAAAACTAAGAGCTTGTTTTTGAAAGGAAACAAAATTGACACACCTTTAGGTAGAGTAAGAAAACAGGAGCTAGAGCTTAAGTAAATAAAATTAGAAATGAAAGAGAAGGCACAAAAAATGATACGGTAGAACAAATATTATCGAAATGTCGATACTACCCAAAGCAATCTATATATTCAATTCAATACCTAGAAAAATAACACCAATATTCTTCACAGAGCTAGAACAAGCAACCCTAAAATTTGTGTGGAACCAGAAAATAATCCAAATAGCCAAAGCAACCTCAAAAAAGAAAACCAAAGCTGGAGACATCACAATTCCAGACTTCAAGCTGTATTACAAAGCTGTAATCCTCAAGACAATATGGTACTGGCAGAAAAACAGACACTCAGATCAATGGAACAGAACAGAGGACCCAGCAATGGACCCACAAACATGGCCAACTAATCTTTGACAAATCAGGAAAGAATAACCACTGGAATAAAGATAGTCTCTTCAGCAAGTGCATCTGGACAGCAACATGGAGAAAAATGAACCTGTACTACTTTCTTACACCATACATAAAAATAAATTCAAAATAGATGAAAGCCTAAATGTAAGACAGTAAGCCATCAAAATCCTTGAGAAGAAAGCAGGCAAATGCCTCTTTGGCCTTGGCCCCAGCAACTTCTTACTCAATACGTCTCTGGAGGCAAGGGAAACAAAAGCAAAAATGAACTATTGGGACCTCATCAAAATAAAAGTTTCTGCACAGTGAAGGAAACAATCAGCAAAGCTATAAGACAATCAACAGAATGGGAAAAATGACTTATCAGATAAAGGGTTAGTATCCAAAATCTATAAAGAACTTATCAAACTGAACACCCCAAAAAACAAATAATCCAGTGAAAAAATGAGGAGAAGACATGAATAGGTGCTTTTCAAAGACATCCAGATGGCTAACAGACACATGAAAAGATGCTCAACATCACTCATCATCTGGAAAATACAAATCAAAACCACAATGAGATACTACCTCACATCTGTCACATGTAAAATTAACAATTCAAGCAACACCAGATGTTGGCGAGGATGAAGAGAAAGACGAACCCTTTTGTACTACTGGTGGGAACAAAAACTGGTGCAATCACTTTGGAAAATAGTGTGGAAGCTCCTCAAAAACTTAAAAATAGAACTGCCTTATGACCCAGAAATTGCACTAGTAGGTGTTTATCCAAAGGATACAGAAATGCTGATTCAAAGGGGCACATGCACCCCAATGTTTATGCCAAAGCTATTGACAATAGCCAAAGTATGGAAAGAGGACAAATGTCCATTGATTGATGACTGGATATGTATGTATGTTTGCACACACACACACACACATATATACATATGCAATAGAATATTACTTGAAAATCCGAAAGAATGAAATCTTGCCATTTGCAACAATGTGGATGTAACTACAAGGTATTATGCTAAGCAGAATATGTCAGAGAAATACCAATTTGATTTCAATCATATATGGAATTTAAGAAACAAAACAGATGAACATAAAGGAAGGGAAGAAGAAATAAGATAAAAACAAAGAGGGACACAAACCATAAATAGAGAGAACAAACTGAGAGTTGCTGGCGGGGTATTGGGAGGGGAGAAGAGCTAAATGGGTGATGGTTAGGAGGGTACTTGTTCGGATGAGCACTGGGTGTTCTATATAAGGGATAAATCACTAAATCTTATTTCTGAAATCATTATTACCCTATATGTTAACTATCTTGGATTTAAATTTCAAAGATAAGTAAACATTTACTATATGATAGAGCAATCCCACTTCTGGGTATATATTCAAAAGAGATGAAGTTAGGGTCCTAAAAATGTCTGCACCACCCATGTTCATTGTAGTATCATTCACAATAGCTAAGATAAAGATGTGTTTACAATGGAATATTATTCAGCCTAACGAAAGAAGGAAATCCTGCCATTTGGATGGACTTTGAGAGCATTATGCTAAATGAGATAAAATCAGACAGAGAAACATAAATAATGTATATTCTCACTTGTATGTGGAATATTAAAAAGCTGAATTCACAGAAACAGGGAATAGAATGGTGGGTGCCAGGGGCTTGAAGATGGGGAAATGGTGAGATTTTGATCAAAGGGTATAAGCTTTCATTCATAACATGAGTAAGCTCTGAAGAATTCATGCACAGTATAGTGACTATAGTTAAAAATATTATGTTATATACTTGAAAAATGCCAAGAGGATAGATCTAAATGTTCTTATCACATACAGGCCCAAAAGGTAATTATGTGAGGTGATGGAGGTATTAAACTCCACAGTGGTTACCATTTCACAATAGATAGGTGTAGCAAATCATTATGTTGTACCTTAAGTTCACACAATGTTCTATGTCAGTAATACCTCAATGAAGCTGGTAAAAAGAAGATATATTATAAATAAACATTTAACTTGGTGCTTTATAAGTATAATTTATGTGCACACTGTAGAAGATAATTGTAAAAATATACTTGCTAAACACTGCCATGACATTAATGATATTATCTTTTTATATTCCTTAGGAGTTCTTACAATTTTTTTGTTCTTTAAAATGACATGATCTTTCTTATTCTCAGTTTATTTTTATCTCAGTTTTGTTAATTACATAGACATTCTATTTTTTGAGATTTTTGGCCCCAATAGCCCCATTTTTGGAAAAAAAAAAGTATCATTTTTTATCTCAATATCCACATGAATTTTTAAAAATTTAAATGAAAAATTTTTTGACCCTAGAACCACATATAGGTAGGCTCTCTAATTCTAATTATGCAAAAATGATGACATTTCTGTCAACATCTCCAAAACTCAGGATATATTTTAATCAATAATTTAGTATTTTTACATCTAGTTTTCAGAATTGGCTGTGTAGTCCTTTTGTATATGCATTTATAAAAAGTTAAGCTGCATCAACACATGGCAAACTGGTCAGAGTTACACACCATACGCATTTATAGAGGGCAAATTTTTCATCATCTAAAATTCTCTTAAAGTTAACTTTGCCATAGGACGCCTAGGTGGCTCAGTCAGTTAAGCATTGGATTTCGGCTCAGGTCATGATCTCATGGTTTTGTGAGTTCAAGCCCTGCATTAGGCTCTGCACACTGATTGCATTGAGGTTGCTTAGGATCCTCTCTCTCCCTCTCCCTCTCTCTGACCCTATCCCACTCACGCTCTCTCCATCTCTCTATAAATAAATAAACTTCTAAAAATTTAGAAGTTGTGTAAATCATGTAACTTCAGTATTAAAATAAAATTCTAAATGTAAATCACAAAAACTTTCAACTGATAAAAAATTATTTAAATATAACTTAAATGTCAATGTCTAACTGAATAATTGTATTCAAAAACTTTAAAAATTATGTAGTTTAAATTATGCATCTTGGAAGAGATGCTGAAATATAAGAAATAGGGGACAATTCAATTCTCAATATCAGTTTTTTTATAATCACTATTTTCTCATTACTTAATAAATATCCAAAGATTTTTCCATTTTTTCTAAATAAACGTAGTACCTTTTAAAAACAACTGCAAAACAAATGAGAAATTCTACTACTCAACGAGTACTAAAATGCTAAGAATACATAATAGATTATTGCACTATGTTTAAAACTAAAACCAAAAATTTCTTCTATCTTCTAAGACAGGTGAAAACTTTGTCTGGATAGTTAAGAAACAGTTATTCAATTTGTGAGGAAACTTTATTTCTTACATTTCATGTATTCTAGATATAAATATTCTACTTAACTTCTGTTTTCTAAACATAGTCCAAAAAGTTGAGTATTTTAATTTCAGTAAAGCATCTTTACAGACTCCATTCTTCATGCACATTCTGTTATCTTTTAAATAAAAGGGGCATAGTTCCTACGGCAAATGAAATTTTGGTAGGACAATTAACACCTTTTAGAGCTTGTGCAAGATAGTCATTCATTATATTTTGAACTCCATTTCCAACTATTCCTCAAAATAGACCCAAATGAGGATTTTGCCAGTATTTTATACCAGGGCTCATTAAAATATCAAAAACTTTTATTTGAATCATCAATTTAATTGAAGGTAAATCTTAATCTACTATTTCCCCCAAAATAATATGAGATGGGGAGGTGTAGTTTCAGAACTTAAGGGCTAATAAAATAATCCATTTTCTTCCCAAAACGTTGTTTTGATATTACTGAAATGTTGTTTCCTTTTATTAATGTCTTCAGAAAGAAGCTATGACCCTTCCTAAATAGAAAAGTAAAAACAAAATAAAACAAAACACAATAATCTAAAACATAGGTTGTATCAAATAAACAAGTTTTAGACAAATTATAGCAGACTGCCTAGACAAGCTCATTTTAGCTTATGCTTTTGACCAAACAAAACAATTATATATGACACAAAAGTGCCAAAAGCATTTTAATTACTTTCTGTAGTTACAGAATTTCATTCTGTTTATGTACTCAAACTATCACTGATCATCATTTTCTCCTTTAAATGGAATAACCTTATGTCTTGAATATATCTTCAGTTTAAAAAAAAATGACTTGATCTCAGTGTTTAAGATAATGGAGAAAAAAATACCTTTAATTTAATTTAACTTCTCCTACTTGTATTTACCTAGATGATATAATTTAATTGGAAAGAAAATTTGGGCAATAGGTCATTAAGTATATCTAACAGAACTTTGAATGTATTTGGATATGGGAATGAAGGTTGTTGTAGTGAAGGAGTTCCCAGAACATCTGTTATTTAATGTGACAGAAATCCACTCATATCAAGTATTACCACATTTTTGAATCATTTCAAAAGGCAATATTGATGGAGGCCTGTTCCATTTTTCTCTTCATGTTTTTCTTGGATCTTGATCAGACAGTATCTCAATTCAAAGTGGATATATGATGCCAATACAAATAGGATCCTCTTTTCCTTTCCACTGCTGCACTACATCCTTGTAATATGTGATGTATAGTGTGGAGATAGACTGATATAGTTAATGAGAGGTGACAGAAGGCAATAAGATACCAAGTTCTATAAATGCCAGATGTGAAATGAAAATCTATATAAGTTGAACTCCAATAAAGCATTTTCATTTTTATTTCAGCTCTTGTTAATCAACTGGAAGAGATATAACCACATAGGTCAATAAATTTTCCTACTAGCTGTTAGTCTTTTAAAAACACACATAAAATATCATAGTTTTTCAAAAACTATCTTCATCTGGTATTTTTTAGAAACCACCTAGAGACACATGGGTGGCTTAGATAGTTATGCATCTGACTCTTCATTAATGCTCAGGTCATGATCTCACAGTTGTAAGATAGAGCCCTGTGTCAGTCTGCACTGACAGTGAAAAGCCTGCTTGGGATTCTCTTCTCCCTCTCTCTTGCTGCCCTTCCCCTACTTGTGCTCTGTCTCTCAAAATAAAATAAACATTAGGAGTCATCTAATTAGTCCCTAGACCAGTATAAGATTTTACTAATACTAGGAATTCAGGATGTACATAGGCTATACTTAAGAGACTACCTATCAATGTTCCTGTTGAAATGCATCATTTTAGAGAAAATTTAGATTCTTCCTATATTAGTATTCATATGGCAGAATGTAAGTTTTATTGGTCTACTAAATTAATCTATTTCAATTTTCTTGATGCATTAAATAAACACTATCTTAAGAGTATATCAAATTTATAAATTGGTCTCATGAACTATGTAAGGAATATCTAAATAAGAAGATAGTATTTAAATCAAATATGGTCTGAAGGATAACTACACATATCATATTTTTTAAATGATATTACCATTGACCCTTGAGCAACACACGGGTTAAAGGTGCTAACACCCCTACACAGTCAAAAATCCACATATAACTTTTGACTCCACCAAAACTTAACTAACAATAGCCTACTGTTGTCTGGAAGCCTTATTGATAACATAGTCAATTAATATATATTTACATGGTATATATTTATATACTGTATTTTTACGATGAAGTAAGGCAGAAAAAAGAAAATGTTATCAGGAGTATTATAAGGAAGAGAAATATATTTACAGTACGGTGCTGTATTTACCAAAAAATATTTGAGTATAAGTGGACCTGAAGAGTTAAAACTTGTGTTGTTCAAAGGTCAACTATAACTTGTTCAGAGAAAAAAGCAGTCAGTTGTCAAAGCATTAAATTAGTCCTCACAAATATAAATAGTGAGATGTAATAGACACTGAGTCAGCATTTGGTGTAAGAATACGAATTGGTGCAAGATCGAGATTTCAGGGGTAAAAAGATGTTTTAAAGAGCCAATAGTAATTCTTTTTCTTCTTTTTGACCCTTTGAAAGATATCAATGGAGCGTAACTAGAACATTTCATATGGTTATCTCAGGATGTTCATTTGACCTAATTAATGATTCAATGCAATATTTATAAAGGCCCCAACAAAGGGTATGACTGATTGCAGATCTGCAGTAAAATGTGGTTCATTTACTCTCTAAATTTAGAGGATAAAGTAGAGCAGAACCATGTCAACTGCAATTGTTAGTCTTAAATACTTTCTCTGTGGTTTATAATAAGATTGTGAGGATAATAATTCTGTTCCCATATTACCTCCTTACCTGTATTTGGTACACTTTATAAAATGAGATTTTGTGAGGAAGCTAACTTTGCTTTGATTTGGCTGATAGTATCTCTTGGTTAAGACTTCGTTGGATTTAAAGATGAATTTTTGGAAAGAATTAATATCATAACAAGCTTAATATAATCTCCTTCATGATTATTTTATTTCCATCATACTTATTTCATTAAAATTAATTCACTTTTTATAATTCTAAAGATAAGCTTCATTTACTTGAGTTCAGTTTTTGGTGCATATTTATAAGTTTTGGTGAATTTTCATGGCTCAGTTTATTTCTTCATGACAGAGATGTACATTAGTTATCACTATTCAACATTTTGTAAATTAAGAAGGGAATTTTGATGTAAAATAAATTAATTTAAATTTTGAAAACATTAGAGGAATATTAACTAAAGTATATGTTAATCCTGCAATTACAATTTCAGGAATTTATTCTAGAGAGTCTAAGGAATGAGGATGTTCATTCAGTACAGTATTGTTTATATTAATACAAAAATAAGTACCTGGAGATCACCAAGTTATTTAAAGTAAAAGAATGGTTAAATGTGTTACAATGTATCTATACACCAGAATATTATATAGTTGATAAAATGGATGATGTAGATGTGAATGTACTAATAGATCATTTGATCTAAAAACTATTTTACCTATTCTCAAAATGGTTAATCCTAATCACTTCCTAAAGTGTGGTACCTCAAGAAATATTTTACTCTTCAATTTGTATACTATAAACTATTTTTATTTTTGGCCCATTGCTCAGATAACATGGTAAAATACTTTTTATATGAAAAAATGGAGAAATTAATGGACAGTTGTTAGTTGTTGGAAACCCTATAATTAAATAAACTCTATCACTGAGGGAAAAAGGCTCAAAAAACAGTGATTAAGTACATAGTTAAAACATATGATTTTATTCCTGATAGAATACAAATGCAAACAATGTCATTCTTTTCTATTTCTTTAATAAAGTTAACTGATTTTAAAAACTGGATATAAAAATTTATCCCTGACTATAAACATTCTCAAATTTTGCAACAAATAAGGTATTTTAAAATCTATAAAGAACCATAAAAGATTTAAGATTTTACCCTATTTCTAAGCTGAATGGTTAGCCTCCCACAGTTTTTTAAGTATGCTCTCAGAAGGTGCATATAGGACTTCTAGGTAAGAGCAAAAGACTATTTCTCACATTACAGCAAGGAGTGTGAACATCATATTTGCAGTGGTCCCTCCTGCACTTCAAGTCCTATTCAGCCACACAGAGGTATCCTGATATATGCCTGCATCCAGGTTACATTATAGGACAGAAGCCTCGAGCTTAGAAAATCCAAATAATTTATAATGACCAATAAGCATGCCTATTTCCTTTGAAAGCAGATGAACTCTCCATATTTCAAGACTGTTTGCTACATAAGTATCTTCATACATGCTTCTGTTTGTTAGATTTACAGAAATGTAAGAGATCTGTTGAGAAATGTCTCCTAACAATATCCGCTCTTTGTTTTTGTACCGTCCTGGGGCTGGATTTTTTTTCATGACTAAACCTCTTTATTAGGCACTCTAAAAACCTGATGATAAGAGACTGGGACCAAATCCATTCAGTTGTCTCATTCAGCAGTTTAATTAAGTCTACACCAATGAAACTTCAAACTGCATGATGAGACCAACCTTTGTTTTTGCTTTCAACCATGACTTTAAGGGTCCCAGATTAAAACAGTCAAAAAACTCTGTAAACTACCAGGGTCTAACTTGAAATACTAAGTGTATTTATTGGTCTAATTGGCATTTTTATATTGAAGTTTCCTCTTGGTTAAGGTATTCATTCAGTACAGAATGATATATTAGTAAATATATAGACTTACCTTGTTCCACAAAGGGGACAATTAAGGTAATTCTGTCATCCAAAACTGTCCTGGTGAGTGAGCTGAGTCTGAAATGGCATTACTGATCTCTTTAGCTAAAGTTATGGATGCATTTCATAACACCTTTTATAATTGTATAATTCCTACTATAGAGACAATTACCTGCATTGTGTGTATGATAATGTTAGTACTCCCTCTCTGAGAAATTTTTCTAAGTGTCCAAGAGGCAGCTAATTTAGGAGAGAACTTCTAAAGGTCTGAGTGCTACATGATCTACAGGTGGTGTCTCCTTAAGCAATTACGGGTCTGTTACGACCACTATTAGGGTGTGCATCACTGTTTTGGGGAGGGTGGCAAGTTAATGCCTAGGTTACACACAAGAAATATAGTCCCAAGGGTGTACATTATGCCCTGGAAAGTAACTGTGATTTAGAATTGTTAGGCTTCTCCAAATGGGACCTACACTAGCAGAGGTAACAGTTGCCTCCCTTGCTCCACTGATGCATCTCTGTTGGTACTGGTAAGTCTTCAAAGTCCCTATTCAGTCTGAGTGTTCAAACCTACCCTTTGTTCTTGAGATATTTCCTAAGAGCAGTTAGACCAACCTGTCCTTTGTCCATTCCAACAATCTGGTGGTATTTGCCATGGGAGGTGATGATATCCAATGGAAGAAGTAAGTCATGTTATACTACTTTTCGATTGTTGCATAAGAAATCACCAAAAAGTTAGCATCTCAACATAACATATGCTTCTTCTACCATAGTTTCTATATGTGAACACTGTGGGCACAGCTTATCTGGGCCCTCTGATTCAGGGTCTTGATAAGCTGTAATTTAGGTGTTGTCTAGGTCTGTGTTCACATCACATCACAGGCTTCACTGGGGAAAGATCTACTTTGAAGCCCATTTTTGTTGCTGGTAGAGTTGATTTATTGTAGCTGAACAACTGGAGTCATCTTCTTCTTCTTCTTCTTCTTGTTCTTGTTTTTCTTTTCCATGACTGTTGACTAGGAGCCATTCATAGCCATATGACTGTCTCTATGCACTATCTCACTTAGCAGTTTACTTCTTTAGGCCAACAAAGGGATTTTCTCTGATCATGCTAGCAAAGCATAGTGGTAATATATTTATTAACATAATCACAGGAGTCAAAGACCATTATCACTGCTATATAATGTAACGTAATCAAGGAAGAGACATCTCATCACTTTAACATATATTATTGTTTAGAAGCTGGTCTCAAAACCCATTCCACTCAAGAAGGGAAGTTGATGGTTACAGCAGTAGGGGAGGACATAGAATAGATAGAAGCCAACTTACAATTTTGCCTACCACAGAGGGCTGTAGGAATGAGAGTGGGAAAAACAATCCAGAGTGGATGGCTTAAAAAAAGTTATTCTCTCCCCTATACTGTCAAGGGCTTACTGTATTCCCTGTGAAAGTGATGGGATAATTGTTTGCCCTGCCTCTACAAAGTTAGTGTTTCTAGGAGCTACACTATAACTTTTATTCTAAACATACCCTCTTTGCATTCAGGGCTTTTATCGAGAAGAATCAGGAGAAAAGAGACAAGGGTAACTTTCATAAAACTAATAGAGACCTATTATGTACCTTGTATAAGTCTCTGTGGGGGACTTGACAAACAATATATTCAACTTGTTACTTCTTTCATTACCCTCTGATCATTGCTAGAAATAAGAGGAGAAGAACTCTTTCTGGGGACAGCTGCATTTATTTGACCAACATGTATTATTAAGACCAGAAAGAGGTAATGGACATAGGGTTGGAAACCTTTTTGAGTGACATTTGAGGAGACTATTCTAGTGTTCAACAATACCAAACACCTGTGTATCTTAGGTACTGTGGAAGTTTCATTAGAGGGCACTCAGCCCATTGTTGAATGGCTTTTGCAATAAAATTCATATCATTTTCAGACTGCAAATGATCCAGAAAGTCCAATATTATACAGATTAATGTTAAGGGTCATAGTGGAGTGGACAAAGTCAGCGGATGAAACTGGAGCATCAGTCCTATAACCTAGAAATAGTACACATAGAGCTCCAATCTATGATGATGAATGTATTGTAACATCTGGAGTGATGATAGATTTAAGCATGCAGTAATTAGTGCAATCTGGTTAGTGCAGGTTCAATCAGCAACTTGGTTTCAGTCATTCTCATCAGAGAATAGGCCCTTATTATGGGCAGCAAATAGTGACTACTTTTCTAGGGCTGCTCTAACAAATTACCACAACTTGATGGCTTAAAATAACACAAATTTATCTTACCACAAATCTAGAGGCCAGAAGTCCAAAGTCAAGATGTCAGCAAAATTGGTTCCTTATGAAGGCTCGGAGGAAAATTCTGTTCCATGCCTCAATCCTATCTTCTGGTGGCTGCGGACAACCGTTGGTGTCCCTTGGCTTGTAAATATATCACTTCAGTCTCTTCCTCAGTCTTCATGTGGTCTTTCTCATTGGGTGTCCTCTAGGTTTGTATGTCTCAAATCTCCCTCTCCTTTCTCATTTAAAGACACAAATTACTTGATTTGGGGTGCACATGAGGTCCAGGATAATCTCAAAATCTTTAACTTAGTCACATCTGAAAATGAACTATTCCAAATAAAATAACATTCATAGATACTAGGGGTTAGTACTTGGTTATATCTTTTTTGGACCACTATTCAATCTACTACAGTGACCTCAGCAAGAAATCATGATTTTTTCCCCCCAGTTTGTGGCCCCAAAAAGATGTGCTTTTATTTGCCAGTTTAGTCTTCAGCTAGGATTAGGTTAGAAAGGGAGAAAGGAAATTGAACACACACAGAGAGAGAATGACTGTGTGATTAAGCAAGTCTTTTCACTTGCTTCCATTTTTATGCCACATTGTTCATGGCTCAACTAAAATGTTTTTCTAATGTTTTCTGTCTGCCCAAAGCCCTGTATGGAATTGCAAGTTCCTCTTTGCAGAGAGTATTTGTTTTAGCTTTTGGAACACCTTCATTTAGTTGCCAAGGAGCCATGGACTTTTAGCTAGGACCATGGAGCTTGCCTTTCCATTACATAATGATATCCTTTTTTCAACACTCACTCTCCCCTGAGGGAGAAACACACCATGTGAACAGCTTGGTTTAATGCTTTCACTGATCAGCCTTTAAAAACTGATTGTTCTATTCTTGTTCACTAAGACATTGGGATATAGCCTCTCCTAGTTCCTCACTACTAGGGCAAGAACGTGCACTATGCTGATCCTAGGGAGTCATCTTGTAATCCCTCTCCTAGCCCAAGAGGCTCCCATCCTTCGTCTTTTAGAAAACCATTTCTGTCAACATTATATCCTCAATGCCAACCAATCAAGAGCTGTGAAAGATCAGAGGCGCCTGGGTGGGTTAGTCGGTTAAGCGTCCGACTTTCTTTCGCTTGGGTCATGATCTCGCGGTTCGTGGGTTCGGGCCCCGCGTCAGGCTATGTGCTGACTGCCAGCTCAGAGCCTGGAGCCTGTTTCAGAGTCTGTGACTCCCTCTCTCTCTGACCCTCCCCTGCTCACGCTGTCTCTCTCTCTCTCCTAGAAATAAATAAAAATATTAAAAAAAAAAAAAAGAGCTGTGAAAGATCTGAGATGTTATCTTTCTTGCAAGCCAGCAAGTTAGCCTGTCATTGTTTTGTGGATGTTGACTGAGATTGCTAGGCAGAAAGGGTTTTGTTACTCAGATCACAGCAAATATCATGAGCATTAGTACATTTTGGGTTGGTTCTATTTGACTCTGATTTCCATGGGGTGATGTAGATGTGCTCAGACTAATATCTGCATGGGTAGTGGTTTGCACTACAGGGAGAAGCCATTAAGTTTGAGAAGCCTGAATTTTTCTTGATGGGGACTTATTGTATCTGCCCATTGCTCCAGAGAGATACACTATCGCTATATTCCAACAATGTTTGCTGAACAAACGTCCTTGAGAAGATTGTTCAGAAAGAGAAACAGTTTATGCTTCTGTTTGCAAGATATATGGAAGAGGGAGAGATCCATGTAGAATTGTCTTTCAACAAAATCTAGTGCACTGACTTCAAGGTCATCTTTTATGCAGTGTAAATTGTGGGAATGTCATTTTTATTGTTGCATAGTATCTTGAAATAAAACATGTTTTTAACAAAATTAAATATTCAGTACTACCCTAAGCCACTAAACTATTGTAATAGTTCCATAGCAGATGACCATATTTTGTTGAGTAAAAAAAAAAAAGTGACTTTATTAAGATCACTCACATGATATTGATCCACAGGGGAAATAATCTTGATTTTTTAATTAAATAATGTTTATGAGTTATATTGTAAAAATATTAACACAAATACTGTAGCTTTATAATTTATAGTGGCTGTGAATTTTACCGCATCAAATTAAAAGCTTATAAATGAAAAAAAGTTCAATAAAAGTGAAAAGCCAAACACAACTAAAAACATATTTGATAAAGTTCAATAAAAGTGAAAAGCCAAACAAAACTAAAAACATATTTGATAAAGTACTAAATACAAACTCAATGCCTCTTTCCCAAATAGTGATATTTTAAGTCTCAACAGAAATACAAAGTTGAAACTGAAACTCAACTATAATGCTATCTCTTTGGCATATACTTATTTTGGTACTAGAACACATATTTCTCAAAAACAAATTTCCTAATGAAAATAGATTAACTAGGAAAATCTAGTTAATACTATTGGTATTAACAATAGTTAATGCAGTAATGTTTACTACTGGATGTATGTAAGAAGAAGCTCTTGAACATTTGAGACATATTAAAAGGGAATGCTTAGATCAGGTAAAGACTGGAATAAATTATCTCTTTCTATATATTTGTGCATACAGCTAATTCTTTCTTAATTATATGATTCTAGCAGAAACCTTTAATATCTATGTTAATGGTAAAGTACTAGCTAAAGATCCAATGGCATTGAGTTTTGAGAATTATAGTTGTTAACCTAGAATATATGAGACTCCAATAATATGGAGGACATCTTTCCAAAGTTAAAGTTTTAACAAACTAAAGAAAAGAATAAAACTATAGTATATGATTGGGGGAAACATTTAATATATTAATTATTGAATATTTTTTGAAACTGAATAGGTTAATTAACATGAAACTAAGAGACTTTTTGTCATTGGATTCAAATGTTTCCATAAAGACTTTTTTTGGTGTTCTTTCTCAAAATTTCCCCTCAGTTTTGCATTTACCCCTTATCTTCCCAATGATTGATGTATCTTCATCTCAGATATAGTATTGATAATTTCATTAATGTATAGACTATTTTAATATTTCAAATAAAATGTGCATTTTTTAGTATTGCCTTAAAGATTGCATGCTCAGAGAGTGCACTTGTGAAGTGTAGGTGCACACATGCATGCACCCACCACCCTTTCGTATTACTTTTGACAGCATTGTGAACACACAGGTGTACTAAAAATAATTTAATGTCAATAGTAGTATTGTGCCAGCATTACCTGTCCTTCTGTTTCCAGAAAAGTTATTTTCACCAAAGATAATTTATTCTTTTAGTAATAGGGTATTAATTTATTTATTTAAGCCAAAAAAATCCTTTTTTTCCAAAAAAAAAATCCCTTTTGAGTACAATATTATTTTCCAAGGTATAATAGATGTTCTGTAATCCTTCATTTTTTAAAAAAAATTATCTTTCTAGTAAATAATAAAGCATAATTTTGTGGACCTTGTGTGGATTTCTATTTCTTCATCTTATGAAATAATATAAGCTTTTTAAATATCACACAAACAAATTTCATGAAAATTGAGCACATAAGCCATTTAGAAAAAAAATTAGACCTTCTCTAGAAGTATCTATGCTGGTGCCCACTTTTGTCTTAGGGACATTTATCCTCCCCCCCCCCTTCCCCTAGGATATCATGGTTACATGAGCAACTGTTCTTACAAGTTTCTCACTCCAGTGGTATAACCTACGCAGTGCATTAAAATGTGGGCTGCTATGTCTGCGCTATGAATATTTATATATTTTGACATTTAGGAAGAATATGTCTCTCCATACTAACCTCTAGCAGTGTTTTATTTGATATATTTCTAAAAATGCAGCAATTCATTTATTCTGTGTCACTTTAGACTTAAGGGACACATAACCTACCTTTTCTCGGGCATAAAATTCAGTTGTCTTATTTCTACTGCATGAATTATGCTTAGAAGCTGTGGGGTCACAAATGCTTTAATGCTTTCTGTTTCTACATTTATTTATCCCTAGGTAGCCACATTCACAGAGTTGAAAGGCATATCAAGAAATTGCAGAATCTATATGTAGAGTGACATCTATATGAAAAAATCGTTTTCTTTGTAAGATCTCCAGAAAAAGATAATCACCAACTATTTTGGGAATTTGCTTAGGTTACACCAAATATAGTATCAGAAAGTTCTTTTCTTATCTCATGTAAACCTCTCTGTAGTTTAAATTTTTTTCCTACATCTTTTGAGAAACATGGAGTTCTTGTCACCTTTCTTAAAATCTATCCAAAAATGAACAACATTACCCATGGATCTTCTCTTTATTTCTGGTGATTGAAGCTCTCCTCAATCATTTCTATTCTTTCAGTTATAAGGTTTGAATTTTGAGGAGAAGCAGAAATATTTCAAGAAAAATACATAAGCTACATAATGATTTTAAAGTCTTTCCGGCATTACTGTAACATTTGTGAACCTTAAATTTAACCAGTATATGTTTATCCTTTCTATTTCTTTAAAGTTCAAGGCTATAGTGTAGGGCTTTTATTGTTTTATTGAGGCAAAAATTATATAATGTTAAATGCATGCATCTTAATGCACATATAATGAATTTAGGCAAATTGATGTGCTTGTGTGACTGACACTCCTGTGAAAATTTCAAACATTATCATTATCACAGAAAGTTGCCCCATATCCATTTTCTGTCAACAATGCTTCAGGCAACCACTGTTCCAATTTTGCACACTATAGACTAGTTTCCCTCGTTCTGAAGTTCATATAAATGGTATCATAATGTGTGTCTTTTTTAAACGTTTATGTATTTATTTTGAGAGAGAGAGAGAGAGAGCACATGCATGTGTGTATGTGCAAGCAGGGGAAGGTTAGAGAGAGATGGAGAGAGAATCCCAAGCAGGCTCTGCACTTTCAGACAGAGCCCAATGCAGGGCTTCAACCCAGCAACATGAGATCATGACCTGAGCTGAAATGATATTTTTTTCTGATCTTATCATCTGGACATTAGTAAGATCACTTTTTAAAAATTTGCATATTTTATAGAATTTTGTGATAATAATATCATCTTTAAGGAATGACAATTGTGTTTTGTCCTTTCTGAAATTTTTAAATGTTCTTTTCCTTGCTTTATTGAATGGACTGGAATTCAAATACAATATTATGAAGAAGTTTGTTTTTTTTAATCATGATTGGGTATTTATTTTGGTAAAATGTTTTTTATGCATCTATTGAATTTATCATATTGCTTCTTTTTCCTTTTTCTGTCAGTAGACTGATTTACATTAATAAACTAATAAGTGTTAACCTGAGACTGCATTTCTTTTTATTTTTAAATTCCCAAAACACACTAGGAATTTTTTGTTAATGTTTATTCATTTATTTCGAGGATGGGAGGGGCAAAGAGGGAGTGAGAGAGAGAATCCCAAGCAGGCTCTGGATGACAGCACAGAGCCTGATATGTGACTCCATCTCACGAACCATGAGATCATGACCTGAGCCAAAATCAAGAGTCAGACACTTAAACTGACTAAACCCCCCAGGAGCCCTGCACTTCTTTTAATGTACTGTTGGATTTGATTTGCTAACATCTTGTTGAGAATTTTTACATCTATGTTCATCAGGGATATTGACCTGTAAGTCTCCTTTTTAGTGAGATCTTTGGTTTTGGAATCAAGTTAATTCTGGCCTCATAGAAGGAGTTTGGAAGTTTTCCTTCCATTTCTATTTTCTACTTTTGGAAACAGTTTCAGAAGAATAGGTATTAACTCCTTTGTAAATATCTGGTAGAATTCCCCTGGGAAGCCACCTGGCTCTGGACTTTTGTTTCTTGGTACATCTGATTATTGGTTCAATTTCTTTTTTTTTTTTTTTTTTTTTTTACAAATAGTTTATTGTCAAATTAGTTTCCACATAACACTCAGTGCTCATCCCCACAAGTGTCCTCCTCCATGCCCATACTGGTTCAATTTCTTACCTGTTTATGGGTCTGTTCACATTTTCTGTATCTTCCTGTTTCTGTTTGGGTAGTTTGTATGTTCCTAAGAATTTATCCATTTCTTTACAGTTGCCCAATTTGTTGGCATATAATATTTCATAATATTCTCTTATCATTGTTTGTAGTTCTGCTGTGTTGGTTGTGCTCTTGCCTCTTGCATTCACGACTTCCTTTTTCTTGTTTTTTAAATTTTTTTAACGTTTATTTATTTGGAGAGAAAGAGAGAGACAGAGTGCAAGCAGGGAAGAGGCAAAGAGAGAGGGAAACAGAAGCTGAAGCAGGCTCCAGGCTCTGAGCAGTCAGCACAGAGCCTGATGCAGGGCTCAGACCCACGAACCATGAAATCATGACCTGAGCCAAAGTCAGACACCTAACTGACTGAGCCACTCAGGCGCCCCTCTTTTTTCTTTTTGATAAATTTGGCTGGCAGTTTATCAATTTTATTAATTCATTCAAAGACCCAGCTCTTAATTTTATTGATCTGTTCTACCGGGGTTTGTTTTCTTTGTTTGTTTCTATATCATTTATTTCTGCTCTAATCTTTATTATTTCCCTTATTCTACTGGCTTTAGGGCTTATTTGTTGTTCCTCTTCTAGCTCCTTTAGGTATAAGTTTAGGTTGTGTATTGAAGACTTATCTTGCTACTTCAGTAGACTTATATTGCTATATACTTCCTTCCCTTTTATCACCACCTTTGCTTCATCCCAAAGATTCTGGACTGTAGTGTTTTCATTTACGTTTGCATCCATGTTTTTTCTTTAATTTTTATTCTTTAATTTCCTGGTTAATCCATTCATTCCTTAGTAGATGTTCTTTAATTTCCATGTATTTGTGTTCTTTACAATTTATTTTTCTTGTGGTTGACTTCAAGTTCCATAGCATTGTGGTATGAAAATATGCATGGTATAATCTCAATTTTTTTTTTATTTTTTGAGGGCTTATTTGTGACCCAGGATGTGACCTATTCTGAAATATATTCCATGTGCACTCAAAAAGAATGTGTCTTCTACTGCTTTAGGATGAAATGTTCTGAATGTATCTGTTAAGTCCATCTGCTCTAGTGTGTCATTTAAAGCCATTTTTCCTTGTTTATTTTTTTGCTTAGATGACCTGTCCCTTGTTGTAAATGGGATATTAAGGTCCCCTACTATTATTGTATTATTATCAATGAGTTTCTGTATGTTTGTTATTAATTGACTTATATATCTAGGTGTTTTAAGTTGGGGGCATAAATACTAACAATTGTTAGATCTCGTTGGATAGACCACTTTATTATGATATAGTGCCCTTCTTCTCTTATTACTCTTTGATTTAAAATCTAGTTTGTCTGATAGAAGTTTGTCTACTCTGGCTTTCTTTTGACATCCATTAGTATGATAAATGGTTCTCCATCCTCTCACTTTCAATCTGGAAGTATCTTTGGGTCTAAAGTGAGTCTTCTCTAGGCAGTGTATAGATGGGTCTTATTTTCTTATATATTTTGATACCTTATGTCTTTTGATTGGACCATTTACTCCATTTACATTCAGAGTGATTATTGATATTGAATTTAATGCCATTGTATTACCTGTAAACTGTCTTAACACCTCCTTTGGTTTAACCTAATGCTTACAAAATCAGCTTCTTCCATATGCTTAAAAGATGTACCTGGAATGTCAATATAGCAATGGAGAATTGTTCCTAAATAAGCTGTCTCCAGTAAAGGTTTATCTTCCACATAAAGTTGAAAGACTTTGAAAGCTTCCTTTGCAAGGATGGCGTTTTATTGAGTCCCTCAAGTAGTGAATGTTACCTACCTCATATTTCATTCAAGATACTTGGAAGTCATCTTCTCTACTCTCTAGCTTTGTCTGAAATATTCTGACCTTTCTGAACGCTAGTTCTTTTATTGACTAAATCTTGGTGTTTCCACAAAATTCACAGTTGAAATCCAAATCAAAGTTTGATAGTATTAGGACATGTATCTTTAAATGGTTATGACATGTCACAGTGACATATAACCTCACATCTGTTAGAATGACTGCCATCAAAAAGATGAGCAATAACAAGTATTGGTGAGGACATGAAGAAAATGGAACTCTTATACACTGTTGGTGGGAGTGAAGCCCTCAGAAATGGGATTGCTGCACTTATAGCAGGAGAGGACTCTCCCAGACACTAATCTGTAGGTGCCTTGGTCTTGGACCTTATAACCTCTAGAACTACAGGGAATAAATATTTGTTGTTTAAGCCACCCAGTCTAAGGTATTTTGTTATAGTAGCCTGGAGAGCCTTAGACAGGTTCACCTTACAGCTACTTAGCTATGCTTACATGTTTTATCCTTAGATTTAATAATCAAATAAGTGTACTTTAGTTAATTTTACCATAGGTAATTTAACTTGCTAAAAACAATTTGTGGCGATGTGTCACAGTGGAAAGAAAATTCAGCTCAAAGTCTCTCTTGCTAACTTCTGGGAGATCCAGGCCTGGCCAGGGAGCAATAAAGGCAGATATTTGCATACACTATATAATGTTAGAGGGTAAAAAAACACTACATTATAAAAATGTTTACCTTTTTCCCTATGTATAAAAGTAACTTTTGAAAAATGTGATAAATATCACTGCTGCTGATAAATATGTTCATGCAAATTAATTGCTGATCTTTGATAGTCATTGATCACTGACTTTGTAAAGTTTAACATCAACTATTGCTGAACTTAAAGATATTTTCATAAATCAAGGATATGATTACTTATATAGTATGCCTAATATTATATAAAGAGGATATACATAGCCATCTTAAGCCTCAAACTCAGTATTAATTTTGACTAATATTCTGGCAAACTTCTTATTCACATTTTACACTACTTTCTGTTCTAGTGCTAGAGATCTCTGATTTTTTTTTTTTTTTTGAAAAGTGAACAGCTGGAGACCTAGAGAATAACAGTAGCAATTCAGGATAAATATCGGCAATGGTCCTAAATAACTTATTTTTTTATTTAAGAAATTGTTTAATGTTTATTTATTTTTAAGAGAGTAACAGAGGGAGGGTCAGAGACAGAGGGAAACAGAAAATCTAAAGCAGGCTTCATGCTATCAGCACAAAGCCTGATGTGGACCTCAAACCCATGAACCCTGAGATAATGGCCTAAGCTGAAGAAGTCAGATGCTCAACCTGCTGAGCTTTTCAGGCACTCCCAAAATAACGTACTTCTTCAAGTGAGAGGACTGCTTTTATATATGACTTTTAGTTTCTAACACATTATTTAAATATAGTTTTCTAATTAAAATATTAATTACGTTCTACATGAAAACTTCCATCTTTTTCTTTTCATAAAATAACAAGCACCTCAATGTCTTTTTCCTGTCATATTGCCATCACTGTTTGTAAATTGTCTCTATTCATGTTCTCTCCAAAGCACCACACCTCGCAATATAATCATGGGACATGGTAAAGAGTATTGTTCCTTTAAAAGCATTCTCTAGCCCATTTACTATGTACTGCAAAAGACCTATGTAGAATTCATGAAATCTACAAAACATTTCATGGGAGAAAACATTTGCAAATCATGTATCTGATAAGCAGTTGGTATCCAAAATATATAAAGAATTCATACAACTCAATAGCAAAAAACAATCTGATTTAAAAATGGGCGGAGAAACTGAATAGACATCTTTGCAAAAAATACATAGAGATGACAAATAGATACATTAAAACGTACTGAACATCACTATTCATCAGGAAAATAAAAATGAAAACCACAGTTACATATCACCTTATAGCTGTTAGAATGTCCTGAAAAGGATGAAAGATAACAAGTGTTGGTGGGGATGTAAAGACAAAGGTATCCTTGGGTACTATTGATGGGAATGCAAATTGGTACAGCCACCATGGAAAAAATATGGAGCTTTACACAAAATATTAAAAATTGAACCACCATATGATTCAACATTCCCACTACTGGGCATATAGCCAAAGGGAACAAAATCACTATCTTGAAGAGACATTTCCATCTCCATGTTCATTACTACATTATTTGCAGTAGCCAAGACATAGAAGTAAACTAGGTGCCCATGAATAATGGATAAAGAAAATATGGTATATATATGTGTGTGTGTGTGTGTGTGTGTGTGTGTGTATAGAGAGAGAATAGAATATTTTAGGCATAAAAAAAGGGAAATCCTGACATTTGTGACAGCCTGGATGGGCTTTGAGGGCATTACGTTACATTAAAATAACTTACACAGAGAAAGATAAATACTATATGATCTCAAATATATGTGAAATTTTTTTTTAAAAACTTAAAGAAACAGAGAACAGATCAGTGGTGCTGAGGTGAGGGTCAGAGGGTGGAGAAATGGGTAAAAGTAGTCGAAAGGTACAAGCTTTCAGTTAAAAGATAAACAAATCCTGGGGATATACATGCACAGCATGGTGACTATAATTACTAACACTGCATTGTATATTTAAAAGTTTCTAAGACAGTAAATCTTAAAAGTTCTCATAAAAAATTGTAACTGTAAAGTGAAGATGTTAACTAAATTATAATAATTATTTTGCAATACATACATATATCAAATCATTATGTTATATGCCTTAACTAGTTCAATGTTGTATGTCAACTATAGCTCAATAAAACTGGAAAAAAATGGGAAATCCCTGTAACACTTGAGTAGTATTTTAAAATTGAAGACCTTTTACAATGTGTAATTTTAATTAATCTATTATTTTCTACCATTTTAATGTGAATAGTGGATTATTTTTAAGAATTTTATTCTTAAAAACACGCTTATACTTCTGAGTATGCTTTCAGATTGTACTGTGCACTGGAAACATTATCTTACAACAAGCTGGATAGCTTTAGAACAAAGTGGTTAGCAATAATTTAAATCTCTGTCATTTCTATAAGGTTAATCTTGTACAATCTGCTATTGTTTCATTTTAAAAAGTCATATATACAACTCTTGCAGGTGTTTGGTAAAAGGCAAGTGGCCAGATCTTGGAATGAAATACTATGAATCATCATTATATGTACTTCTTTTTCTTTTTCTATTCTTTGGGCCTGTGACCTTCTTCCTTTGCCAGTGTGTTCAACTATGTTATGATGTGACAGGCAGCTACCTCTCCTTCCTGTGTTCCATCTGATTGGAAATAAGTGGCACTGAGGTGTTTGGTGGCTCATCAAATTCTATATATCTTGGTTGTCAACTTGAGATGTAGGATTCTTAGGTGACAATCACTTTAGAGAGACATCACCTACCTGATCCAGTGACTCTAATGCAGTTACAATTTTAGTCACAACTAAAGCAGCTTATCACTGTCCCCTTACACTTGAACACCTCAATTTTTATCACTCAAAAATATTAGCATACTCCAAGCAACTGCAGAAACGGTTTCATGGTAATTAGTAGTTCTTTTCATATACCTTGTTTGCTAAATGCTTTGTGATCAGTCCATTATTAATTTCACAGATTTGAAATCTTTCTGTACTGGTTAGATTTCACTAAAAACAAAAAAAATCTATTTATTTGCAATATACGAAGATCGTGTGGTTGCATGGCAAAGAGTAGTACTTTTTCAAATTTTGTTATAATTTTTTTGCTGTGATATTAGAGTCTCAATAATGTAATATTATTAAAAATTTTATTTGTGACCTTATTATTTGGTGTCTTAGGACCATCTTTTCTAAAGTGTACCCAAGGAAGGAAGAGATATTATCTGAGAACTGTATTAACTTTGAAAATAAAAACATACCATGAAAGAGTTCTGAATATTCTTTAGCATTTTTAACTTGGAAAATAATTGTCTATCTGCCCCACTACTAGCAGGTTCCTACCTCATTTCTTAATTAACTGATTTTCCTTCAAAAAGGATCACGTCATAAAACTTAGGGAGGTAGAAATGTATCAAAATATCTCACTTCTTTGGTATGATATAACTTCATAACAAAATTTATAGTAATATTGAGCTTCCATTTCATCTGAGATGTTGAATAGGAAATAAAAAATGAATTGAAGTAAGAAAATATAAGAGTCATTATATGCAGCTAAAACCGAGTCCTGAGGGAGAAGGAAATCTATGACATGCAACACAATATTTGAAAAGTCACAGCAAAGAATATACAAATAATTTTCATACATAGGTATTCTTCACTTTAGGTATATGTTGAAATGTCTGATATTAGTGGGAAATTGTATATAGCACAATAGAAGTGATTAAAATATGTATTACACCATGCCTATAATGAATTACTTTAAAATATGAATAATCACTCTTAAAAAACCAGCCTTATTTTTATGGATTTAATAAACTAATTTAAATTAAAAAGCTAAAGATATTTCTATTGAAACTACTACTATTAAGATCAGCTTGGATATACTGAAGATTCAGTAACTTGGTGAAATAAAAAGTTAAATTTCAAGTAATATTTTTTTAACTTGTGAAGAACAAATTAATTAGGAAATTTGAATGAATTTTAATATAGCTCCTCTCCCATGTAAAAAAAGAGTAGGAAGCTTTCCATGCAAAATGCATTTCCTTCCCTGAAATGGTTATCTGTTTCCTGCTAATTGATCTTTTTCCTTTCGTTCTTGCTGGGATTCCAAAATTCATGGATTATGTGACCTTTTTAATAAGGTATTACTATGTTGTGATTGTTAACTGCTTAGAGTTGTGACAATGATAATTATTTCTTTCAAGGTTGATATAAATGTCAATTCCAAATTTTGTAGTTAGGAGGTGAAAAAGTAAAACTTTAACATGGTATTTTGCAACCTCAACTTTTGTAATAAATCCAACTAGTGATTTGACTACAATCACATTTGTCCCTTTGGCCATCTATATATACCATTTCCCCCCACTAGAATATAACTGCTTTCCCCCTGAAAATATCCAAATTTATATTCATTGATCTTTTCATTAACTCTTAAGCTCTAAGATAGTGAAATATAATGCTCCATGTGTTGGTATCTGAGCATATGAGTTTATTTCATATTTGCTAAAATCACTGAGTTTGAGGTTTGGTGCTATTTTGCAAGCAAACTTAAAGCAATTTCCTAACATGGAAGCATTCCATTTTAAATCTAAATAAAATAAAACACTGAAAGAAAACAAATTCTGTAGATACCATTTAGTAAGATGTTCATTTAAAAACAGAAAAATGCTTGAAGGTGAAAGATTTGTTGTTCAATTTTATTTTCACGAAATTAGTCCCATTTTCCATTTTTGAAACCAATGTTCACTTTCAGTTTATCTCAGAAGTTTAGATTATCATGAACATTTGACAATTTGTAACTGAATGCTTACAGGCTAAAGAGGTTTTGCTCTTTCATTTGATGGATTGTGTCATGCCAGAGCCTGGCAGTGCATTTTATTTGACCTTTCTCCTTCACTCCATTCATCTTAAACTCCTTGTCACATGAGTGACGGGCCATCATGATGTGATGGAAGACAAAACTTCAAAAAGATACATCACCTTGTCAGATAAATGCAGATCAGAAATCCTTTTTTAAAAATGTTGAGTGAGTTAGAGGACAACTTAGGCTAAATTAGGTTGTAATATTGAAATGTAGAATATACTTAGAGATCAAAGACTACTGTTGGAATAACTAATAAAATGTATGAAGAAAACTCAAAATGATTTTTATGATCTTTCCTATAAAATGAGAAACGTGACAAGACACAAAATTTGCCTAAGAAGAAAAAGGTATTAGTGAAAGAAAACAGTTTAACTAAAGGGATATGTGTACACACACACACACATACACACACACACACACATCTAGCTAAACTGAGAGCATTTGTTAATCCTCCTTTTAGAGATGTATATAAAACTTAATTCATTCAGAGTCCTTAATACTGCTAAGAATTTAGATGCAACTGAAGATGGGCAGTTTTATATCCCTTGAAAAGAAATCAACTCCCTACACACAGAAAAGACATTACTGAGGTGAAGAAAGGGGTAGATTTCCTCATCTTTTGTAGGTCATTCATCTCACATCCAAGACTTTTTATTACAAAGTCCTGAAAGATTCTCTGCTTTGTGTGTTTATACCAACAGACAGAGGCCATTCATATTGTAAATCAATGAACTAGTTTCTTGTTTTGGCAGGATCAACAGTGATTTAGTGGCGGAATATGAGCACAGAGTAAAGACATTGACCTGACACATTTTTATCCCATCCCATGTGAATAAATTTCTTCTATCCATGGAAGAACAATGAAATATGAGACACCAAATAATCACAACATAGAAATACCGTTGCCCTGGAACAGAAATGGAGAGAAGTACAGAGACCTGAGTCCTCTTTGCCACAAGATACTGGAATCTGATAAATTGTAAAAAGAGTGTACATACAACTCCACACATATAGACACATACATATGTTGGCAATAATATTTTCTTTGTTCATTCATATACTTAGTGATTTTAAGTCATGTGCTGTGTATCTTTTGAATTATAAAGCAATCATAAAAATAACTATCTCCAAAATTTTACATAATTTTAAAATGCACATACTCTGAAACAACTATTGTATTTTTATTTTTTATCTCTATGGTTGTATCGTCTATTTAATTTAAGTCATAAATTTTGTCCAATTCTCTTTTCTTCATAAGAATATAAAAATCACTTTTAATTCAAAGTAAATTGGTACAGCCATTATAGAAAACAGTATGGAGATTCCTCAAAAAATTAAACATAGAAAGATTATGTTTCAACAATTCCATTTCTGGCTATATATCTGAAGGAAATAAAATCACTATCTTGAAGACACATCTGCATAACATGTTCAGTGCAACATTATTCATAATAGCCAAGACATGGAAACAAACTAAGTGTCTGTCAATAAAAGAATAAAGAGGGGAATCTGGGCAGCTCAGTTGGTTAAGCTGCCAACTCGTGATTTCGGCTCAGGTCATGATCTCATGGTTCTTGAAATCAAGCCCCACATTGGGCTTTGTGCTGAGGCACGGTGCCTACTTGGGATTCTCTCTCTCTGTCCTGCCCCTGCTCATGCTCTCTCAAAATAATATAATTAAACCTTTTTAATTAAAAAAATAAGTTAATAAAGAGAATGTGATCTATATATACATTGGAATATTTTTAGCCACAAAAATGAAGGAAATTTTGCCATTTGTGACAACATGGATGAACCTGGAAGATATCATGCTGAGTGAAATAGGCCAGACACAGAGAGACATATACTCTGAGATCATTTATATGTGAAATCTAAAAAAGTCAAACTCATAGAAATGGGGAGCAGAAAAGAAGTTTCTATGGGGCTAGGGAATGAGAAAATAGGAAGATCTTCATCAAAAGTTACAACTTTTATTTATAAGATAATAAATTCTGGGATCTTAATGTACTTATGATTCTTGGTATTAATGCTTTATTTTATACTTAAAATTTGACAAGACAGTAGATTTTAGGCATTCTCATCCCCAAAAAAGGAAAAATACAGTAAGTACATGATATGATAAATGTATAAATTAACTTGATTGTGGTAATTTCACAATGTATATGTATATATTAAGTCATTTTATTGTACACCTTAAAAACAACATCATACAACCTAAATATAAATAATTTTTGTCAATTATACTTCAGTGAAGAACGAAAGATCCAAAGTGGTATATAAAAAAAATTTGGAAGTTGACGTTAGGGTAAATTTACCTTGTTTTTGTAATTTCCCTTTCCTTTATTTTTAACTGCTCTTTTTCAAACATTGTTTCTTGGCATAAGTGAATTCCAGCAAGAAATGACATTTTTATTCTGTTATTATTGTAGAATGTGTTCATCACCTGCAAAATATGTTATATAGTATTGTTATTCTCTTTCTATTGCCTTTCCAACTTAAGCACAATCATGTGAATATTATGTATATTTAAATGGAAATTATTTTTGCTCTAAATTCTGAAAGCTAAACAGTAAGTATTTGCTTACCATAAGCATATTTTTGCAATACTACAGTAGATTTTGAAGAGAGTAGCTTTCAAAATGCAAACTATTACCTTTAAGAATATACAGAAAAAGCATGATACTATCTAATAATGAAGTAGAGAAAGATATTAACAAGCAGGTTTGTAGGAATTAAAAAGAGTATTTTTAAGGCTGACTTTTTACATCTATAAAATGCTTGAGCACCCCACATGTTTACAAAATCCATCTTAGTTTTACATCTTTTTAATGACCATCCTGTAGCTCTGCTCCTATTTATAGTCAAACTTCTTCAGAGTCACTACTTAATATTGCACTAATTCTGCGTTGTGTGCATGTTGTTGTTAGCATTAGCACACAGATGAGTTCATTAATATGTAGGCAAATACATATAAATAAATCTGAAACTTAAAGGATAAATATGAAGTGAACCCTTGAGCAAACCAGTTTTTTTGAAATAGGAAAAAAACAGTTAAGAAATAGAAAATTTGCCAGGATTCCCATAGCCTTACATAAAGACCATAATCACTTCAATCATCTCTTTGAGTAACCCCTCTGTTGACTTGTTAATTATTTAATTGCTTTTGCTTATATAAATCAATGTGTAAATTATTTACAATAATTTTATTTTGACAGCTTTAATAAAGTAAATCAATAAAAGTGAAACGTATATATTTGTGCCTTTCCTAAATACTATGTTTGTGTTTTTATGCGTTTTGCATATAATCACAATTAATTCATTTTTTTGCTGTAAAGTACTTTTCTTAACTCATTTCCTGACTTTAGGGTTGGCGACCATTGGGTTGTTTTCAGCATTTACTCATGAAAGGCTGACATAAACACTCTTATATATGTCTCCTGGTTAATACATGCACTGAATTCCCTAAGGCAATCAATCTAGGAATGCAGTTGCTAGTCATAGGCTAAATGTATGTCAGTTTATCTTCTGACAATATCCACCTGTTTTACCAGGTCGTTATAGCAATTAGAATGACAGCAGAAGTACTTTCTCCACCTCTTAATCAACATTTTGTATTGACAGACTTCCCTCAACCCACTCAAATCTGGTGAGTGTGTAGCAGTATTTATTTCTCTTGGCTTTAATTTGAATTTTCCTATTTCTAATTAACTGTTATTTAATGTTTTCTTTATTGGCCATTATTGGCCATTTGTAATTTCTTTTTTTAAAAGTTTATTTATTTATTGGGGGGGGGGTGCCAGAGAGAGAAAGGGAGAAACCAAGCAGGCTCCATGCAGGGCTGTATCCCATGAACCTTTGAGATGGTGACCCGAGCCAAAACTAAGAGTTGGATGCTTAACCTACTGAGCTACCCAGGTATCTTTGTAGTTTCTCTTTTGTAAACAGCTTGCTCAAGTTGTTTACCCATTTTGGTAGTAGGTTTTAGTTTTTGCCTTATTGATCCTTAGGAGCACTTTAAATGTTCAATACTAAGATACTAGGTTAAATTTGTGGCAAATATCTTTTACCACTATAGGCTACTATTTTAACTTGCCCTTTAGTTTTTTTTTTTTTTTGATGATAGATATATTTTAATGTTATTCAAATTAATCTTTTGGGGGATGTTAGTGCTTTATGTGCTTGTTTTATAAGTTTCAACATATCCAGGTAATATGAAGACAGTGTGTACTGTATTATTTTCTAAATCTTTTACAGTGTTGTTTTATAATAATTCATTGAAAAATCCTGTCATTTTTCACCAATATGCAGTTACACTCATAAAAATATCAAGTATCTATGTATGCATGAGTCTGTTTCAGGTTTATATATTCTGCTTAGCCGACATTAATTTATTGTTTTTTCACTATATTGTACCAGTGTTTTTATTACTAATGATTTTTAATACATTTATTATCAGTTAAGTCAAATCCCCCTAAACACCGAATCCTTCTTCAAAATTTTCTTGGATATCTTGCTCCATAAATTTTATTTATTTATTTATTTATTTATTTAGAGACAGAGACAACACAAGTGGGGAAGGGGAAGAGAGACAGAGATAGAGACAGAGAATCAGACTCTGTGCTGTCAGCGCAGAGCCTGATGTAAGGCTCAAACTCATGAACTGTGAGATCTTGACTTGAGCCAAACTCAAAAGGGTCAACTAACTGAGACCCACAGGTGCTTCTGGTGCATACATTTTCAAATTCATATTGATAAAGTTGTAAAATCTGTTAATTTTTATAGAGATGGATTTGAATCTATAGATTTTAGAGGATACTTTACATGATTAAAATACTGAATTTTGGATCGCTGAACATAAGTTATCTTTCCATTTATTTAAGCTTTTATAAATGCCTTTCAATAAACATTTATAAAATTTTATATGAAACTTGCATGTACTCATTAAATCTATTTTGATATATCTTTGGTTCCCATTCCTCTACTAAAACTTCCTTTCCCAGATCACCATCAGTGGCCAGAAAAGAATCTGTTTTCAGTTTTCTTCTTATTTGACCTCCCAGCGATATTGACAGAGCTGACCACTACTTCCTAGATCCTGCTTTCCTTATCTTCCATGACACACACAATACTAATTTTCCTTCCAGATTTTTTTTAGTTTACTTTGCCAGATCATCTAAGGCTTCTCCTTTATATTTATAGGGTTTATCCAGCTAATTACTTCCTTTCTCCTAACTTTGTATTTCCTATGTTTACCAAAACATGTAATTTAAAAAATGTTTCTCCAGGCCTTAGATATCTTATAGATATCTTTCTAACTGGCTCTTCATATTTTTTTTTAATTTTTTTAATGTTTTATTTATTTCTAGGAGAGAGAGAGAGAGACAACATGAGCAGGGGAGGGTCAGAGAGAGAGGGAGCCACAGACTGAAACAGGCTCCAGGCTCTGAGCTGGCAGTCAGCACAGAGCCCGACGCGGGGCTCAAACCCAGGAGCCGCGAGATCATGACCTAAGCAAAAGTCGGACGCTTAACCGACTAAGCCACCCAGGTGCCCCTGAAGCAATTTTTAAAAGAGAAACAATATTTTAAAAATATCCCTTCTATCTCAATAGATAATACCAATATCTGCTATATTTATAGAGTGGCTAAGAGAAATCTTGGTATTACCTCTTTCTCAAATATTTTATTATTTCCTGTTAATTTAGAAAATAAATCTAAATTCTTTGATACGACTACAAGATCTGATTGCCTGACCTTTATATCTCTCTTTATTTTTTAACCCCTTTCTCCACTCACTGTCTCTCTCTCTCTCTCATGGTTTGTTTGTTGTTTTTTTTTCATTTTTTTTGGACATTTTATTCTTTTCCCCCATAACAAGTTTGGAAGATACTCCTGTTTTCTCCTGTGTATAAATGTTTTCTCCTGTGTGTAAATTTTTCCCTCTCTTCTTTCTCTTCTGAAACTTCATTTATTATTCTGATTTCAGCTTAAATACCATTCTCAAAAAGACCTTCTATGACTACCCTGCTTTACCTAAAACAATACTAAAATCTCCATGTTATTCTTTCTTGAAATTCTGGTGTGTGTGTGTGTGTGTGTGTGTGTGTGTGTGCACGCGTGCTCTCTTGCATTAACTTGTAAACTCATAGAGCTCATGGAGTGATTATCACATGTTATCTACTAACAAATGGGCTGTGGAAAAATGAATTGATCTGAGATGTAATAAAATCTTTGCTTAGCATTAAGAAGAATTGATTTTAATCTTTTTATAATGTATTGTTTTTAAAAGATTGCTATTAATACAAATTCTTACATACAGAATCATACATAACAATTCCAACTGTGACTGTAAGGTCACTGGAGTAAAATGTTGTTCTAGGCATTTAAATGCTATTTTTTAATTTATTAATTTACCACATAAGTAAAGGAGGTTGACTTTTAATGATGCACCTATATGCCCAAATTGAAACTCATAATTATAGATCTTACTAAATCCCTAAATATATTGTATGTGTAGTGTCTTCACATTTTATATAGCAGTTACATCATAAAATTAATAGGAAAAATGTTATACCTAAGAGTATGAGTCTGGGATTTTATTATATGATGTAGTCTGAAATCCAGATACTTAATTCAGTGACCGGCTTTAGGTATTACCCCACAGTAATATTTTTGTCCTCAACCTCCTTTTTATCTTCAATATTCTTTAAATGATTATTTTACAACTCTATATAACTTTCTCACTGATGCTAAATATTCTCACATCACCTATACCGCCATACCTTTTGCATTTCAAATTGACTAATTCTACGACAAAGGACAATAGTCTTCAGTTTCATAAACTAAAATGACTGGCATTTAAGGGAACTATCAAATATATTTTAAAAAAACAAGGTTATTAAATGGTCAGACTGATGAATTAAGGGATATACATTCTAATACCTTAATTTTACAAATAAATTACTTTTAGATTGATCAGTTTTAGTATGCTCAATATATAACTTTTCAAGTTTTGCTTGTAATTTTGTTTCCATATTCTATAGTTTCAGAAAATATTTAAGGCTAAGTTTTTTTAAATCTTTTTTAATGTTTATTTAATTATTTTTAGAGGAGGGGAAAGAGTTGGGAAGAGGTACACAGAGGGAGAGAGAAAGAATCCCAAGTAGTCTCTATACTGTCAGTGCAAAGCTTGATGCAGATTTCAAACTCATGGAACCATGAGATGATGACCTAAGCCAAAATCCAGAGTTGAAAGAATGCTTAACCAACTGAGCCACCCAGCTACCCCTAAGAAGGATAAGTTTTAAAAACACTTTCAATGAAGTCCAAATTTTAATTAATTCTGTGCCTTCTCAGAGATCTTACTGGATTAAATGAGAATGTCACATGTAACAGTAAAACTGAGTGGATTCATCTGCCAGGCCTGCCATAACAAATTAACACAGACCAAGTGACTTTAACAACAGAGATGTATTTTCTCATGGCGCTTGTGACTTTGGCTTCTAGTAAGTACTATCCTCCTGGTCTGAAGATGGTCAACTTCTTACTGTAACCTCACATGGCTTTTCTTTGGGAATTTACTCATGATGTTTCTTCTTCAATCCTACTCGTGTCCCTTATGACCTTACTTAACCTTAATTGTCTATCTCTCAATAATAAATAAATGTTTAAAAAAACTGATTATGTAATACTACTATAACTAGTTGAGGATAGACAACATGTAACTATCACACACACGCACACACACACACACACACACAATCCAGGTACACTTATTTTGAAACAAAACATTTGCAGTTCAGATTCAATTTTCCCTATGCCAGTGTTAGATCTAAACATTTTCTAAATGTGACAGAAAATGAAAGACTCCTGGCCTAAAGTATCTGTGCAGTGAATGTGTATGGGAATGTGGATCTATGCACGTTATATTTGTGGTTACTGAAGTAGACTAGGGAACTCACTTTAAAATTGGGTTTTCCTAGGAAACACACTGATTTTGCTTAAATTTTATGTTTATTGGGAGGGAGACTGAATTTGACTCAATCTCAAAAACATCTTAGGGCTTCTCCTGATTTAAATAATATCCACATAAAAAACTTCACTTGGTTTTAGTAAAACTTTTAAAGCTCTGTGAAGACTAAAAGCTATAGAATGTTTTGAAATATGGCAGCTCTAGTTGGAGGGGACGGTGAAAGAAAAATTTAAATAACATCGGAGAAAAACAGATATTTTCACACAAATCACTCCATGTCAATTTTCCTCAATAGACAAAGTGTGTGTGTGTGTGTGTGTGTGTGTGTGTGTTTTCCACTCTAATGGTACTTACATGGTCAATTGGTACTATCAAATTTGCAGTAAGTTATTGTTCTCCAAACTTTAGCTTTGAATACCACAGCTGTCTTCAGCGTATGATAATCAAAGCTTCTAAAATTTTTTTTCTCTTGCCTTCTCAATAAAATTTTTACTTTTTTACTAAATAGCCCTCAGGCTGTGCTATACAAGATATTTCAAGATGTACAGCTAATTAAAAGTATTAAAATTTCAGCATACATGGGTGGCTCGGTCAGTTGAACATCTCACTCTTGATTTCATCTCAGGTCATGATCCCAGGGTCAGGTACTAAGTGCTGTGGTGAGCTCCATGCCAGGTGTGGAGACTGCTTAAGATTCTTTCTCCATCCCTCTGCCCTTACCCTGATCACACTCTCTCTCACTCTCAAAAAAAAAATTAAAATTATTAAAAATTCTACAGTTCCTACTGTAATTCCTACAGTTTCTACTTATAAAACAATCATTTAATGGCAAATATGTTAATATAGATAAAATATAAGTGGCATGGAAACAGAAAGTGATGCATACATACATACATAGAGACACACGTGTGTGTGTGTGTGTGTGTGTGTGTGTGTGTGTGTAGCTAGGAATGGTTATACCTGGTCACTGTAACTATATGGAACTCAGATTGCTGAAACTAGGAAAGAAAATACAAAAATCCAAAGAATAAAATAAATTATTTCTTTGTGTGCTTTTTAAAATTGTACATAGTTTTTCATAAGAATTTGTATTTTTTCCCATGCAGGCCCATCATCATAAGAATTTCATTTCTTGGGAAGTCTGTCCCCTTTTCCAATATTTGATGTATCCATATTTAATGTAAACTAAAATTTGTCTTTTTTAGTTAATCCTTTCATGAAAAATATACTTCACATTATTAATCTATCTCCACTCAAATATCTTATTAATCATAAAAATTAATCTTGAGAATGATTAGTTATTTAACATAACTTTTTGACCTGGATGGCACTCTTTTAAGTTGAAAGCTATATTGAAGAATCTTAAATAGTCTCATCATTAAAATGGGTATGAGTGCATTAACCATTGTTTTGGAGGAGCTCAGCTTAAGTAAAGCAAATAAACACTCAATACATTTTTAAAAATATTGCCTTAAAAGCATACAGATATGTTTGTTTTCAAAAATTTTGCCATGCCACCTTCAAATTATTTCATCATTCTTAAGAAAACCCAAATCCCAAGAAGAGGCAGAATGTTTTCTTGGTTCTTTAAACTTGAAAAGTAATACCAGAATATTAACTCTGAATATTTTGTGTATCAGATTAAAATGCAACTTGTAAACTTTTGTGTTACATTAGCATGACTTGGTTTGCTGGGGACAAGGAGCAAGTAAAAAATAATACACATTTTATTAAAACAGTGGTGTTCTAATGGAGGGGCCAAGATGGCAGAACAGCATGGAAGTGTTTTTGTATCTCTCATCCCTGAAATGCAGCCAGATCAACACTACACCATCTTGCACACCTGGAAAACTGATTTGAAGATTAACACAACAATCTGCACAACCTGAACCACAGAACTCAGTAGGTACACAGTGTAGGGAGGTGAGCTAGGGGAGAGAGAAGCTGCAGAGGACAGGGAGCTGTTTTTGCTTGTGGAGAGAGGATGGAAACAGGGGAAGAGTATGGGAAAAGCACCCTCACCCCCCAAAAAAAAGCAGCTAGAGAGAAAGTGAAAAAGTGGAAACAGCCACAGGGCCTGAGCAAAGCGGGAGAAAGGAGAGAGTTTAAATTCCATTAAGACTCTATAAACAGGGGGATCACAGAGTCTGCAACTCCACAGCTTAATACCTGATAGCAATCTGGTGGGAAGGGTGAATCCCCAGGAGCATAGAATGAGGTCTGAGAGGTCCTCAGACCACATGGGGAGAGGTAGTTCTCCTGATTGGAGGACATTGGCTAGAGGCTGTGCAGCCACCCCACAGGCAAAGATCCCAGAAGATCCCAGAAAACAACCACATTTGCTGGTGCTGCAACAAGGACGTTAAGGAGGAAGCCTGATGCCAGATGTGAGTTGTGATTTTCATTAACCCTGAAATGCTGCTGCTACAAGATCATGCGAACTTTTTCCAGGGCTGGCTGGCACCCAGCCATAGTCTCCGGGCATTGGCAACAGTGAGGTCTCATGAACGTTCCTGGGGGCTGGGGGCAAGCGGGCACCTTGCCACTCCTCAGAAAGATTCTCCCCCGGAATGTCTGAGAGGGTCCCTCAGAAGACAGGGCTCGGGAAACACAGCTAGATCTGAAATAAAACTTAGGAGGAAGGTGCTGCCTCTCAGCCTGATGGCTTGGTCACAAACAGAAGTGGGAAGTGGAAGGAAGCTGGAGACAAAAAGAGGGGAACTTGACTGCCAGTTGTGGAGAGCACGGAATTCGATACTAGAGACTGCCCTCCCGCGCGTGCGCATGCACGCCTACAGGTACCACAGCAATCTACCACAGGAAACTAAGCCACGCCATCTAGTGGAGAAAGGAGCTGTTACACTAAACCCCACCCAACTGGGCCAACCACTCTAGAGGAACAACGTAAATCTCTCTGCCTCCTTAGTTTATGGAATATAAAGTGCTTCATAGCCAGATTTCTATGGGAACCCAGATGTAATTTCAATGGTACTTCATTCTGTGTGTTGGTCCTTGTATTCAATTTTTTCCTTTTTTTAAATTTTTGAATACAAAAAGAGAAAAAATTATTTTTATATCATATTTTTATTTTTTATTTTTTTAAGTTTATTTATCTTTGAGAGAGAGAAAGACAAAGTGAGAGCAGGGAAGGGGCAGAGAGAGAAGGAGATACAGAATCCAAAGCAGGCTCCAGGCTCTGAGCTGTCAGCACAGAACCCAACGTGGCGCTCGAACTCACAAACCACGAGATCATGACCTGAGCTGAAGTCGGATGCCTAACCCACTGAGCCACCCACGTGCCTCTATCACATTTTTATTTAAAAGATTTTTCTTTAATTTTTCTACTATATTTTTAGCCTTTTTGTAGATTTTGTAAATTCTATTTTACACTCATCATTTCATTTTATTCTATTATTGTATTCATTTTTTCAAATTTTCAAACGTTTTCCATTATTTCTTTGTTTTTTTTCTTTTTTTCTTTTCTCATCTTTCCCTTTTATCTCTAATTTAAAAAACTTCTTTCAACAGGCAGACCAAATTAGACCGAGGTTCTAGCATCTTTTATTTAATTTCTTTGTGTTGTTTTTAATTTTTTAATTTAATTTTTATTACTTAATAATCCCCTTTCTTCCTCCAAAATGAGAAAATGAAGGAATTCACCCCAAAAGAAAGAACAGGAAGAAATGACAGCCAGAGACTTAATCAACATAGATACCAGCAAGTTGTCTGAACCAGAATTTAGAATCATAATAATAAGAATACTAGCTGGGGATGAAAATAGATTAGAATCCTTTTCTGCAGAGATGAAAGAAGTAAAAGCTGGACAGGATGAATAAAAAAAATGGCATCAGTGACCTGCAATCTTGAATGAATGCCACGGTGGTAAGATGGATACTCCTTCTTCTGGAGAATAATGAAGCATGTAAAAAGAGGGGGACTAAGACAAAGGAGCATGAAATAAAAATTAGAGAACTCAGTGACTCATTAAAAAGGAATAACATTAAAATAATAGGGACCGCAGAAGATGAACAGAGAGAAAAAGGGGTAGAAATGGTACCTGAGCAAATCATAGTGGAAAACTTCCCTAACCTGGGGAATAACACAGATATCAAAATCCAGGAAACACAGAGGAGTCCTATTAGATTCAATAAAACCTGACCATCAACAAGGCACATCATAGTCAAATTCGCAGAATACTTGGGTAAGGAAAGAATCATGAAAGCAGCAAGGGAAAAAAAATCCCTTAACCTACAAGGGAAGACAGATCAGGTTCACACCAAACCTATCCACAGAAAGTTGGCAAGCAAGAAAGGAGTGACAGGATATATTCAATGTGCTGAATTGGACAAATATGCATCTAAGAAGCCTTTATCCAGCAAGTCTGTCATTCAAAATAGGAAAGATGGAAAGGGGTTCATGACCACCAAACCAGCCCTGCAAGAAATTTTAAGAGGGACGCTCTGAGAGGAGAAAAGGGGAGGGGGGAAGGACCAAAAGCAACAAAGCATAGAAAGAACCAGAGAACACTACTAGAAACTCCAACTCTACAGGCGACACAATGGCAAATAAATTCATATCCTTCAGTACTCACTCTAAACATCAATGGTCTAAATGTTCCTATTAAATACATAGGGTAACAGAATGGATAAAAAAACAAGATCCATGTATATGTTGTTTACAAGAAACCCATTTTAAACTGAAAGACACTTTCAAATTAAAAATAAGGGGATGGAGAACCATTTCTCATGCTAATGGTAGACAAAAGAAAGCCAGAGTAGCTATAGTTATATCAGGCAATCTAGATTTATAATAAAGACCATAACAAGAGATGAAGAGCATTATATCAAAATTAAGGAGTCTATCCACCAAGAAGACCTAACAATTGTAAACACGTATGCTCCTAATGTGAGAGTACCCAAATATGTAAATCATTAATAACAAAAATAAAGAAAATAAATGATATTAATACCATAATAGTAGAGGGCTTCAACACCCCACTTACAGCAATGGGCAGATCATCTAAACAGGAAGCCAAGAAAGAATCAATGGCTTTAAATGACACACTGGACCAGAAGCACTTAACAGAAATACTCAGAACATCTCATCCTAAAGCAGCAGAATACACATTCTTCTCAAATGCACATGGAACATTATATAGAACAGATCACATACTGGGACACAAATCAGCTCTCAATAGGTAGAAAAACATCAAGATCATACCATGCATGTTTTCACAACACTATGAAACTTGAAATCAATTACAAGAAAAAATTTGGAAAGATAACAAATACTTAGAGACTAAAGAACTTCCTACTAAAGAAAGAATGGGCTAACCAAGGACTTAAAGATGAAATTAATAAGTACATGGAAGGCAATGAAAATGATAACACTACAGTCCCAAACCTCAGAGACACAACAAAGGTGATCATAAGAGGGAAGTATATAGCAATCCAGGGCTTCCTAAAGAAGAAAGAAAGGTCTCAGATACACAAACTAACCTTACACCTCAAATGGTTGGAAAAAGAACAGCAAATAAAACTCAAAACCAGCAGAAGATAGGAAATACAGGAAATAATAAAGATTAGAGCAGAAATCAATGCTATCAAAACAACAACAACGAAAAACCAATTTAACAGATCAATGAAACCAGAAGCTAGTTCTTTGGAAGAATTAACAAAATTGATAAACCCCTAGTCGGTGTGCTCAAAAAGAAAAAGCAAAGGACCCAAAGAAATAAAATCAAGAATGAAAGAGGAGAGATCACAACCAACACTGCAGAAATACAAACAATAATAAAAGATTATGAGCAATTATATGCAAATACAATGGGCAATCTGGAAGAAATGGACAACTTCCTAGAAACATATAAACACCAAAACTGAAATAGGAAGAAATAGAAAATCTAACCCAACCCATAACTAGTAAAAAATCAAATTAGTAATCCAAAATCTCCCAAAAAACAAGAGTCCAGGGCCAGATGCCTTTACAGAGAGTTCTACCAAACATTTAAAGAAGAGTTAACACCTATTCTCTTGAAGCTGTTCCAAAAAATAGAAATGGAAGGAAAACTTCCAAACTCTTTCTATGAAGCCAGCATTACCTTGATTCCAAAAGCAGACAAAGTTACCACTAAAAATGAGAACTATAGACCAATTTCCATGATGAATATGGATGCAAAATCCTCAACAAGTTATTAGCCAACTGGTTCCAACAATATTTTAAAAGAAATTCACAACGACCAAGTGGAATTTATACTTGGAATGCAGAGCTAGTTCAATACCTGCAAAACAATCAATGTGATTCATCACATCGATAGAAGAAAGCACAAGAGCAACATGATTCTCTCAAGGATGTCCACTGTCACCATTGTTATTTAACTTAGTGTTGGAAGTCTTAGCCTCAGCAAGAGGCTAAGGAATAAAAGGCATCCAAATCGGCCAGGAGGAGGAAGAACTTTCACTCTTCACAGATAACATAATACTCTATATGGAAAACGCAAAAGATTATACCAAAAAAATTCTAGAACTGATCTATGAATTCAGCAAAGTTGCAGGATATAAAATCAATGCACAGAAATCAGTTGCATTCCTATACACCTATAATGAGGCAACAGAAAGACAAACCAAGGAATCAATCCCATTTACAACTGCACCAAAAACCATAAAATACCTAGGAGTAAACATAAGCAAAGAGGTGAAAAATCTATATGCTGAAAACTATAGAAAACTTACGAAAGCAATTGAAGAAGACACACTAAAAAATGGAAAAATATCCCATGCTCTTGAATTGGAAGATCAAACATTGCTAAAATGTCGATTCTACCGAAAGCAATCTACATATTCAATGCAGTCTCTATCAAAAGAACACCAGCATTCTTCACAAAGCTAGAACAAACAATTCTAAAATTTTCATGGAACCAGAAAAGACCCCGAATAGCCAAAGCAATCTTGAAAAAGAAAGCCAAAGCTGGAGGCATCACACTCCTGGACTTTAAGACGTATCACAAAACTGTAATCATCAAGACAGTATTATACTGACACAAAAACAGACACTCAGATCAAAGGAACAGAATAGAGAACTCAGCAATCGACCCACAAACATATGGGCAACTGATCTTTGACAAAGCAAGAAAGAATATCCAATGGAATAAATAGTCTCTTCAACAAATGTTGCTGAGAAAACTGGATAGCAACATGCAGAAAAATGAACATGGACCACTTTCTTACACCATACACAAAAATAAACTCAAAATGAATGAAAGACCTAAATATAAGACAGGAAGCCATCAAAATCCTAGAGGAGAAAGCAGGCAAAAACCTCTTTGACCTTGACTATAGCAACTTCTCCCTCAACATGTCTCCCGAGTCAAGGGAACAAAAGCAATAATGCACTATTGGGACCTCATCAAAATAAAACACTTCTTCACAGCAAAGGTAACAATCAGCAAAACTAAACAGTGACCAATAGAATGGGAGAGCATATTTGCAAATGACATATCAGATAAAGGGTTAGTATCCAAAATCTATAGAGAACTTATCAGACTTAACACCCAAAAAGCAAATAATCCAGTGAAGAAATGGGCAAAAATCATGAATAGACACTTCTCCAAAGAAGACATCGAGATGGCCAACTGACACATGAAAAAATGCTCCACATCACTCATCATCAGGGAAATTCAAATTAAAACCACAATGAGATACCACCTCACACCAGTCAGAATGGCTAAAATTAACAACTCAGGCAACAATAGATGGTAGTGAGAATCTGGACAAAGAGGATCTCTTTTGCATTGTTGGTGGGAAGGCAAACTGGTGCAGAGATTCTGGAAAACAGTATGGAGGTTTCTCAGAAAACTAAAAATAGAACTACCCTACGACCCAGCAATTGCACCACAGGTTAAAGGTATGCTGCTTCAAAGGGTCACATGTACCCCAGTGATTATAGCAGCACTATTGACAATAGCTAAAGAATGGAAAGAGCCCAAATGTCCATCAATGAATGAATGGATAAAGAAGATGTGGTATATATATACAATGGAGTATTACTCAGCAATCAAAAAGAACGAAATCTTGCCATTTGCAACTACATGGATGGAACTGGAGGGTATAAGGAAAAGCAAAATTAGTCAGACAAAGACAAATATCATATGACTTCACTCATATGAGAAATTTAAGATACACAACAGATGAAGGTAAGGGAAAGGAGGCAAAAATAATATAAAAACAGGAAAGGGAACAAAACATAAATACCTCTTAAATATAGAGAACAAACAGAGGGTTGCTGGAGGGGTTGTGAGAGGGGGGGTTGGGAAGGGGCATTAAGGCATCTGGTCCTGAAATCATTGTTGCACCATTTCCTAACTAACTTGGATGTAAGTTAAACAATAAATAAAATAAAATAAAACAGTAGTGTTCTGCAATGTCAGTAATGCAACTACATAATTTGTTTTCTTTAAGTGGTTTAAATAGTTCCATTACCACTGTGAATAAACCATTCACCATTTTGGTTAGAAAAGTTTATTTTAGCAATTTCCATGCTTAAGGCCTCTCACTAAACAATGATTCTGTGGTGGTGACTTTTTGGTGTCTCTAATTTTCCACAAAACTAAGCCTGAAACTGGCATTTCATGTCATTTAGAAACAAGTATTCAAAATAGAATAATAATAAAAGGTTTATAAGGCTGGTCATTTAAGAAAAATAGGGATATTTCAAATGTCAAAGAAGTTTATATCTATACACACAGACATTTAAAAATATTGTTACTAAAAATGCAAAAAAATAGAATAAAAATTACCATAAAGCATACTGATTTGAAATGACATTTGCTTTCACAGATTTCTTTTCTTAACAGTTTTAATCAAATTTATTGTTTCAACATTTCTAATGCAGGCAAATGGCACTTGCAAAAAAACTTTTAAAATTAGTCTGCTATTTTCTAAATAATCTATATTTAGTTACCATAGCCAAGAAGCAATTACCTTGTGTATGTATTTTGTAGATGTGCAACACCACCAAAGAGCTCTGGCTTTTAAAACATATCTTTTTTTCAAGGCGGAAAGAAAAGGGATTCTATTGTAAGACCATCTGGAAACAAGCAATTCTCAGGACAGCCTGAGATTTAGCTGGCCTCTGAGAATATTTACAAAAACTAGTGAAATTTCATCATTACAGCTCTCAATGATTAAAGCCAACATATCCAATAAACCTCTATTGAACTTTGTGCTGAGGTTATGAGCATGATGCAGAGATAATTTGGAGTACTGTAGGAATATTTCATGAGGACATAATGAGCTTTTGGAAAAAAGAAAATGTATGCTTATAAAATAAGGAGAACGATTTTTCTTTTTGGTCTCATAAAACTAACAAAACTGCTTATAAAATTATAATAAAAGAGTTTCCAATATTTTAAGGACAGTCAACTTGATGAAGTAAGCAGACATCTATTGTTAACTTGGAAGTGAACAACATACAAGTGTCAGTTTTGCTATGGTAATTGGGCAGTTAACTTCAGTAACATAAGCTACATCTCATACACAAAGGTATGTTAAAACTTACTTTTAGTACTATCTTAGAACTTTAAACCAATTCTTTTGTTCTAACTTTTTTTTTTTTAATTAGACAAATGTGATGGGAGAAGAAGGGCTGAGGGAGAAAGAATCTCAAGCAGGCTGGAGCCTGATGAGGGGCTCCATCCCACCACTCTGGCATCGGACTTCAAGAGTTGGCTGCTCAACCAACTGAGCCACCCAAGTGCCCCAAAACCAACTCTTTATATAAACATATGTAATATTATAGTATTCCTTTTGGAAGAAAATTACTAATCATTCTCTATTGGAATAAAAGAGTAACTCAATCTAGTTACATGTCCTTATGATCATTGAAACATGACAGAAAACATGATTTTCTATTTCTAGCTAAATGCTTCTGCATAAAAGGATTTTTTTTATCAGTAACTATATTATGTTTAATCGATTCTCTTCAGAATAATGAGGTTTATTATTAGTCATCTCAGAGGAAACAAGCAAGTAGCTTTAAAGCAAATAAGTGAATTATCTGTAAAATTGTCATTGACAAAGAACCTATATTTTTATGCACGTAAGTAATGAAGGAATAAAAATGGAAATTGAAAAAGGTCCTATATAAGATTCTTTTAAAAGTCTTTGCTTGGTCATTGCCTACTCTAAGACCCTTATAGTACAGTCATAGATACTTAAATTGTTTTGAAATTAAATTCATTTTTCCCATTTATTTAAAAGTTAAGCTAGCTCTATTCTCCTAAACAGAGAGACTTTTCTGGAAAATAGCTGCAGAGCACACAAATCTTCTTGAATCTTCAAAAACAGAAGTCTTCTACATTTTCTGAATAAAAGCTGTATATAAATGCTATTGGTATTCGTGACATTTGTTAGGGAAAATCATTCCCATGTCCAGCCTTCTAAATCAAATATATCGTTCTCATTCTAAATTTCAGACAGACTTCATATTGACTACCCTGGCATTCATTTTTTCCAGAATTCCTGACACAGATTTGACCCTCACTGATCTAGTTAATCTGTTTTGTTTAAATTTCCAATCCCGATTTCCTCTTACTTTATAAAGATTCGTTCTATTTTAGCAAATTCCTCCCTTACAGCTAGTGAACTGTGGGTTTAGTATTTTCAAATAAGTTTATTAGCACCTGACTAGAGAAGTAGACTGATGAAAGAAAGGAAACCATCACTGTGAAAACAGAAAGCATAGAAGAATACTCTTTGACATTTATCATATTCTTTTTTTTAATGTTTTATTTATTTTTGAGAGAGAGATAGAGACAGCATGAGCAGGGGAGGGTCAGAGAGAGGGAGACACAGCATCCGAAGACAGGCTCCAGGCTCTGAGCTAGCTGTCATCACAGAGTCAGCCACTTAACCTACTGAACCACCCAGGTGCCACGACAATTATCATATTCAACGGTGCGGGAGATTCCCCAAAAAACAAAAATTAGAGAAACAAAGAGAATCAAAGGAAATGAATTAATATTCTTTGTGTACCTGCAAATGAAAATGGAAAGAAAGGTCAAAATACTTTTTTAGGATTCAGAAGTTTCAACTAGAATGTAATAGGATATAACTGGGTAATGGAGTACTTGATGGCTAGGATAATAAACAGAACACCAACAACAGCAATAATAAACAAAACTGAAAGAAAAAAAAATCCACACAAGTCTTAGTAAAATTAAGATTTTATTGACCTATAATGATAGTAACATAAAGGTAACATATTATAGTCTGGGCAGATCTCTACCACAAGGCATAGGTAATAAAATAACTAACATTTATTGAGCTTACTAAGACACAGTTCTAAAGACTTTGCAACCTTATTTCACTTAATGGTCATAATAGACCTATAAGGCAAGAGTTAATAATTCCCCATTTTTATACATGATAAAACTGAGGCTAATAGCATGTCCAAAGTCAACAGATTTGTAAACAATAAACCCAGGATTTGAACTTGGTAATTTGGAGTCAAAGTAGCACTCCTAATCATTGTGCTACCATATTCATCTTTAATCGGGTAAGAATGGCAAATTGAGTAACCTGAAGATATCAATAGAGTATGATAAAGCTACACCTAAATGATACAGTGTTCTGTGGCAAGTTAGAAGACAGTCATCTACATTTTTCAGAACTGATTTTTTAAAAATATTTTAATGTTTATTTATTCTTGAGAAAGCGGGACAGAGTGTGAGTGGGTGAGGGTCAGAGAGAGAGGGAGACATAGAAGCAGGCTCCAGGCTCTGAGCTGTCAGCACACAGCCCAATGCAGGGCTTGAACTCACAGACCATGAGATCATGACCTGAGCCAAAGTCAGATGCTTAACTGACTAAGCCACCCAGGCACCCCAGAACTGATTTTTGAAATACAGAAACTTAAAGTGCATGAAGAAAATAATGCATAAGATAGAAAAAGACTAATTAAACAAAATGTTCTAAGTTTCTAAAATTATCTTGAGGGTAATGAATACAATAAATTATATTAATAACATTATTTTATTTTAATACATATTGGAACATAATAAGTCATTGTTGAAAGAGGAATTCAACCAACTCCATTTTGATGTCAGTCTGTACTTTCCAACTGGTTAAATTCTTATTTTTTAAAACATTTTAAATTCTGTTAAATCCAAGTTAGTTAGTGTGTAGAGTAATAATAGCTTCAGGGATAGAATTTAGTGATTCATCACTTACATATACCACCCAGCGTTCATTCCAACAAATGCTTTCCTTAATTCCCATCACCCATTTAGCCCATCCCCACACACAACACCCCTCCACCATCCCTCAGTTTGTTCTCTGTTTTTAAAAGTCCCTCATGGTTTGCCTCTCTCTCTCTCTTTTTTTAAATCTTATTTTCCTTCCCTTCCCCTATGTTCATATGTTAGGTTTCTTAAATTCCACATATGAGTTAAATCACATGCTATTTCTTTTTCTCTCACTGAGTTATTTCACTTAGCATCCTAAACTCTAGTTCCATTCACATTGTTGGAAATGGCAAGATTTCATTCTTTTTGACCACTGAGTAATATCCATTATTATGGGTAATGGGTACCCATTTTCTTTACCCACTCATCAGTCAATGGACATTTGGGCTTTTTCCATAATTTGACTATTGTTGATAGTGCTGCTATAAACATTGGATTTCATGTGTCCCTTCAAATCAGCATTCTTGTATCCTTTGGATAAATACCTAGTAGTGCAATTACTGGGCTGTAGGGTAGTTCTATTTTTAACTTTTTGAAGAACCTCCATACTGTTTTTCAGAGTGGCTGCATCAGTTTGTCTTCCCACCAGCAGTGCAAAACCGTTCCCTTTCTCCACATTCTCACCAACATCTGTTCTTTCCTGAGTTGTTAATTTTAGCCATTCTGAAAGGTGTGAAGTGGTATCTCATTGTGGTTTTGATTTGTATTTCCCTGATGATAAGTGATGTTAAGCATCTTTTCATGTGTCTGTTAGCCATCTGGATGTCTTCTTTGCAAAAGTGCCTATTCCTGTCTTCTGCCAATTTCTTCACTGGGTTATTTGTTTTTTGGGTGTTTTTGATAAGCTCTTTATAGATTTTTGGATACTAACCTTTTATTGATATGTCATTTGTGAATATCTTCTCCCATTCTGTTGGTTGCTGGTTAGTTTTGCTCATTGCTTCCTTCACTGTGCAGAAGCTTTTATCTTGATGAAATCTGAAAGTTCAGTTTTGTTTCTCTTGCTCTGGAGACACGTCTAGTAAGAAGTTCCTCCAGCCAAGGTAAAAGAGGTAGTTGTCTGTTTTCTCTTCTAGGCTTTTGATGATTTCATATCTTACATGTAGCTGTTCATTCCATTTTGAGTTTATTTTTATGTATGGTGTAAGAAAGTGGTCCAGGTACATTCTTCTGCATTGCCAGAATTACATTTCAAAACCAAAGACCCCACTAGAAAGGAGATCCATAGACCAATTTCCCTGATGAACGTGGATGCAAAAATTCTCAACAAGATATTAGCAAACTGAATTCAACAATACATTAAAAGAATTACTCACCACAATCAAGTAGGGTTTATTCTTGGTTTGCAGGACTGGTTCAATATCTGCAAATCGATCAAGTGATACGTCACATTAATTAAGAAAAGGATAAGAAGCATATGAGCTTCTCAATAGATGCAGAAAAGCATTTGACAAAATACAGCATCCTTTCTTGATAAAAGCTCTCAAGAAAGTAGGGCTAGAAGGAACATAACTCAAGATCGTAAAGGTCATATTCAAAAGACCCAGAGCTAATATCATCCTCAATGGGGAAAACTGAGAGATTTCTTCCTAAGGTCAGGAACAAGACAAGATGCCCCCTCTCATCACTGTTGTTCAACATAGTGTTGGAAGTCCTAGCCTCAGCAATCAGACAACAAAAAGAAATAAAAGGCATTCAAATTACCAACAAAGAAGTCAAACTTTTACTCTTCATAGACTATATGATACTCTACGTGTAAAACCCAAGTGCTCTACTATAAAACTGATAGAACTGATACATGATTCATCAAAGTTGCAGGATATAAAATCAATATACAGAAATCTGTGGCTTCTATATACCAATAGTGAAGCTGCAGAAAGAGAAACCAAGGAACTGATCCCATTTACAGTTACACCAAAACCATAAAATACCTAGGAATAAACTTAACCAAAGAGATAAAAGATCTATATGCTGAAAACGAACAGAATCTTCTGAAAGCAATTGAAGAAGACACAAAGAAATGGAAAAACATTTCATGCTCATGGTTTGGTAGAACAAATATTCTTAAAATGTAGATACTACTCAAAACAGTCTACATGTTCAATGGAATCCCTATGAAAATAATACCAGAATTCTTCAAAGAGCTAGAACAAACAATTCCAAAATTTGCATGGAACCAGAAAAGACCTCAAATAGGCAAAATAATGTTACAAAATAAAACCAAAGCAGGAGTCATCATAATTCCATACTTTAATCTGTATTACAAAGGTGTAATCATCAATACAGTACGGTACTGGTATAAAAACAGACACATAGATCAAGGGAACAGAATAGAGAACCCAGAAATAGATCCATAAATGCATGGCCAAATGATATTTGACAAAGCAGGAAAGACTATCCAATGGAAAAGAGACTGTCTCTTCAGCAAATGGTGTTGGGAAAACTGGACAGCAACATAAATTCTTCTTTCTGACTTTTAACTCAGGCAAAAGTCTCAGTAGGCAAACCATCCTGTGATGGGGCACAAAACTACCTTCTTTTGCAGTAGGAACTGCCCTGACACTGTCCTTGATGATTGACCCCAAGACAATGATCAACCTGACCTTTACTGCCCACCTGCACATGCCCACTACCTTTGACCCAACATTTTTCTTTTTTAAACCTAGAAGTATTTTCAGCACTTTGGAAACAGTCTTGTGATCTTAGTCTTCTGTCTTCCTAGGGTTGGCCTCACTGAAATAAATTCCTTTCTTGTTTCACAACCACTAGTCTCTCTGCCTTTGGATTTTGTCAGCAGCAAGTGGTGGAACCTGGTCTCACTGGGACTCCTGAAGCCAGATGCTATTGTATCCCTGGGCCATGGTTACATTATCTATGAAGTAATCTCTTGAGAATTCATTAAAGGTTAATAAAAAATACAAAATATTCATATAATAACTTCAAACAGAGAATAACAAATGGCCAGTAAAGACCTTAAGATCTACTCAAGTTAAGTAGTCAAAAGGAAATGAAATTATACTTCTGGATACATGTCCAACAATTTCTTTGCACCCACGTGTGTGTGTGTGTGTGTGCGCGTGCGCGTGCATGTGTGAATGTGTGTTTCACCAAAAAGACACTTATAAGGGCAATGAAACTCCTTACATAGCTCAAACTGGAAATAACCCAACCATCCTCTATACTGGGATGAATAGATAAACTGGTATAATCATACAATGAAACTGTATACAAAACTGAAAATGAACAGCATACAACTACATGAGTCTCACAAATATCATGTTGAATGAAAGAAGTGAGGAAAAAAGTACACTACATGATTCCATTTACATACATCTCAAATAAAGTAAAAATTAATCTATAGTGTTAGATGTCAGAATAGTTATTCTGTGAGTGGAAACAGTGATGAAAAGCACTTTATACATAGACTCTGGGGTAGTGTTAAGACTTGCTTCTTGATCCACATGCTGGCTACAAAACTGTTCAATTTGTGAAAAGTGTTATGTTCTGTTCTGTAAACTGTTGCTTTTATGTAAGTGTTTTGTGAATATATTATTTCAACTAAACATTTCCATAAATTAAATTTCAGCGATGGAATTAAATATAGTGAAATGTGTTCCCTAAATGTGCCAAAACATTAAATGATATTTAAAAAACATTGTTCATTTTTTAGCAATACAATTAATAGAGGATACACAATTATCTGTACCAGTTATGTATATATGTATATACACATATCTATCCATATCTATCTACCTATCTCTTTAATCATTCATTTATAGAATATGATTTAAGAATTAGTATATTAGCGTTACGATTATGGGCTGGGAAAAAAAACTTTGGTGCTAAAACTTTTTGAAATAGAAATGTGCATATTTTTCTAATGTTTCATTTCAAAAATTGCATTTATCTAACTGGTTGTGAAAGAAAAAAAACAGTTTTGTCCTTAAATGTTCAAAGCAAATAACACAGTTCCTGCCAGTACTGGTGTTAAAATTAAAGAAATCTTCTGTCTCATCTTCAGAGCAATGAGTCTCATAAAAAAGGGCATTTTTCTCTAATAACATTTACATACTTTACTTCCAGAATATAAACTCAAATTTCATCCTTTTCTAAAAAATCAGTTTGATATGTAATTTTTAATGTTTTTTTTTCTTCTGAGAGAGACAGCATGAGCAGGAGAGGGTCAGAGAGAGGGAGGCATAGAATCTGAAGACAGACTTCAGGCTCTGAGCTAGCTGTCAGCACAGAGCCTGACACGGGGCTCGAACCCACGAACTGTGAGATCATGACCTGAGCCGAAGTCATTGCTTAACCGACTGAGCCACCCAGGCACCCCTGATATGTAATATTTTAAATTGACCCTTAAGCACTAAGAGCATGGAAAAAAAGTTTACTCAGTATATATCCATTTGCTACATGGAACAAGTCTTTGTAGGTAAAAATATATAAATAAAATGGATTCGAAGTAACAGACTTTCTTGGATTTGGGCATAGTTTCTAAATGTTTTATTGTGTACGTAATATATTTTAATTCAACACTATTTTGAAAATCACTAAGGTTTTAGTTTTCCAAGCTTTTTTGCCATTGTCAGAGATTCTGTGACAGTTCTTGGAAAATAAGGTGAATAAATTTGGAAAGCTCCATTCTATTGCCTGAGATTCAAAAGATATAAGATATTGGTTAAAGGAAAGGATTGAACCATAGTTTCATAAACTGTCTGCTTTTCCCTTCTGCTCCCCATGACCTGTTAGCCAAAAGGAGAGTGTAGACCACTTTCCTGGTAGCATTTCCACTTAAAAATATGAAATAAATAAATGATATATATTTTACAGTTATACATTATAATTGTTTGTTGCAAATAAATAATTAGAATCATAATCAGAGATGAAGCAATTCTTCCCAAGATAAGGGAAACACATTGTTAACCACAACTGTGGTGGGCAGAATAATGGCCCTCCAAAGATGTCCGTGTCCTCATCCGGGGGACTAGTTAATGTGTTCAATACATGACAAGGAAAGCCAACCTTTTGGATTGACTAAAGGTTGTGAACGACCAGAGAGGGTGATTTTTGTGGATTAAATAGGTGGGTCAAATGTAACCACAAGAGGCCTTAAAACTGCAAAAGGGAGTCAAAGAAAAAGATCAGGAAAAGAAATATGAGGACAAAAGGAATATCCAAAGTAATGTGCTATGAGAAGAACTCGAGTGGCAATTGTTGGCTTTGAAGATGGACTAGGCTCAGCAGCCAAGGAATGTGGATTGCCTCTAACAGCTGGAAAAGTTAAGAAAAAGGATCCCTCCGTAGAACCTCCAGAATGGAACACATCCTTGCCAACACCTTGATTTCAACCAAGTGAGAACTGAGCTGGACTCATAACCTACAGAACTTAAGATGATAAGTTTTTATTGTTTTAAGTCACTGAATATGTGGTAATTTGTTATATCAGCAATAGAAAATTAATACAGCTCTTATGAGCTGTGATTTTCCAAGCAGGAAAACAGATATGTTGTTACAGTCAACTCCTCAAACTGCATGGGCATGGTCTGGGCACCAGAACAAGTGTTCAGCAGCTTGTACAATGCTGGGTAAGGAATCTCAAACTTATCCCGGTTTATAAAATATAAAACATGCCTCTACAAGCACATTGGTGTTGGAAAGCAAAAGAATATGCTTCACTGTGCACTGTGGGGGAACTGGCAGAACAAAGATTGGCTCCAACCAAAGCCGTTAATGCTGTCATTGAGGCCTGAAAAGCACCTGCTTACACATCATCTGCTTTAGTACCTCTGTCTCTGGTTATTGGGCAATGTTTCAAATAGTACATTTTGTGCCAGTCCAAAGCAGATCTATCTGCATTCCCTGAAGATCAAGCTCTAAGAGCAGAAGGTCATTGTGGACTAGCAATAACTTAGAGGTATTTTGATATGTGATCCAAGGAAAAAGATTGATCTATGGAATATTGTTTCAGATGCAATAATTCTTGCTGATGCAAAGGTAAATGAAGAATCATGTAAAAGAAAAAGTTAAATTCCCCTTTTTCTGTAGCCTATAATTATGTTCTCTTAGAATACAAATAAACAGAGGAAAGGAGGCTTTCAGAGTCAAATATGTCAGAAAACTGCTTAAGTTCAGTCCTGCCAAAGTTGGCATCAGATTGAGCTGTCTCTGGTACTCTTTGCCAACAGTCAAAATGTAAGCCACAGAGAGAGTAACTTCACACAGAGATCCTGAATCTGTAAAAATTGTTCATTCATGAATTGGCAAGAAGTAGATGGAATAGACAGATTATATAGAATGAAATTCCAAGATGTGAATGCATAATTACTCAACTATAATTTCAATGAAAAAAATGTATAGATTTGTTACCAAGGTCTAGGTACAAACACACACACAAAAAAAGATGAAAATGTTGAGTTCATTCATATGCAGTGTATGAATCATTTTCAAACAGGGGTATTAATTTTGGTTCTAGAAGCCAAAGCAGAATATGGTCATTGGATTAATTGGATCCTTACAAAATAGATCATGTTGTGAAGCTTGCTTCAGCATTTTTTTCTTCCCTTTTTGCAGTCAAACTAGTGATGCAGGAGTAGACTGAGATAAAATATCTGAGTGGAGTCTCTGTGAATCTAAATTTTTCCAGGTTCAAAACACTAGGGAAGTAAAAGTGACATTTATGTATTTTATAACTTATTTTCATGGTCTCTGATTATTTCAGATTGAATGGAGTTATGGAAATGTGGGACCTTCTGACATCTCATGACTGATGAACTATAGCTCTGATTTTTATGATGATTGATTTTATTTTTCAATTGTTTTGATTTCTGAAAATTTAAACACCCACTTAGCATGAGATTGATAATGGTTGTTTGTCATGTAGAAAATCTGACTTTGGGGCACCTGGGTGGCTCAGTCAGCTGAGCGTCTGACTTTGGCTCAGGTCATGATCTCATGGTTCGTGGATTCTAGCCCTGTGTCGGGCTCTGTGCTGACAGCCAGCTTAGAGCCTGGAGCCTGTCTTCAGATTCTGTATGTCTCTCTCTCTCACCCTCCCCTGCCCACACGTGCTTTCTCTCTCTAAAATAAATAAAAAACATTAAAAATTTTTAAGAAATAAATTTAAAAAATTAAAAAAAGAAAATCTGACTTAGATTTATGGAATTACTTGATATATTTCAAGCCACTTATATGTGAGAATTCCTATTATTTTGTTCTTATATGAATTTGAAATAAAACAAGAATATCTGCTATTAGATTAGCATAGGGCAAGTTCTTATTATTGGTACCACAAATTCCAGTGACAAAAATACTAATGTTTATTATATTACTCCCAGAAGAATGTGTGTGTGTGTGTGTGTGTGTCTGTGTACTATTCCCTTACAAATAAGCCTCTCTAACAATATCAAATTAATTCAAGAATGACTGCTCTGAGGTGATGAACCACTATCAGCTCCTCAGATAAATTTTTAAACAGTCATTGTATGTAGTAAAAAAAAAAAAAAGGAGTTTATTCTTGGCCCCAGCTGGCTAGCAGGCATTTATTATCTATGATACTTACACATGTCACTGTGAGTTCATCAAATCTAAAAGATTTTTCACTTTCACTTGAAATAATCATAGAAATTTTGAGTTGGAGCTGACCCAAGACATAACCTTGTTTAACTACCCACCCAAAGTAGAAATTATCAATGTCAGCATCTCTGACAAGTGGTCATTCATTATAGGTCTCAGATACTGTAACTGACAAGAAACTCAGTGCTCTTTGAGTCAGGTCATTTCATTGTTGAATAGATAAATTTTCTAAAAATATTGTCTCATAAGGTAAGTAATCTGCATCTTCTTAATACATATCCATGGGTTCTTTATCCAATCTCTGTAGCTCTAAGACTAATTTTAGCTACTCTCATCTTTCTCTCACTCTTTTCTCAACATTCCATTACTTTTAATTATATCTTTGCTCTTTTGGCATGTTCTCCATGTTTCCACTGTATTTTGGATGCATGCTGATTTTTCATGATACTCTTAAAACTTTGACTTGAAAACAGTATTGCTTTTATTTTAGTGTAGACATCAGGGTGAAATATTGGCTTTTAGTCTTTTTGAAGATTCTTATTTCATCAAATATATGTTTTGATTATTATTTAAATAGATTTCTCAGGGCTTAAAATAGACTTTTGGTTTATTTCATTTTATTCTGTTTGAATTCTATTCACACACACAGCTCTCCAACTACCAACCCCCCTCATCAATCCCCTCCATTCACACATTGTGTGCAATTTTTTAAGGTTATTTATTTATTTATTTATTTATTTATTTATTTGAAAGACACAGAAAGAGAGAGAGAGAGAGCAAGAGAGAGAGAGAGCGAGGTGGGTAGGCACAAAGAGAGAGAGAGAGAAAGAGAATCCCGAGCAGGCTCTGGACTGACAGTGCAGGGCTCCATCTCACAAAATGTGAGATCAAGATATGAGCCAATATCAAGATTCAGCCACTCAACCAACTGAGCCACCCTGGCACCCCACAATTTTTCTTTTTAGCCATGAATTTTCTTTACATTTCCCTAATGCCAGGGCATATTATTGCATATTATTATTTTTTTCATGTAATATAGTGGTAGTTATTCCTCCAGGGTAGTATAATCTTTTCAAGCCTTGCTTCTGGGTCTTCATCCAAGTCATCCATAAAAAGAAAAAAGTTTGATAAGAATGAGATCAAAGATTTTGTGGCATATTATGAGAAGCTTCTTTCCATTAACCATCCCTAATGTAGCATCCCTTTGATATGTTATGAAGTCCTCTTGTTAGTTAGATAAAAGTTACCTGAATCAAACCATAATGTCATTAGAATTTCTAGACATTTTCTTGTTATACATGTTCTGACTAGAGCTTCGATTCTTTTAAATACATATTTGTTTTACCCAGATTAGATTGAAGGATGTTTTATGCCCCATTATAGTGCATTAGAGATGATGTACTCTACTAGTTATTTATTTATTTGTTTGTTTGTTTGTTTATAAAACGTGTTTAACTAAAATTACCCAGGCCTCCAAGGAACTGTTTCTGCAATCTAACAAACCTCAGCTTCTACTACCTTAGATTAATAAGTAGGCCATCTGTGAGTACTTCCACATAGTCAGGATGTGATATAAGAATAAAGACAAAAGAGTGAGCATTAATCATGATGAGACCTACTGGGAGTTTTGGAGAGAAGTTACCTAGTTCACAAATTCAACCAGGTGGATCAATATATGGAACATGCTGAGATACACAGTGTCTTTCTTCTCTACAACACTTTAAGATGTTCTCATTCAAGCATACCCTTCAGAAATCTATTATCTTACGAAGAACATAAATGAAAAAGCACACACTAAAGACAAGGTAAAACAGAATCCTAGGTTACCAAAGGAAATTTGCTGAGGACATTATAATTATTACTATCATTTATTTCAGGTATCCTTTTTATGGCTGTTTGTTTTAAAGACAAAACACTATATTAGGAGGGAAAAGTAAGCTTACATTTAATTTAAATCTTGCTCTAATTCACACACATATCAAAACTGAACAGCATTTAATCTTTAACTATTCCTCTTAAACAGAAAAGAATTACAAAACAAAAGTTTGTAAGGAGATTGGAAAGAAATGAATAGTACACATTTATTATATCCCAAACTAAATTTTACTTTTAAAAAATGTTTTTATTTATTATTCAGAGACAGAGCATGAGCAAGGGAGGGGCAGAGAGAGGGAGACACAGAATCTGAAGCTGGCTCCAGGCTCAGAGCTAGCTGTCAGCACAAAGCCCGATGAGGGGCACAAACTCACAAACTGTGAGATCATGACCTGATCTGAAGTCAGACGCTTAACCGGCTGAGCCACCCAAGTGCCCTCTAAACTAACATTTTAGAAGAGCCTTACCTTGGGTCAGATAGGTATAAATACATCATTATAATAATAAAAAAAAGAACCAGAACATAATTCTAGACAGTAGATTATAGTAAATACTTAAATAGATTGTATCTCAATTTTGGCTTCATGAGGTACAAAATGCCTGAGTAAAAGACAGTTACTTCCCCAAACCTGAAACATCTGAGAAGAGACTGTTTCAAAGCAAGGGTGAGAAATGGAAACCAGAATCTGAGCAACAGGAGAGGATGCTTGTTCCCTTTTAAACAATGACTGAGGGCCTCTGGTAGAAAAGTGGATTCTGAAATCTGGGGATCCTATTCTGTAAGTGTGAACTTGGGTTACTCTCACTCCCTACTCTCCCCAAGCTATAATTCTCTTCCTAGCCCCCTTTTGTTCTTCTTTGTCTTTCTCCCTCCTTTAATTCTTCCCTTTCTTTTTCTTCATCAATATTATTCTAAGTTCCTGTTAGGGGCTTCTCCAAGTCTTAAAAACGTGCAGATGAATTAGATTCCTAAAGAACTCTGATTTCTGTGAAAATGAGAAAAGGGGGCAATAGGAAGGGATCACTCATTTATGGAGAATGTACATTACACACCTCATTTTGCTTCCTAGTCATGATAAGACTGGTTCTAACACATGTGGAAATTAGGACTCACAATTTTTAAGTTATCAGAGGGTTGGATATAAGTAAACACATTATCTTTCAACTCAGAAAATAAGAAATCAACAACTTTACAGTGTGGAGATGTTATTAATGAGTTATACAAGGCACCCAGTGAAATTTAGGTATGTCTGCTAGGGATGGGGGAGGATGAAGTGGTCTCAAAAAGCTTTGTTGTAAACTAATTTGACAATAAACTATTTGTAAAAAAATTAAAGAAAAAAAGAGCACTGAGTGTTATGTGGAAACTAATTTGACAATAAACTATTTGTAAAAAAAAATTAAAAAAAAAAAGCTTTGTTGAGAAGGTGATAGGAACCTATATTTGAGGAAGTACATTAAACTGATGGATAATATGAGAAATGGGGATCTGGACACAGCCAGCTATATTTTCAAAGCACAGTACCATGAGAAAACATGGGCTGTTTGGTGAACCGTATTTTATGACATATACCTGCATCACAGGCTACATGGTAGAATGGTAGTCACAGAGCGTGGATAGAATTCAGAAACAAGATGAAGAAAGATCTGGTAAAATATGGTACTAAATTTAAACTTTAACAAAGGCAGTGGTGATCCACATACAGATTTTTAGCAGAGTAATTGCTCAATCAGATTGCACTTCTAAAATTTACTCAGAAATAATGAGGAATGGAGAAAAATAGTTTAGGAGAGAAATGATGATAAGTACTCAAGCATGGTAGTAAATGTTGGCAGCACTTTGAGAGATATTCTGGAGTAACTAATTTTGGGCCCGGCACAGCCCTGTTTAGAGTAATAGACAGATGGCACTTATAAAACCTTGATGCATGGTGATTAGTTTCTACATTTATATATATTTTTAATGAGTAAGAGGGAATAGTTGGCATCTGTATATAATAGCAGCACATTGCTTTTAGAATAATATACATTTTCCAAGATTCTACTAGTAATGCAAAGCAGATTAATTCTTCACCTGAAAGTATTGCCAATTGCATGTGCACCATACTTCTGCTTATATTCCACATGCTTCCATGTGAATCATGGTCTTTGTACCACACAGGCAAAAGAGCTCAGCAAAGTAGATTTTAATGACATTGATCGTATTTTCTTTACATAGTAACTCTCTGTTACAAATCAGTTTTCTTCAAGATTAATCTCTTCTAATTAAACAAACCTAAAGTAAAAAGTAGTTGTAATTAATTTACTAAGATATGTTTCACTCTCATTTAAGAGGAAAACTAAAAATAAAATCATCTGTTTAACAACCTTAAAGTATATCCCATGGTCAGACACCATTCTTTATTTCTATTTTGGTTCCATGGTAGTCCTTGGTTATTAAAAGGAATTTTTAATAACTTTTCTTTGTATATTACTCCAAATTTTAACAGTACTTACCTAGAGTTTTTCAGTCCCTGAAGAGGATCCTGGTTAAAGTCTGATAGTTATTTTTATATCAATATGCTTCTTCTCATTGCAAAGTGAAGTAGAGACTTATAGGTGCTTTTGTATAAGAATATATTTCATCCTATTTATTTATTTTATTTTCTCCTTGGTATTAGATTTTCCTAAATGTAAAACATCTTTTTTTGCATCATTGTATTTATGGATGTTGTTTTCATTCACCTGCCCCATGTTTATTTTTTAAGCATATTTCACAAATGATTGGTAAATCATGAGTCTGTGCTCTTCTAAGCCCAGTATCCTTTGACTTACCTTCTAAATTTTGTTTTCTCATTTTATTTTTCTAAACAAACATGCTGTTCTTCCCCTAGTACTTGTATCACTTTATTTTCTTTGACATGTACTTTTAATTTTAAGTCCTTGTATTTTCCTTCAATATCATTGCACCACTTGCATTTGCCATTTTGGAATACAGTACACAAAAGTTCCTCTCCCTTGTATTTTATCTATACTTCAGGCCAAGTGTGTTCATAATACAGTACATTTTTCTGTCTTTAAAACAAATAGCCAAACCTATAAAATAGGCCCTATTCTTGTCCTCCAACACCAAGGTTATTGCAGCTTTCTATTCTGAGGTTTTGGAAAAAACAACTAAGAAATACTGAGCTCAGATAGAAAGGTCTTGGAGCATGGTGTACACAGATGCTCAATAACTGTGTGTCCTAGAGTTACACATATAGAAAGGCAGGGACCGAGCAGATTTGTGATTGAAATCTGTAAAGTGTGAGCAATGTGAAGCAACAAAAATTCAGCTTTTTCTTGTTTTCTTGTTCTGTCAATGGATAAACTTAATGAGACAAAAAATTACCATGTACTTCATTATGGTAATCAATAAGAATTTTTGGTGAAAATGTATTGTACACAGAGAGCTGCTCTAGACCCTTGGAGATATAAAGAGTTATAAAACACAGATCCTGCTTTTAAGTGTCTTTAATTTAGATGAAGAGTTAATAGTTATATGATATAAAAAACATCTTTTTTTGGATCCAGAAAAGAAAGCAGGGGAATATTTCGCTTATTATAAAAACCAGACTGATTGGAAGTTAAACTTTCTGATGAGTTCACATGATGTTTCCACTTTTCTTTGCTGTGTGCAGTTTTCTACTCTTCTTTGGGGAAAAACTTCAGGCTTAGCCCGAACTAGACTCGGCTGTAATGGGGGGTGAGGGGAGGGGATTTCCTTAAGCATACCCACATGCGCCTGCATGTGCGTACACACAAATACCACTATAGTATCTTTATATATGCTTACATCAATTTATTTTCTCTGATCATCTGAGCAGTACAATGGAGATAAATAAATTATAAACTGTTCTATGAAATAGAATAAGCAGCGTTAATATATTTCTAATTTATATAAGCATAGCATAAGTTAATATTGTCCATCTCTATATAGATATAGTAGAGTAAATAAATGAATTATAAATAAAATAAAATCAAAGTTATATCTTCATAATACTCTCATAAAACTTATCTTAATTTCCCTGATGAGGAGGGATGCTGAGCATCGTTTCATAAGGGTTTAAAGTAAAAATGAAACTATAAAATGGATTAAAATGTTGGCAAATGTTTAGAAGAGGGTATTGCTAAGTATCCAAAATACTCTAAGTGAAAAATGTATGTAATAACTTTTTTTGGTTTTCATATTAAAGTATTTACAAATAAATAAATAAGATGAGCATGTTATACTATTTAATGAAAGAATTAGGAACTCAATTCTGTAGTAAGATCTTAGTGTTTGCCTTTTTTTCTCGCTAATTCTCAATTTCACTATGTCTATAATTTAGCTATCTATCCATCCATATATCTGTATGGAAAGATACGGGTTTTTTTAAGTTTATTTCTTTATTTTGAGAGACACATAGAGACAGAGAGAATGCAAGCAGGGGAGGGGCAGAGAGAGAGGGAAAACCAAGGAGGTTCCACGCTGCTGTCGGCACTGAACCAGATGCCAGGGTTGGAACTTATGAACCATGAGCTCATGACCTGAGCCAAAATCAAAAGTCAGACACTTTACTGACTGAGCCACCCAGGTGCCCCCAAAATATGTCTTTATGTTACTTTGGTGAAGTATAACTTGGTGTCATTTTTATTTTTTCCTTTGTTTTCTCCACTTTTAACAAAAACTAGATATTGGTATCTTTACAATGACCAGAAAGAGTGGAGGTTTTGTGCATAAGTTTCTGTAATCTTCTAGAAAACTATTGATGCCAAACTATTTTAAGAAACTTAAAATGAAGTAATGTTCTACGGGATTTTATATACTTTCGTGACTGTCCTAAGGTATCATTTAGAGACATAATCATATTCACACAAATAGATTAATATCAGAATTACTTAGAAGCATTTGGAAAGAGTCTAATTGCAAACAATTGGGAAAATGCTTGAATATTGTTTGAAATAACCATGAGATGGCATATTATGCAACTTGTTAATTATTTAATGGTTATGAAAATAGATAAATGAAAATACTACATACAATGTAATATCAATATTGGCTCATACACAGAAACACATTTAGGCCCACATAGAATTTATACATTCAGAGAATTGCACCAAAAGGAAATACATTAATATAGGAGTATTTCCAGTAGGATTTTTATTTTCTTTATGCTTTTTTTGCCTTTTAAAATATTCCACAATGAAATCTTATTGAAATTTATAATCAGTTAAAAGGATAAATGGTACAGAAATTTGAGGTAGGTGTCAATCTTTTCATTAGGTTTTATGGGAATGGGTATAAGAAAAGTGCTTGGCATTTTCTTATGGGTCCTAACATGTAATTAAGAAAGCAAGACAGAAGAAATAAGAAAATGGAAACACATAGTTAGTTTCCTGTGGGTGTGTGAATTTCTCAAATACTAGAAAATACACACTAAGCAGGCTTTTGTGGTTGGAAGACAGATTCATAATTTAAGAATGAGGATGTTGGAAGCTACTCAGAAGTCATTTGACTTCCACCAGAACTAGATGAACACTAGTATTGTATTGTCTTGTGGCTGAAAGAATAGCCTGGAGGAAGTTATCCTGAGTAATTTCCATGTGCTCTGTTTATGTTGTGGCCTGCTGGAGCATTTTCTGTAAGTGCTGTCATGAGTCTTGACTGCCAGCAGGCACCCTGGTCTGAGGCACGTTCCAAGATGCTAGATTCGCAGAATAGACGCACAGCATACATATCAAATTCTGATGAGCCTCTCACTAATGGTGCTGTCAACATTATGTAAGTACCAAGAGGTTCAACAAAAAAAGAAAATAAGCCCAGCTCATATCCCTAAATTCAAAAAGAACTTATGCTGCTGTGTTCTTAAATAACTCCAGGTTTTATAGTATAATTTTGAGATTTAACAAAAGTAAGTGGACAGGAAAAGACAAGAAGCAAGGATCAGTAGATTCTTCCCACTTGTACCAAGTAAAAAACCAGATTCAATCTGGCTGTAATAGTATCATACATTTGAGTGAAAAATCACCATGTATTTCAAATAGTCTTTTTTTTTTTAATTTTTTAATGTTTTTTTAAAATTTATTTCTAGGAGAGAGAGAGAGGGAGAGAGACAGCGTGAGCAGGGGAGGGTCAGAGAGAGAGGGAGTCACAGACTCTGAAACAGGCTCCAGGCTCTGAGCTGGCTGTCAGCACAGAGCCAGACGCGGGACTCGAACCCACGAACCGCGAAATCATGACCTAAGCGAAAGTCGGACGCTTAACCGACTAAGCCACCCAGGCGCCCCTCAAATAGTCTTTGACTAAAAAATCCTGAAAAATATCTGAGATAAAATCCAGTTTTCTGATTTCTGCTTGTGTGACATTGTTATTTAACCCTTCAATTTTCTGTAAAACAAGAGTAATAAAAGCTACTTTATAGGGTTGGTATATGGACTTAAAACGAGATTGTTATGTTGGAATTGCAATGCAAAACATTAAATACATAGGGTACTGTTGGTTGTCCATCACCCTTTCTTTTCTAATTAAGACCTGTGGTCAGTAATATAATGGAACTTTATATCAGATGTCTATGTGTTCAGTTCCTAGAATAGCCACTTATTAGCTGGGTTACAACCTGGGTTTCAATGTTTTCTTCTATAAAATGGAATAATATTATCTATATAAACCATAAGATGACTGAAAGTATTGAATAGAATATGGTAACATTTTATGCACTATCATTTATTTGCATGTAATTATCACAACTTCCTAAAAAGCATATATTATAAAGAAAGTAGGTAAATTTCACAGGACCACATAAAGTGATAAGATGTAAAAGGAGAACTTAACACCATGTCTTTCTAACTTCAAAGACTTTCTGATCTTTTCATACTGCTACCTTATGACTGTGGCACCTAGAAGCCACCCCAACTCATACATCTAGATGGCTTCATTGCATTGGATAAGTTTCTTTGGATTTCCGTGTCATCATCTGTAAAATAAGAAGCTCTATTAAGTCCATTCTTTGCAATCTGGATTCATTTGAGGCCATGGGCTCCTCCAATCTTATCAGAAACAACTTTACAGGAAATTGAGGCAAACTAGAAGGTTCCATCTCACCATCTCCTTCAGAAGGAACAATTTTTCTATTATTGCTTTTATTCTCTTATTTAAATGCTATGATTTCATGTGTAACAATACTGCATTGTTAAAAACAAGCTTGAGAACTGCCAGATTAGGTATTCTCTATTCTAAAATGTTTAACTCTAATTAAATATATTAAAAGGCCATGGATTAGTCATAAGTTCTGAATAAATAAAAGGTAAGTAAGCAAATGGATATTTAACCCTAGAAATATTAACATGGAAGATATGCTGAATAAGAGTATATGGATCAGGCAAATTTGGGGACAATTGCTTGTGCTGTTATTTCTGATAAAAATTAAGTACTTGGATCAAAAAAACAAAAAGAAGAAGATTAATTAAACTTTTTGAGCATGTCTAACAGAGTAGTAGACAGCTTAATAAGTATATTAATAAATATAATAGCCACAAAAAAAGAGTTGGAATCAACCAATTAAAAAGCAGATGTTCCAGGAGCACCTAGAAACCAAGCAAAGTGCAATAAACCATGAAGAAGCATAATCAAATATTCACCAAAGTCACTGACAGAACCTGTCCTGATCATTCATGGACAGATGGGACAGATGATTGATGCAACTGAAAGAACAAGAAGGCATCTCTAGGGACCTTGAGGTTCACAGCTAAAATCTGAAGGCTGTAAACAAAGATACAAACATTTCATTCCATCTTCTGATTGATTCACTCATTCATTCAGTGGTTCACTCAACACACATTTTTTAAGGATGATATAGTAAATGAATAACTGGTGGAAAAGTTAGTGAATAGTCAAATTGACTTTCTGTGACTATTACTTATATCAAAATAATGTTCTTAGGCAAAGGATAGAATTCATTTAAAATAGATTAAAGGTAACATTTGAGGAAAGATTCAATAATATAATGAGACAAATTTAAAATCACACGTGTGTGTGTGTGTGTGTGTGTGTGTGTGTGTAAGGGGAGTGCCTAGAAAATCAATAAAATTAGATGTTATGGGGAGTAACCTGTTATTCTCTAATCCTCTACATCTCCCTTACTATTACCCGAGGCATATTCTCTACCTTGGTGTTCTAACTGGTCTCTATGCTTCTATTTGACCCCTGGCTATTCCTTGCCCATAAAGCAACCAAAATGGTCCTTTTAAAATGAAGAAGATTATATTTTGCCCCTACAGTAAGCCTCCTAAGGCAAACTATCCTACAGAGATTGTCTACCTACTGGCTCTACTCTTTCTAATCTCCTTTTGTTCCATTGCCCTCCTTCCATAAATACTGACCCACGGACTCTGGTGTATTCCTCACATACCTCAGGTCAATCCAGCCTTAAGGCTTTTCTACCACCTACTCCAGTTGAGCTGAACTCTTCTTCCTGTCATCTTTCTAAGAAAGAGTTCCTTCTACAAAAAACTCATTCTAACCAAAGCTTGCATGGAATTGTCACAGAATGTTTTTCTGCCATCATAATCTGAACGGGTCCCTTAGACACTTTGTGTGTCATCACTCTAACCTTCCGTAGAAGCTGTGAGATTAGAGTTTGTATCTCATTGACTTAATTTGTATCTTATTAGTTTGTATCTTATTCCCTATGTCTAGCTGTTACCTGGTAAATGCTTAGTATCCATCTATCTATTGAGATGTGTAAATACATGTATATATATTACAAAAAAGTCAATTGTCAAGGTTTTATCCAGTCCAAAATAATTGAAGAGTGACAGAAACAATATCAATGGCTTAAGATTACTATTATAGGTGCTTGAAATATGTAAAATAAGCAATTCTTACCTAAAATTTTCACCTAAACAGGGGCATCTAGATGGCTCAATTGGTTAAATACCGTACTCTCAATCTCAGCCCACTTTATGATTTTAGGAGTTCGTGAGTTCATCAAACCAGATTAGAAACATTACTGAAAATACATTTTAAAAGCAACAAACCACTTCCTTAAAATCAAGATCTTATATGGAAGCCTGACATGTAAAACAAACCAATGCAAAAGGGAAAAACTTTTTTTTTTGCATATATTTTATTGTGAGCTGAATTTCCTTTTCAGAGCAGCTCACATGTTTCCTTTTTTATTTTCATATGTTCGAGCAGATTTAGTCAAATCTAAAAGGCTTAGATATCAGTCTGTCTTCTAAAAGTCACTCCATCTGTACAGTGTCTGTGTATTTCTCTGCTGACTTCACAGACTTCTCTGAAATTTATTAAGAAGAAAAATATAGGGACAGGGATATTGTTGAGAGGAGGATATTTATTTTGTTGTTTTTTAATTTAAAAAAAATTTAAGAGATTTGTTTTAAACCTGTATTTGGTCAGTTTTACTTGGACTACATGTTCATTTGGGATACTTTTAAGTAGGCTGATGGAGGTGGTGCTACATGACTACTGATTAATTTTATAGATAATTTCCAGTTTACAGTATATTTTTGAAATTATTACAACTTCTAACTACTAATCAGTTAGAAACATAGATAGGTACGTACCTACATACATACATGCACATATGCACTGATAATCCATTCTTCTTGTTTCAATTTATGTTCCCCAATCATGGCTGTAATTTTAATTTTTTTTTGAATTCCCAGTTACTCTCTCAAAAAGAAAATTTGAGAATGAGAAATATCTACCTCCTGAAACAACCAAGAAGAACACTGGCTGCACAGTAGTTCCTGGCATGGACAGCTTAAATGTGATGCACAAAATTAGGGTATAGTTGCCTGTTTTATGCCCTTACTGGGGAAATTAAGACATTGGATCCCAGCAAGGGTGTGCATTGTTGTACTGGTGGGAGAATGAAGGCTCATATGGAGGGTCAGGTGCCAGGTTGAGTTGAATGTTCCTGCTATCGTGGCACTAAGTTTTGCCTGTCCACAGCTGTCCTCCTCCCTGCTTACAGATCTTCCAGGCTAAAGATTCTCAGGTCATTTGTTAGCCCTGAAGCTCTATTTCAGAACTGTCTCAGGAGTCTACTATGCCAAAGGCAGAAATCTCAAAGATGTCTATTTTCTTCACCTCTACCCAGAGTTTATATTTTTCTCAACTAAACCCTCCAATTTCCCCCAAATTATTTGATCATAGTCCTTTCTCCAACAAGATGGTATCTGGATAGCTTTCTAATAACAGTACAAGCATCTAGGAAACTAACACCTGTTTCTTATATATTAAAGTTATCTCTCAATTGTGACCAAGGGGAAATTTCTGGCTTCTCTCTCACTTGAATATTGGGAAAACATATTTCTGGAGAGTTACCTCACTGCTCTCTTCTTTTAATACAATTTTTGTAGTGTTTCTAAGATTAATTCTACTCTAAATCCCATCTCATCCCTAAATTCCTTCCTTGGGAACTAGACAGGATTGCTGTTGTGCATCTGGAGTTTCATGGTTTTGCTTCAAGGATAAGTCACCAAAGTGCTCACCCCACATACAAAATAGCATTTAAATAATTGTCTATTCCAATTTCTCCTAGGCATTTCAGAAGACATGGGAGTGAGGCTCATACCTAGCAATTTTTCTTCTCTACTCTTGCAAAGACTATAAATTGGTGCCATTAATCCTTACATTTGGCCATTTTTTTTCATAGTACTTCCAATTATAAATCATAAAAACAGTGATCATCCTTGTACTCTAGTCTTTTTCTTTTTCTTATATTATACTATAGTAATTTACTTTTTTAATATTTTAAAATATCTTATTACACTATTGCTATATTTTATTATACTATGCTATTTTACCTTTACTTTTTTGTCTAATTTCTATCTCATGCACTGTATTGGAAAGTTTTTGAGAGAAAGAACTGTTTAACATCAATCATTGTACACTGATATACCCCAAATAACTTGAGCATTTTGTAGCCCATACAATCTCTTCAGAGAAAAATCACACAGGTTGATCACACTTTTATCTTAAAAAGTAGTTAATTTTTCATTTGGAGAATATCATACTAAATAATGAATGACTAGTGTTAAATCACAGAGTATTCAAAGAGTATATTCAACAATATAAAGTCACTACAAAAGGCAATTGACTAGAAAGATTTCCTTTTAACATTGAGTTTTGCTTTAGTGTTTTTCGGTAGAGTCCTCTTTTCAAACTATTACAGGATGCAAACCAAGATACCTATTTAAAAAATTACATGCTGTATTTTGCTTGTCTTAATATGTCTTAGGTAATTATTACACAGTATCTATGCTGCAGCCTTAACAACAAAATATGAGTACTAGAAGGAAGTACAAGTAGAGAGTGAAATTGTCTGAAAGAAGGTTCTTCCCAGAATGTACTAAATTGTTCTCAAGGTAGCTTTCAGCCTATGATGCACTATTTATTTCTAGTCAGGATTATTGAATCTTTTGGTCAATGAATCCAGTATGTAGACAGAGAAATATAGATGAGCTTTTTTCCCAAAGTTATTTGACTGTGAATCAGTTTTAATATTTTATTAGTTTGAGATACTGCTGGAAGTTTGTCAAATCTAACATACTAGGATTAAAAATGTGACAAAATAGACTTTGTAAATAAATTAACTACTGAAATTATAAAAATATGGTCATATGCTTTTTATTAGATAAGAAAAAACAAATAGGATTACATCATCATATCACGTTACATAGTGTATATGTATGTGTATAAATATATTATATATTATATAATATTGTATTATATAATATATGTAAATATATTATATAAATAGTATAAATATTTTAACCACCTTATAAATGTAACAAATTTATAATAATGCCTAATAAGATACATGATATCATTAACTACATCAAAAGTCAGCAAACATTTTTTGTAAAGATCCAGATAATCACTATATTAACTTTTTAGAACTATACAAGCCTCTGTCTTAACTATTCAACACTGTCATTACAGTGCAAAAGTAGCCACGTACATTATGTAAGTAATCAGTATAGCTGTGTTCTAATAAAATTGTATTTACAAAAGCAGGAAACTGTCCTTATTTGGCTCAAGGACCAGAGTGTGCCAACCCATGGATCTAGATTATTCACTATATTGTAGACAATACAATGGTTAGATAGTATATGGTACCTCAATACAAGGAAATAACAACCAGAGCATTTGGTCAAGAGGGAAATGATGCTACACTCTTTGATATGGCATATATTTCCTTAAAGGCATATTAAATACATAAAAGTTAGAAGAATTTTATAGGTATATGCTATATTTTACCTTCACTTTAACTGAAATTTTATTTAAAATCTATAGTTACTATGTAGCAACTTGGTGCTTCTTCCCTCCTTTCTTTCTTTTTATTCTAATTTTCATTTTATTTATTTATTTATTTATTTATTTACAAGTAGTGTATTGTCAAATTAGTTTCCACATAACATCCAGTGCTCATCCCCACAAGTGCCCTCCTCCATGCCCATCCCTCCTCCCCCCCCACGTCCATCAGTCCTCAGCTTTTGTCAGCATTCAAGAGTCTCTCACAGTTTGCCTCTCTCCCTTTCCCCCACCATTTCCCCCCTTCTTCTCCCCCTTGTTCCTCAGTTAAGTTCCTCCTAATCCTCCTATACGTGCAAACATATGATATTTGTCCTTCTCTGCCTGAACTTATTTCCTCAGGAAACTAAAAATAGAACTCCCCTATGACCCAGCAATAGCACTGCTAGGAATTTACCCAAGGGATACAGAAATGCTGATGTATCTTTTGTAGGGTTCATGTTTGTGGTGGTGTCTCTGGTATGTTTGTTTCTTGCAACCTTTCCTTCAGAACATCCCCCTCAGGATTTCTTGTAGGGCTGGCTTCGTGGTAACAAATTCTTTCAATTTCTGTTTATGTGGAAAGGTTTTTATCTCTCCTTCTATTTTGAATGACAGGCTTGCTGGATAGAGGATTCTTGGCTGCATATTTTTACTGTTCATCACATTGAAGATCTCCTGCCATTCCTTTCTGGCCTGCCAAGTTTCAGTAGATAGGTCTGTCACCACTCTGTTAGGTTTCCCTTTGTATGTTAGGGCCCTTTTCTCCCTAGCTGCTTTCAAAATTCTCTCTTTGTCCTTGTATTTTGCCATTTTTACTATGATATGTCATGCAGAGGATAGATTCAAGTTACGTCTGAGGGGAGTCCTCTGAGCCTCTTGTATTTCCACATTTACTTCCTTCCCCAGGTCGGGGAAGTTCTCTGCTATAATTTGTTCCAGGACTCCTTCAGCACCTTTCCCTCTCTCTTCCTCTTCTGGGATTCCTATGATACGGATATTGTTGCGTTTGACCGTATCGCTGAGCTCTCGAATTCTTCTTTCCTGTTCCTGGATCAGTTTGTCTCTTTTTTTGTCAGCTTCTTGTTTTTCTATAATGGTGTCTTCTAAATCACTTATTCTCCTTTCTGCCTCTTCAATCCGTGCATTGGAGGCCTCTAATTTATTATGGATCTCATTTATCGCATTTTTTAATTCTTCATGCCTATTTTTATTTTCCATTCTGTCTGTAGCCATAGTTTCTTTGATGTCCCCTATGTTTTTTTCAAGCCCAGCTATTAATTTTACCATTATTATTCTAAAATCTTGTTCAGTGATGCTGCTGATATCTGTTTTGAGCAGTTCATTAGCTGTCATTTCTTCTTGGAGTTTCTTTGGAGGAGAGGTCTTTCGTTTCGTCATTTTAGTTAGCTTTCCGGCTCTTGTTGGTTTTAAAGACCTATTATTCTCTCTGTTTCTATGAGCACTGCTATATCCAAGAAGGCTCTTTGACTTTCCAGGGCCTACCCTTTCAGAGAGTGTTTTTTGAATGGTATCCCCTGGTCTCTCTTGTTGGGACCTTGGTTATTTTATTTTCCTATTCGTAGTGATATTTGGGACTCTCCACCTTGTGCACTCTAGCTTGTTTCTTGAGGTAGCCCTGGAAAAGAAAACAGACAGACAAACACACAGGGAGCAGGAGCACACAAACGCACAGGCTAATTCAACTAACATGCAAAGCGAGAGGGAAAACGAAAAAGTTAAGAGAAAAGATGGAGGAGGGAGGGCGAATAATAGGGAGTATAAAATACATAAAAGGGTCAAAAAGGGGAAAGGAAAAGGAAAAAAGAAGAAAACCGATGGACAAAGAACGGTTTAAAGCATATAACCAGATTTCCCAGCTACAGTTAAATAGCCGTGTGTATGCAGTGCTGGTTGAGGAGCATAGAGAAACAGAGAGAAAGCAGGGCGGGATGAGACACAATTGGAAATAGAATGAACAGGCAGAAGGGATAAGAAGCTTTTTTCAAAGAGGTAAAGGGTAGAATATGGTTGGATAGGTGAGAGAAGGATGCTGGAATTATCCAGAGAAACTATATAGTCTAATTACTCCTGAGAGAAATAGATGAAAATGTTGGTAGGTGTAGAATTTACATCTACAGAATGGACTCGTTGTGATTGTTTAAGCAAGCTGGCGACCAGAGTTAATCAGGTCAGTGTTCTGGGGGAAAAAGAGAGAAAAGAGAAAGAAGAAAAAAAAAAGGGAGGAGGGCAACTCTCAGGCAGGGATGGGCGTGGCGTGATCCAACGCCTCAGGCGGGAGCTCTGCCTTGGCTGTTGTGGGGAGGAGAGTGACGATGCTCCAGTCCCTTCTTGAACCAAGTGCTGCACCTCGCTTTTTTGGGCGTGTAAACTCCCCGTACCGGGGGCACAGCCGAAGTTGGTTGCACTCTTCAACCCAGGGCAGTTCCAATCTCCAAATCCCAGTCCGCGCCCCGCTGAAATTGCCTTAGACACAGCTTCCCAGGCAACCCCCTCGGGGCAATTCCAGGCCCCCTGCCGAGCTCTGGGGGTGGAGTCAGAATCACTGCTTCCTTCTCTGGGTTGGGCTGGCGCGCATGGGCAGGGGCTTGCCTGCCGGGTGCGGGTGCGCCGAGCCTGCTGGAGTGAGGAAAACCAGGTCCCTCTATGGCTCATCACCTGAAAAATGAACTCACAGGCACATTTCCCAGTTTTTAGCTCTTTGCCTTCCCTCTAGAGTCCCAGCCAGCCAGGAGCGTGATGCCCAGTGCCTGTGCGCGGCTCTTTCTGGGGCCCAAGCCACCCGGGAGGACAGTGGCAGCAGGCGCGCCGCTACACTGAAGTCCAGCCAGCCAGGAGCCAGCACAAAGCTTCAGTCTGTGCGCTCAGCACCCCGCCCCCCCCCCGGACCACTTGGCGCGAGGAGACCTGGCGTGCACGTATTTGGTAAGTACGGTCTTTCTATGCCCAGAGTGGAGGTTTTTCTCCCCCAAGCGGAGGTTTTTCTGTTTCGGACTCTCCCTTTTTCCCCCCTCACACCCCGTAGAGGGGGATCGCCTCCGACCCTGGAGTCTCAGATCCCCGCCCGATTTTATCTTCCCCAGTTCGCACTCAGGTTAGAAGGCTTTCTCAGTGGATTCTGGGTCCTTTTTCTCCCAATCTCTCAGGTTTTTTAAGGTTTCCAATGGCTTCAGATCTTTTTCTGTGTGATGTATGGGCGTAAGTGCAAGTACGGAGCTCCTTGCTTCTCCGCCATCTTGCACCCTCCGCCCATTTTCCTTTACTTCTATTAATGTTTTACAGAATGTAATTCTTTTCCAAACATAGATCAGGAAATTCTTTTTTTTTTTTTAATATTTTATTTATCTTTGAAAGAGAGATAGAGACAGCATGAGCAGGGGAGGGTCAGAGAGAGAGGGAGACACAGAATCCGAAGCAGGCTCCAGGCTCTGAGCTGTCAGCACAGAGCCCGACGTGGCCCGAACCCACGAACCGGGAGATCATGACCTGAACTGAAGTCGGACGCTTAACTGACTGAGCCACCCAGGTGCCCCAGGAAATTCTTTTTGAGATGATTCTGGATGGTGGTGCATCTTGTTTTATATAATCACAGTTTTTTGTTCGTTTTTACTTTCAGTGGTTGTATTCTTCAGGTAATTGTTTGAGTTTTTCATTTGCCATTGGTGCCATAACTTATTTCTTAATTTATTGGTCAGGGTAGCAAGCTAGTGGAAATTATTTAGTCTTGATATAGAAAGGTAATGCTCTTCTTCAAAAATGTGATATTAAAAACATAAAAAAAAATCCAGTTAGTAAAGACAGCAATCTCTTACAATCACTTAATAACTACTAGCCTTATTCATTTTCTACTTCATATGTGTTCATAGAGGTCTGGAAAATTTGCTTCCATTCTGTTCTGACAAACTATTGGAATGTAGTCTTAAGCAACTTCAAACAGATTCAATATGTTTGAGATTTGGTGTTACCTGAAGTCCCTTCCTGACATGGGATTTAGCAGTAACAGAACAGAAAAGCAAAGCAAAACAAAACCAGAAACCTTTAGATGGGTCCCCTTTGTGAATTTACCATTCACAAAATAACTCGGTTAAAGTGTCAAGAAACAGATTACAGGAAATCTTCAGAGGCAGGAGGACAGAAAGAAAAGAAACAAAACAACTTTATAATAGTCCTTTAGTCACTTTAAGAAACCAGTCTTTCTTCATGACGAAATATTATAACATCATATTATATATATCTTCTCTCTTTAGAAAATAAAAATAAGGAGTTTCTAAAATCACTTCTTGGAAACTCACTTTCCCCAGAGTGCTTTGAGGTTGTTTTGAATCATAGATACTTTTTATCGCAATAATCATTCAAGCTGGAAAACTTCAAATCAACTCTTCTTTAAATTATCTCCCTCCTCTCCCAACCAGTGATTCATGAAGCTCCCTCAATGATAGCTTTTATTTGCATTGATCAAAACCTTTCTTCTTATTCATCCTAACTCTATCTGACTCATTCAGGCCCTTATTTCTGTTCTGAACCACTGAAATAGCCTCTAAATTCTGTCTTCTAACTCTGGTTTACCCTCATTTCGCTCCAAACTTTATACACAGCTCCAAAGTCATTTTGCTACAATACAGATCTGAACGAGTTAAGGCTTTGCTTTAGTATTATAATGTCTCCCAACTTCTTTAGACAAAAGTTAGACTGTAATCGGGGCGCCTGGGTGGCTCAGTCGGTTAAGTGTCCGACTTTCACTTAGGTCATGATCTTACGGTTCGTGGTTTCGAGCCCCACCTCGGGCTCTGTGCTGACTGCCAGCTCAGAGCCTGGAGCCTGTTTCAGAGTCTGTGACTCCCTCTCTCTCTGACCCTCCCCTGCTCACACACTCTCTCTCTCTCTCCTAGAAATAAATAAAACATTAAAAAAAAAAAAGTTAGACTGTAATCACCATTATATTATTTTATGTTGCCAAGGTTTTTGCAGGATATTTCCTGGGTCTACACCGTCTAGTTCCAAAATCTCACTAATTTCTTGAATCTCTCAATATCTTTTCCAGGGAAATAACTACTTGTCATAAATGAAGCAGTATAAAAGTTACCTTTTCTTTAAAATTGTACAAGGCACCATGAGTTCAGCACTTCTATATGTGTAAATAAATACAATGCAACATAGTAGCCTCTCCCAAAAGTTATTGTATTAGCTCATCAAGGAAAAGGATAATATTTTATTCATACCACAGTGCCCTAGGCAGTTCGCTAACTGCATTAAAGAATTTGGGCTATGGGTATGCATGTAGAAAATGCACTGTCCATCAGAAACAACCAAAAATTTATTCAATCCAAGTGCTATAGAAAAAATTTCAGGATCTGAAGAGTAGCACTCTGGATACCAACTTTGATATCAGGCAGTCCAAAGTCCTATACCTAGATCTATCTCTAATTTTGTGATAGTAGTCACACTGCACAGATTAGGTCTCATTTCCTAATCTGTAAAATTAATCTGTAAAATGTCTGTACCTACAAATTATGCTTTCAGATACATTTGTTAGTGCTCAATGAGTAATAGCAATTGTTATTATTATTATTAGATGAATTTCAAAAACCTTTCATTTACAGCCATTCAGTTACCCCTTCACTGAAATCTATATTGAGGGCCACCATAGGACAAGTTCATTAGTAATATTGTGTTAAGAACTTTATTTTATATTCAGAAGTTTGTAAATACCAACTAGATTTAAAACTTGAATCTAAATTTCTCTCCTCTTTCAACTGCTTGAATCTGAAGATAGGGATTTTTTAACAAAGTGTATAAACATTTGAATTTCTTTCTCATATAGAAGACTCATCTTTTAAACTTTCCAATTTTGAATTTAGATCATATAGGTCCTTTTCTACATTGTTTTGAGCAGTTCTTTATGTTTTGGTATGTTCTCATGACATAAAAAATCTAAAGAAGAATTATGCTTTATACAAATATAAACAGTCTCCTAGTTAATAAAAGGAAAAAGGAATGACAAATAAGGTTCGAATAAAAATTTCCTGGTATACATATACATTTTCTAGTATACTTAAAAGTGGTTGAATCTATTTTTTAAATTTTTGTTGGATGCCATATTTTTTTCTATTATTACCTAATTATGTTTGTTTAAAAATGTCTCCTTGATGGTATTTCCTTTTGAGGACAGTCTCATGATTGTTGTTATGATTATGACTATGAATAATTGTTCTTCAAATCTTCTAGGCTTTGGTAAATTTCACCACTATGGAAATTATTTAGTATAATAGTTATAAAGTAGAATAGCGTGTCTCTTAATTCAATGTCTCATATGCCTTGTTTCTATATGTCTTTAATTTTTTCCCGAAATATTTATTGTGGTTTCACATGAAAACAGCTTATGACCAGGAAAAGCATAAAGTTTTAAAATGAATAAGATTATTCATTTTTAGTCTTTTTAGTCTACAAATAGAAAACTAACATGAAATGGAGGAAGAACAATATTTCTGGATAACTAGAAAAAATCTTAAAATGCAGGTAAACACAATGTTATACTAATTCTCTACTAATGCTTCTTCCTTCCTTAAGGTATAACATAAATTCTTTTTTAATAAAGGTTATACATTTAGTGTGCATTGTCTTCTAGTTTATATTATCTGAAGACTCCACATTATTGAAAATAATACCTAATCAGTGGATAAATCTAAATGCTTACTTAAAAAATATGAATTATGATTCAAGGATTCTTACTAGGTTCCATTTGTCAACATTTTATTCTCTAGTAGGTTACCATAGCATTTAGGTTTTAATCACTAGGAATCTAACTTTATTTCTTTTAATATTTATACCTAGATATAAGCCAGAGGAAAACATCCACCTACATAGTGTTTTATCAGAGACTTGTCATACGATGTTAATAAGACTAGAGGGATACTGAAAAGAATATTGATAGTTTTAAATCTGACAGAAGCTAAATCTATTTAGTTTGGCTTCAATTTTTGCAGTATAATTATCTAATAAAATTATATAATTCATATTACAACCAAAGTTTGCCATATGAAATTTATAGTTATTTACTTTGAATTACATCCTTATGTATCAATGATCTATCACTGTAATGCATAACTAAATTTTATAAAAGCTTCTAACAGTAGTTCAATAAACTGAGAACATTATTCTACAGTATTGTGAGCATACTGGATTGGGAAAATCACTGATATATTTAAGATGGTGATAACTTTAACTTTTCATGCAATTCAACAAATTATATTTTCACAATCTTTTTAAAAGTTAAACAATTGAACAAGCTAACAAATATAAAAGATGTCTTTTAAAAAGGAGTTTTATGTCTGCAGTCTATTAAAAATATAAATGATCTTTACATCAATATAGATTAATTGCATTACCCCTAGGCCAAATGATATTTTCTCTCAAGGACAAGAGATTAGTTAGGGAGTCCAAGGTTCATTTTGTGAGCTAAATGAAAATAAATTGGTCACAACTTAGAGTTAGCATCTAAGAACTTACAGAGAATCACTCTAACTTGAAGGGAGATTAAACACTGTATAAAGAAAGATATCTCTCTCCAAAATGCAAACCTGGCACCATTTCTGTCAATCATATCAGTAAATTATTAGACACATAGACACACACACACACACTCAATACTCAGCCAACATGTTCCAGTGTGGTATAATAGGCCTTTATTACTTCTGATTTGTTTTGTTAACCTGTTTACTTTATGCTTATGCCTTTCTAATCATTAAATTATTTTGATTATCAACCCTGTTTATATATATACACACATATGTCTTTGTATCTGAATGAAAGAGCTCACACACTATGAAAAATCTGTCTGAAAAATGTAATTAACACTAAATGAGAACAAAGACTAAAATTTTTCCAAAATGATGTCTATTAGAATGCAATTCTATGTGGAATAAAATAATATAAATGTAATAAACTTGCTCTTAAACAGGCTAAATGAACTTTTGGGTAAATACTAGATTATTTGGGGTAGGGAGTAGAGTCTGGAGAATATGGTGTATACAGAAGATTCAAAGAATCATTGCCATATGGTGAGTGTAAAGAGAAATATTTGGAAGTAACATTAGAGATCTTTGAATCAACTAAAGAGAAAAAGTTCTCTGAGAGTCAATATGAATCATTGACAGTGACTGGACAGAGAATAGGTATGATGGCATTAGTGATTGAGGAAGATTTACATCAGCCACACTCATAAAGGGTTCAAGTAGAATTTAGAGAAGCAGACCACATTGTTCTCTTTCAGCTTCATTGCTTATGAAGAAAAATATCAGTAAATTGAGTTCAAATCTGCTCTCCAATTCCACAGATAAGAGTCAGAGAAACATTTTTCATCTTGAATGCAAACATTCTCTTTTCTGACAGCATGAAAAGTTACTAAAATTTTTACAGATGTATATAAAGAAGGTTAGAATAGTGGATTCTGAAAGTAATTAATAGAATTTAACTTACTCACCATAAATCTTTATCTCACTCTCCATGAGAGGAGTTGGATAGATACACACACAAAAGTGAGCTAGATTAGTTCTTCTATTCAAAGCCAGGGTATAAGAATCAGGTCATAGTTGATTATAGAGCTAATTTTGCTATTAAGGTCAAAGTTAATAAATGCTTAGAGTTCTAGGTATAAAAGGAAAGTCTAGAGAATCAAGCAGAGTTGACATATCAAAGCTCAACAATGGGTCAAGAGTGTTGGCAGTTAGGCTGAATAAATAAGTAATGGGGGGAAAATAGTCAGCAGCTCATGGAGGAAAAGAGCCAGAATCAAGTGAAGAACAAGGGTTTTTTTTTTTTTCAGTACCAGCATCCAGATCCAACAAACCCAATCTATGTTTACATAACCTGAACTAAATAGTTTTTGGTACTTTGAGATCTCACATTGTGGAACCCTGCAAATAAAGACGAAAATGCTGTAAGTTTTGAATTCAGTGAATGAAATATATCAAGAGAAAAATAAATACCACAAAATATGCTAAGAAATTCCAGATTGTTCTCCCCAAAGAAATCAAGTGATATGAAAATAAGTTCTCTTCTGAAGCAAAAGAAAAGTCAAACAAAGGGAAATGTTGCTAATTATCTTTATCTGGGAATTTCATCAAAGACAGCATTTTGGGGTTTGTGGTTAACATGATTCATTGCTTGTGTTCATGTTTTGCCTAGATTTTCTTCAGTTGCCCTCTAATTAGTGCTTAAGAAATTATGGTCAGCAATTTTAATGGTTTTGAACCCAAGAAAGAGGAAAAATCTTTTTAAAAATACAGGTTGTTCAATCATATCTTTTGGTAATATAAGAAACAACATGGCAAGAAATTTGATCATAGAGTGTCCACATCCAGTGACAGCCCCATCATCTTCTTCTGTGTGTGCTCTGGTGACCTGTATCTAACTGGTATTGATGGAGTCTGGAGAAGCTAGCTACTCCTAGCACACTATTCTAACTATGTACTTCTATTCTAAGGGCTCTTGAAATTTGATTTTCAATCTGTTTTAATTTCTTTAAGTCTCTCAAATAGAATTTATTATTGAAGTTTCCATAGAGTCCTTATTGATAATGAGTAATTATAAAGCATTATATGAGTAATGCTGTTATGAACTGTGATTCAGACCTTCAATGCAAAGAAAACAGCTTCAATACATTAAAAAAAATAGAAGCCACTTTGACAGCTGTGGGCTCTGGTGCAGACATGGCCAAGTCCATGAACCACACCACACACAACCAGTCATGAAAAAGGCACAGAAATGACATCAATAAACCCCAGTCACAAAGATAAGAATCTCTTAAGTGGGTAACAAGTTCCTGAAGAACAAGTACTTTGCCTAGAAGCATAACAAAAGGGCCTGAAGAAGATGCAGGCCAAAAATGCCAAGGCCATGAGTGCACATGCTGAGGCTATCAAGGTCCTCATCAAGCTCAAAGATCCTAAAGGCCAGCAGACTCAAGCTCAGTTGACTTGCCCACACTGCTCACTCCCAGCTCAAGAAACATCCTCACGCCCACGTTACTAAGGGTCTCAGTTTCTGTCAGCCAAAGTCCAAGACCAAGGCAAACAAAGGCCCATGATGCAGCTGTGATTCTAGCTCCAGTTCCCGCTGTGGATCAGGTTCCCAAAGGTGCCCAGTCCCCAACAAAGTCTCCAGTGTAGAGGCTTCTGTCAAACGATGTGAGGATGGAAAGACAGCTGTGACTCCTGGGCTTCTGTCAGCATGGGGCTGGTGTTCTATGCTATCTGTACAAATAATTTTTTAGAATTTTTCACAATTTTGCTGCTTCCTTATTTTAAGGGAATTTATATATTTAAAAAAAATCTACCGGTGGGTAAAATTTTCCCTCTGAGCTGTTTGAAAGAATAATTAACTGTGTAAGGTTTGCAGTGAATTTATAGCAAATATGAAGTGCCACCTATAAAACTGACAAAGAATAATCAAAGCACAAGCTTAACCTGAAAAAAACAAACAAACAAAATCTACTTATATAATTTTCGGAAACAGTCCTGGTCATAGATGAGAAATATTTACCCAAGCACACCAGAAGTCTCAGAAATATTAATAGTAATTCTATAATTCTAATAATTCTGTGATTGTTAATCTAAGGAACAAATGAGAAAGTCCTATGTATGAATTAGGAAAGTATCTGAGTTATAGAATGAAATTAATAAAAAATATTTTCACTTAAAAGAGTCTCATAATATAAAAATAATAAAAGATAATTGCATCTTTGGCATAGAATTTTAAAAGATCAATGTACCAACAACCAAGGCAACCAAACGTTCAGAAAAGTCTCTTTGTTTTTACTCCTCTTCCTCATTTCACCCATCCCCCTACACCACTCTCTTCTGTAAGCTACCAGTTTTTTCTTGATATTTATGAGTCTGTTTCTGTTTGTTTCCTCATTTGTTTTGCTTTTTTAGATTCCACATACAAGTGAAACCATACAGTACTTGTCTTTCCCTGTCTGACTTATTTTACTTAACAGAATACCCTCCAGGTTAATCCATATTGTTGCAAATGATAAAATTTTATTATATTTTATGGATGAGTAATATTCTATTACTAATCTATCTACCTATCTCACATCTTCTTTATCCATTGATCTCTTGATAAGCACTTGAGTTGTTTCCATATTTTAGCTGCAGTAAAGAATGCTACAATTAATACAGGGGTGCACATATCCTTTCAAATTAGTTTTTTCATTTTCTTTGGATAAATACCCAGCAATGAAATAACTGGATTGTGTAGTATTTCTATTTTTAATCTCTTTAAAAAACCTATGTTTTCCAGAGTGATTGTGCCAATTTACATTCCCATCAATGGTGCACAAGTGTTCCTTTTTCTCCATATTCTTACCAACACTTGTCATTTCTTGTCTTTTTCATACTCGCCATCCTGAGTAGTGTGAAGTGATATCTCTTAGTGATAAATCACCTTCTTTTTCAGTCATAAGTCAACTGTATATACATATGTTCCATTCCATTAGAAAGTAGTAGTTAAATCTAGTTGCACATTACAAAATCTTAGATTTTTTAAAAACGTTATTTTTTTTATTTGGAGAAAGAGAAAACATACAAGCAGAGGAGAGGTAGAGAGTGGGAGAGAGAGAGAGAATCCTAAGCAGGCTCTGCACTGTTGGTGTAGAGACTGATGCGGGATCCCAAACTCACAAACTCATTAACTCATTAGTTCATTAACTCATGAACTGAGAGGGATCATGACCTGAGCCAAAGTTGGATGCTTAACCAATTGAGCCACCTAGGTGCCCAGTGAAATTCCTAGATTTTTAAGTGCCCAAGCTCCATGTTCCCCCATGAAGAGTCTAATGTTATTGTTTGGGAAGAGGGCTCAGAGATTATTAATTCTCAAGTAGCACCCTGATTCTAATGGGCAGAAAGTTTAGGGAATCATTGCATTAGATGGAGCGAATGGTGATTCTCTTAGGTTATTCCATGTTGGACACGGTGGTCATCTCTTTATTGTATTATCTCATTTAATTCTTCTAGCATTTCCACACTGCAGAAATTATTCACCTCAGTTGGCTATTGATACCAGCAGAAAATTTAAATAAATAACTTGCCAAAAGCAACACAACTTAGAAATGCTACTCACACTAAAGCTCTATGAATAAAGCTTGCAATCTGAAGCATTCTTCCTGTCTAATTTCTACATCTAGGTTACAATAATAGAAGCATCCTTGGTTTTACCCTCTCCCTTTTGGCTCACAGTTGCCATATGTCATGAATCAGGGTGATTGTCTTTGCTTCTTCAGAATTAGGTAAGATGTGAAAAACCTAGAGGACAATGTAAAAACTTTAGCCTCTACCAGCATCTGATGAATAGACATGTTTTGTGAGTTGCAGAAGATATTAATATTTTTCTTTAAATCATTAAAGTATATAAATATTGGAAATTTTTGCTTTAAAATTAGATTATAGGTTTTCCTTTGAAGTTATAAATCTGTACAATTCTGAACTTAAACAGATGAAGTTCTAAAGCTATAGATGGATTGTCCTTTCTCTTATTCACCATATTTCCTGCAGGTATCTATTGTCTCATGTGACAGTGCTTTCTCAAAGATAAATCACGTTCACACTGTTAACCTGGGGGTCTTACCAAAATGCAGATTCTGTTTTGGTATGACTGGAGTGGAGACAGAGATTCAGCATTTCCAGCAAGTTTTTAGCTTATGCTGATGCTCTTGATACTCAACCACACAACTTGAGTATAAAGATCATATACCACCTTTCAGACTTATTTGCATTAACTTGACTTTATTTTTTTATGTTTATTGATTTTTGAGAGAAAGAGAGACAGAGAATGAGCAGGGGAAGGGGCAGAGAGAGAGGAGACACAGAATATGAAGCAGACTCCAGGGTCTGAGCTGCCAGCATAGAGCCTGATGTAGAACTTGAACCTGCTAACTGTGAGATCATGACCTAAGTTGAAGTCAGATGCTTATCTGACTGAGCCACCCAGGTGCCCCTGCATTATATGACTTTAATTATATAAACTAGTTTTGTATCTCCTACTCATGTAATCTTTTTTGTTAATGTTTTTATTTTTATTTCTGAGAAGAGACAGTGTGAGCAGGGGAGGGTCAGAGAGAGGGAGACAGAATCTGAAGCAGGCTCCAGGCTCTGAGCTAGCTGTCAGCACAGAGCCTGACGCGGGGCGTGAACCCACAAATCATGAGATCATAATGTGAGCCGAAGTCGGACGCTTAACCGACTGAGCCACCCAGGTGCCCCCCCCACTCATGTAATCTTTATCCTTATGCAATCTCACATAAACTAATTCATTACTACTTTATTGAATAAAAACAAAAATGTGGCTTTATAATTTTTTGCATTCTTTTTCTAGAAAGTGATTTTCTTTCTAAACATATCACATGAAATGTAAGAAAGATTAAAACTAATTTATAGATTTAAATTTTAGGTACTCCATCCCCAATTCCTACAAATGACATTAAGAGAGCCAGTTGACTCATATACACATGGTGTGTTGCAAAAGAGAAAGCAAAAGAAAAGCCCTAAGTGTGGAGTATTCTTTCAATCATTGAGCCTAAGATGATCCATCCCAGAATAGAGATAGAAGTCCACAGTTTTACAAGGCCTCCAGAGGCTACCCATTCAATTTCAACAAAAATCCAGTTTTAAGACAATAGCTAATTTTCAGTGGTGTACTTGATAGCCATGTTTGACAGGCAACAAGTCCTAAACATCAAGGGGCACCTTACTTTGCAGAGAATCCAGTTACTAAAATGCTCAGTCATAAAGACTTCTAGTTCAAAGAGGTCTTTCAGGTTGTGGGGTTCCTTAAATAATAGCACTTTTCTACATAAGCTCTTCCTGATCAGGAGAACCCCCTCTGTATTTATGGGATGGGAAATAATAAATACACAAAACATTAATACCAACTGGAAATTCAGTAGTAAAAGCCACAAAAACAGTACATTTGAACTGGCCCAAAGGGTCACACCCACTAGTAGTATTCTCTTTTCTCACTCTACCCATTTCTCAAATGCCATCGGTTGAATCAGTGCCCTTTTCATACATGAGCCTAGGTAGGATGATAACTTGGGTGCATATATACAAGAGTGCCATAAAAATTTGAGTCCCATCCTCCCCCCAAGTTTTCCCAGCATAATTGGATGTGTGCATGGGGCCTTCAGTACAGGAGATAGGAGGACATTAATCTTATTTCTATTCACCTTGTCTTAATAGCAGCTACGGTGGGGCAAAGAGACTGGGAATGATCAGGTGCATAAAGGATGAAAACCTTTCTATTACAGTACATGATACACATTTATACTTGGCTTCAAGCAATGTGACAACAGCAAGTAGTTCATTCAAATGAAACTTACATATTTTCTCTTCACTCCAAATCCAACAGTGGGTACCACCTATCTCAGCTTTGGCTATATCAGGATTTTATAGCCACAGCCACATTGCTTTCTATCTGTGTCCATGGGGTTTATTCCCCCTAGCTGACTGAGTTTGACTCAAGAGTTGTACTTCTTTTTATCAAGTTCACATGAATCTAGGGTCCTCTTACTCCCTTACTAAAATAAGATCTATGCTCTTACACAGTTTCAGAATAAGGGCTAAGGGAGTTTCCAAGGTGGAAGGGATAATTATAAAACTTTATCTAAATTTCTTTGGACCAGTTTTTCCTTCTTCCTTGGATAGTCTTCATCAGTATTGTAAACCCAATCTAGGGCAGTAGTATCCCCAGATAATGGTCAACATTGCATATATGATTTCTACAGAAAATAGTATGTAACAAGGAAATCTCCCTAAAAGAGCCAAAACTCTATTTTAGCAGTCAGGACCCACTTCAAAAAACTATGACCTCTTTCACTATTATCTCCAAATGGATCTAAATTTAACATAATTGACTATAGGAGACCAGGGGTGGGAGTGTGGAGCTCAGTCTTAAGACAGCACTGCTGTTGCTATTCTTCTCTAATAAGCAATAAATGCCTTGTCACCCCAACCCACTTTCACTTATCTGCTTATCCATGAACCAGACATTGTTCTAAACATTCGCCTGTTTCTACCCACAGCAGCTATAAATTTTGTTCTTTCATATTTAGTATAGAAAAGCATCTTGTAACTTTTATCTGAAAGGAGGTAGAACCTTCTGCAGATAACAAAATTTTTGGTTTTAGTTGGCTCTGGTTGTTATAACTGGGTAGGTCAGGCTGAGCACCAGGTAAATCACTTGCTAACCTGAGTTAGCATCAAATAGGGTATTGTCCAAGGAGTGTGTGTGTGTGTGTGTGTGTGTGTGTGTGTTTTAATTTTTAAATTTTATTTGTTTGTTTAAAGTTTTTATTTAAATTCCAGTTAGTTAACATACAGTGTAATATTGGTTTCAGGAGTAGAATTTAGTGATTCATCACTTACATACAACACCCAATATTCGTCATAACAAGTGCCCTCCTTAATACCCATCACCCATTTAGCCCATCTTCCCACCCAACTTCCCTGCATCAAGCTTCAATTTGTTCTCTATAGTTAAGAGTCTCTTTTAAAAATTTATTTAAATGTTTATTTATTTTTTAGAGAGAGACAGAGCACGAGCATGGGAAGGGCAGAGAGAAAGAAGGGTAGAGAGGGAGAGAGAGTGAGAGAGAGAGAGAGAGAACGAGAATCTGAAGCAGGCTCCAGGCTCTGAGCTGTCAGCACAGAGCTTGACACAGGGCTCGAACTCACAAACTGGGAGATCATTGAGCTAAACTGAAGTCGATGTCCAACTAACTGAGCCACCTAGACGCCCCTAGAATTAAGAGTCTCTTATGGTCCGCCTCTCTCTCTCTTTTTCCCCCTTCCCCTATTTGTTTCTTAAATTCCATATATGAATGACATCATGTGGTATTTGTCTTTCTCTGGCTGACTTGTTTTGCTTAGCATAATACACTCTATGGAGAAATCTTTGGATGTACTTCTGGCCACTTGGCCTGCAACCACCTTCCCAGGTTTGGTCACAAATAGGCAGTAAAACAGAGTATCATTTCTTGCCCGGCTACCCATACTATTAGGTTAAGATGGTTGCTATCAATTCTATTGACTTTCCTCAAATTCCATTAATTGGCACATGAGGTCCTCATCGTCTTCTTCTGGAAAGTCTTGCAACTTTTCTGTCCAATCTCCATCAGCTATCAACAATGTGAATCATCTGAGATTCTGCTAAGATACCATGTTACTCTGCCACAATTTCATAGATCCTATCAGAAAAAAACAACAACAACAAAAACCAAAAACCAAAATACTCCAGGGTCCGGAAAAACAAGGGGTGGGGCTTTATTATTCACAGCAGTAGTAGTAGCCAGAGAAGCAGCACTTTTGCCAAAACCCTAAATCCCATTTCCTACAGAGCAATGTGAAGAGTCAAATAACACCTGACATACAATGGATTATTATAGCAAAGGCTCCCCTAATGAGGAAATGGGAAATTATTATGAGCTTTAAGGGTTCCTGCCTTTTGCTCCAGAGCAAAACATATCTTACAAAACTGGTTATTCCTCATTCTTGAAAGATGATGTAGAACAAAGGCAGCGGTGCCTCTTCTCTCAGGACATGCAAAAAAATGTGAGAGGCCCATGAAGTTTTGTTTCCCTACAGAAACAAGCACAGCATATCAGCAAAAAATAAATAAGAGACAACCGTATTATACAGATGTAAAAATAAATGTCAGGTTGGATAACACAATTAACATCTCAGACATATTTTGTTTATAAACCACAGTCCTAAATCCAGATTATGGAGAGTTTGAAAGTAGCCCTGTTCTGTGAGATTCTGCTTTTTGTAGTTGCTCACTACTTTCAGGGTATAAGGTTTTAAGAAAGGGAGCAGGAATCAGGATGCCCAAGGGCAGCCCAAAATTGTGCTTCTGTTGAGTCCACTTCATTCACCTGAAGAAGCTTTAGGGCAGCCCTGATATTATCTCTCCACTCATCACTGTAGTACTGGGCTCAGTCTGCTATTTCCTGTATTACACAATCTACCAAGGGCAGCATGACAAAAAGCAGGCCTCTATTCAGAAGTTTGATTTTACATAATTCTCTGGCAAATGCTTCTTACCATTCTTCTGTCTTCTCCTTCCTGTGGGAGTTCTTACAGTTTTATTTTGATTCTTCCTATCCATTCAAAATCATTTTGTTCTTCTGGGGCATCTCTAAGGTTGGACTAGGGCAAGAAGCCAGCAACCTGACCCAGTGTACCATCTTGACAGCAACAGCATCTGTTTTGCTCTTATCTCTTTAGAGTTGTTCATTTTCTTGTCCATTTTGGCTCAGAATTGATAAACTCATCTTCACTGAGTGATAGTGAATGTCACTCTTCTTACTTACTATGTAATTGGATTTAAAGCTGATCGTGTTAGGCATTAAACAATCAATATATTATTTTTTTCTTCTTGTTTTTTGTTATTGCTTGCATGTCTCACCACTCAAAATCAAGTTAATATTTTTTTTTTCTATCCTATTTTACTCAGCTGTAAAGTATAAACACCCTGAATCAAGAAAAATAGTAAAATGCAATCTGGATTGAATTTCATGATAAAACGTATTTTTAAAGCAAAGAGATTTTTTTTAACAGTCAAGAATTTTTTCATCAATAATGTAAGCTGCTTATATGAAATTGCAGCACTATTACAAATGTGCATGATAAATTGCTCCTGAATGCATGCTATCCTATAGATTTGAAACATATGAGTATGATGAATATCATATTGTCTATGAAGTAGCAAACCCTTTACAGAAAAGCATGACAGAATATAGAATGTGTTCTATTACTAGCAAGTGTTATCTTACCATTTAACAAAGAGACTATTATAGAAATAAAAAGGAAAGATGAGTCCTGACTTGGTTAAATTCTAAATTCACCATCTCCTTGATTTGCTCTACTAGACTCTAACTTGGACATCCAAGGGAACCCCTTCACAACTCACTGCCACTCCATCCTGACTTTGCCTGCCAAGTTTCCATGATTTCTGGTCTTATGCTTTTCAATAAAAATCCATCCATTCTGGAACAAATTTTCAGCTACTGCCCCAATGTATTGATACCAGCGTCATACATTCCCTTTTTTCAAAGGTAGTTTTGGGGGAAGTAATTTTTTATTCAGTGTTTCTTAAAGTCTGGCCTGAGCTAAAATATGGTTTTTAAGTAAGTTTCAGGGATTGTTTGTTTGCCTGTTTTTAAATTAAACTCCCTACGTGTTTCCAAAGTGCACAAATGTTTGAGAGGTGCTGCCCTAAACTCAAGGAGTAAATAACCTAAAGTTGTAGGCTAAAAGGTATGAAAGAAAAATATTAGGCAAATAAGAGGAGGTTGATTTCTTTCCAAACATACCATACTGTTGATCAACTATTACACCCAGACATAAAGCTTGCCAGGAATCAGTTAAGAAGTATTTAAATTTTCATTATACACACCCAACAATTATGTAATTGCTATGTAATTTCTACTTCTTGAATACATAGGCTGTGCCACATTTGTTCTTGGTGTAAAACCACAAATGAATTAGTCCAATTCCGTATACAGTGTAATAATGAGGGAGTAGGTTTGGGACCATGGTCGAGAATAGGTTTCAACATATGAAATTTGGGGATATAAATATTCAGTCTGTATCACAATCCCTGTCTTATGTAAAGTCAGGCATTTCTCAGAAGAAAATGTCTCTCTTGTAGCCTCTGCAGCTGATCCTCACTCTTTTGTCATAACCTCATAATCTGTGATTAGGGAACCGACTTTCTCCACTCTTCTACTTTAGCTACACCTTTCTCCGGCCATATTGGGCCATAACTATTCTTTTTCTGGAGCTAGATTATATACGCTTTAGAATTGTCCAGAGAGTTTATTTATAGCCCTGTTTACCAGTAGTAGTCATGCTACACAGAGCATTTTACTGAAAAATTTTAAAAGCCAGATCTTGGTTTGTGTGAATTTCTTTTGGTCAAAGAAGGGTATATAAGCCATGTATATGAACCTTTCCTCCTTACCACCTCCTCATCCATTTGTATTAGACCTAGACAAGACAACCCAATCATGGCCTGTATGCTATAAAGGACACTACATACCACAGGCATAACAGTCATATTTAGTATGTTATAAAAATGTTATTATAGATGAATGCCTTTCCCCTCAGTTCTAGGACTCAAGGATGGAATAGCACAATTCAAGTGTTTCAGTAACTAGAACCTTTAAGGCCCCAGAGAAACATGTCTCCACATCTCTTGCTTAATGTATTCAAATCAAAAGGTAAATAAGTTATGCCATTGCTTAAATTTTGAGGAATAGGGACTACTTTGAATTAGGAGAAGAATTTAAGTTACAGAGTACTTATGCAAGAAAACACAGTTTAATTAACTTGTTAATTCATTAACCTTTTGTAGCATAAATGCCAATTGATTGTTGTATAAAAGTATTATTTTTAATATTCTGAATTATGTCAGGGTATTCATTTTCCCATTTTTGCTTTTTATTTCTTTCTATGTACTAATTTATTTTACAGAGTTAGTCCTTAATTAGCAAAATTTTCATAATGATTATACTAGTAGGCTGAGGATAATTTTGATATATTAAATAATTCATATTGCTCTGTATTTGTACACATGTTGTTCCAGTTCTAAATACATGCAACATAGCAGCAAGTATTTATATTAGCAACTGCATAGACACTGATTGTAATGTTGAGATTAAAATATTATTGTTTTTGTAAAAGCAAAAATAAAACAATAAAATATTAAAATGTAAAGAAAAGTGTCAGAAAACTTTGAGTTAAAAATCCAATATGCATTAACTATAATTTGTATTTGCCTTTTAATTTTAACAGATACATTTAAATTTTAAAAATATAACTGGGAACCAAATATTATAATATTACTTTTGTATTAACCTTAACATTAATCTACATGCATGTAAAATCTTAACCAAATTTTGAGTGCTTTGAATACAAATATAATTGTTAAATCCTTTAGATCATCACTGTTAGTTAAATGCCAGTTATATGAAAATATTGATCATAACATTGTAGTTACTCAAATTTTTAGGAATAACTACCTACTAAGTTATAAATTAAATATATTCATTTATTTCTCATCCATACATCATTCATCTATAAACACCATACTGATACATGTGTAATTGTTAAGTTGTCTTTGATATTTTTTCTCACTTCCATGTAAAAAGTATAACTTATTCATATTTTTCTATTTTGTCATAAATTACATTTGTCAGGGTATACATTTTGTTTAACTGTTAGTTTGATATATTACTTTTAAGTATATAGATTTCCAGTAGACAGTGAATCTCATTTATACTTTTTGCTGTAGACCCTGTTCATTTTAGAGGTAGGCCTATTATTCCCCAAAGTATGTCATAGTGGAGACTCAGACTGAGAGTGAAGTTTTTATTTGATCTAAATTGTACTGTACCTATATGTGTGTGTGACTGTGTTTATCAGGTATGAGGTCTACCAACCGTGACAGATGATTGTAATGGGGAGGAAGGAGAGATTCTAGTTAGAAAATCAAAAATAAGCACCATAACAAACACATTTTATGAGTAACATTGGCAATGTCTGTTCAGTTAATTGGGTATATAATTCTAGAATTAAGTTACATTGATTCCCCCCAACATTTATGATATGCTTTCATATGTAACTTTTCTGTGGTTTTTCAAAGGTGCCAAAATATATGGTTATAATAGAAAAATAATCTCATCTAGATGGGCGAGGAACTATTTTGCAAATGAAATGTTTTTTTTTTCTTATTCTTTTATAGTATATTTATTTTTGAGACGGAGACAGAGCATGAGAAGGGGAGGGGCAGGGAGAGAGGGAGACACACAATCCGAAACAGGCTCCAGGCTCTGAGCTGTCAGTATAGAGCCTGATGCGGGGCTCGAACCCATGAATCATGAGATCTGACCTGAGCCAAAGTCAGACGCTTAACCGACTGAGCCAACCAGGTGCCCTGCAAATGAAATGTTAATGTTTGTGAAGATAGGTTTCCTTTCTTCTCCTAAAGAGTCAATGTGGTTTTTTTTTTTAAATGTTTACTTATTTGAGAGAGAGAGATAGAGGGAGAGAGAGAGAGAGAGGGAGAGACAGAGAGAGAGAGAGAGAGAGAGAGCGCAAATGCGAGTGTGAGTGAAGGAGGGAAAGACAGAGAGGGAGACATAGAATCTAAAGCAGGCTCCAGGCTCTGAGCTGTCAGCACAGAGCCCCACGTGGGGCTGAAGTTGGATTCTTCATCGACTGAGCCACCTAGATGCTCCAAGAGTCAACGTTTTTTATCATATGAAATAGAATGGGTTTATATCATTCTTAGCAGCTTGTACAAATTTAAACATTTAGGGGGGAAAAGAAAGAAACGTTGAATATAACTTATTAATCAAGATAGAGCATTTTATTCCAACCAGAGATGGCAATATGTACTAAAATACAAATACTGCATGATTTCACTTACATGAGTTTCCTAAGATGGTCAAATTCATACAATTAAAGAGTGGAATAATCATTACCAGGGGCTGGGGGAAGTGGAAAATGAAAGGGCCTAAGTTTCAGTTAAGCAATATGAATAAACTCTAGAGATCTGCTGTGCAACATTGCAAATATAGTCAACAGTAAAGTATTGTACCTGTAAAAACTTTTTTAAAAGGGTAAATCCCATGTTAGTGATCTTACCAAGCTAAGTGATATAATGGGAAAACCTTGGATATCTTGTAAAGATAAAGCACTGGCACCTGATATTTTGGGTGTCCCTAAACGATTTTCCTGAAGTCTGAAGAATGAATAAGAATAAATTAGGCAATAGGTGGGGAGGGAGTGTTTCGAAGAATAGGAACAGCACATGCAAATTCACTGACATGAACAGAAGCTTGACAGGGAAGGGATGGTAAAAAAGATCAGTGTGATTTTATCACAGGGATTGATGAGAATAATCGCAAAAGAATAGATTGAAAATAAAAGTATGGACTTGACGTGAATGCCCTTAGTGGCCTAAAGGATTTTATACTTTATTCAAGAAGACAATGAGAAACAAAATATTTTACACGAGAGAGTAATGTGATATCTTTTCTTTAAAGATCCTTTTGGCTGTACTATAGAGAGGAAACGAGAAAAGTAAACAGAGGGACAACTTGTAGATGGTCACCAAAGACTGCACATAAGTCAGAATAACTCAGAATAGTGAAGATTACTTAGAGATGGAAAAGAGTAGTTACATTTGGAAGCATTTGAGGGGAAAATTATGAAAGGGATTGCGATAAACTGTATAGTGGATGAGTGCGAAGAAAGCGTCAAGATGCATCCCAATTTTCCACCTTGTTTATCTGAAATTCTACTTTACCTTCTGCATGTATTTATACAAGAGCACAGAGCTGGGAGACATGCTTGAATTAAAAAAAAGTAATTTTTAGAGAAGAGAAGCATTAATTGAATATGTGCATGAATAAATCATATGGACTAGAGTCAAGAGTGAGAAGAAAATAATAGCTTTGGACTATAACAGTTAAAGGTCAGGACAAAGTGCCAAAGCAAGACTGAAAAGTGGCCAGAACAAAAATAAATGATACAATGCTGTAAGAGCTAGAGAAATTGAGTGTTTCAGTAAGGACGGATGGTAAGTAGTATTAACTATAGCTGAGGGGTCAAGTAAGATGAGTTTGAAAATGCCTAGTGGAATTAGAGACCTTAGAGAAAGTCATTACTATAGAGTGATGAAGGCCAAAACCAGCCTCCTCTGAATTAAATAGAACTGTACCTCTGATTCCTTCCGAACAGAAACTAAAATTATGAATCTATTAAAATCAGGCTAACATTTGACTTTGTGAGTCAGTATCAGCGATGGAATTAGCAGCATAAATATGTCTAGAGATTTCTAGGCAGATGGGTCTAAATCTAAAGAGGAGATGCAACATCCTACCAAATCAGGTTTTTTTTCTTTTCTTTTTTTTTGGATCTAATGACTCACTGGCCAAGAAAAAGTGCTGATTTTGAAGAATTCATGGCAGGAGTAAAAAATATGAGACAAACAGGAATTCTTCCTTAAGTCTTCTGTTCGAGGTCATCATAACATCTGTACATTCTTTGATTTAATTATATTTATAACACTTTCTTCTTTCATTTTTTTTTTTTTGGAGGAAGCTATCTCCAGAATGCAAATTAGTGGATGTGTATAAGAAATGGGGTGGAAGAAAAATGCAAGTCTCTGGCTTTGTTCTCAAGAGGCTTACATACATAGACATGTATATATAAAATTTTCAAGGACCTTGGTAGAACAAGGAAGATTATAAACAAATAAATGCTTACATTAATACATGTCTCAAGCCACTGGTCAACAGATGTAATAGGAGTTCAAAGAAATGATGGGTTTCTTCTAGGCCTGTGTCTAACCTTCCTCTGTTTGTCATTCCGAACAGTGTACTTTTTCTTGGAAATCGTCCAGTTAAATTGGCATTGATCAAAACATGCACAGAAATGGACAACATTACCATGTAACATTAAATCAACTTTAGATTAACTTGTACAGTTAGTTCAAAGCATGTCATAAGTGCTGGATTTCTCACTGACAAAAAGATTTTCTATACTCACTAACTTCAGCCATCTCTTAAAATCTCATCCACTCTTTCAGTATATTTTTTCAAGCTTTTTCTTCCACTTTTGCAAACATTTCTATTTTCTGACAGATCCTTTTTATTTTTCCACTTCTTGTTCTTTTCCTAGAGTGCGTGTGTGTATTTGTATGTTTGATCATATACCAATTACATTCAGGAAATAAAGGTAGTATTAGAACAGCCATACGTTTGCTAATATCTGCTGACCAACAAAAATGATCAAAAAGGTATGTTATGTGTATTTTAGTTAAAGCTAGCAAAATTATTATGTGACCGAACCATGACTGATAGTTTTATATAGGTCCAGAATCCCATATCTGAAAACCCTGAGACCACATATATTTTGGAAATCAGAATTATTCACATTTCAGAAAGATAATACAAGCATGGGCTGTATTATATAATATTGTCAGCAAGTTATAAAACAATACCCCCTGGTTACATAGAGTTCTATGACCAAAGTTAAACAGTTACGCTCTTTAGAATAAAAGTCATAATTATTTGTGTTTAACTAGAGTCAAATCACATAGTAATATATTAATGAGTGATATAGTGGATAAATGCAAACTGTAAACTGCAAATATTCGAATAGCATTAAATACTTTTAAGTTTATATTTCTACTTCTAAATTTATCTAAACCTTTATCTACATGTAATGAATATTTGTTATGTCAGATTGTTTGGGAATCTTAGCGAACAGGTCACTCCAATGTTGACAACTTCGTTTTCATCAGGCTGAAGTGGATGTGTGATGATGGATAGAGGGGGTTCTTACACAATAAGGCAGAACTTTGAGAGTCTGCTTTTAAAGAGAGATTTCAGGTTTGCATTTCTCAATAAATACCCTTCTGTCTAAGCAGTCTCTGAGTACAAACTGCTGTAACTTCCTGCTGATTGATAAATGAATCATGATCAAGGAAAACAATTACTTGATCACAATTTTTTTCCATATTTTAGGGAATTTTCCACCTGTGTTCATGAACATTGCTTTCCTCATGTTTGTCATTTACTCTATCTCTTCATCATCCATGGGATTGTACAACGGGTGCATTGTTGTAAATGCTCATCATTCATTCCCTCAGTTTTCTCCAAGGACTATGTCATTTTTTCAGTTAGTATCTTATCAAATTTGTCAATTTCAGCTGCTCCATAATTTGAAAAAAACATTTTGCTATAGGTTTTCAGGTATTTTACATGATGATGCTTCTTGAATTCCTGAATATTTACATTTATTTTTTATTTTTAGTTATTTGTGATATATTCTAGGTTGCTTCATCACCAACAGGTCAGTTAGCAGGATAAGTTTACTTCATTGTCAAATCTACTTAATACCAGTATAAATTATTATCTCTTGTTTGTTTATTTCTTTTATTTTTTGTTTTAGTATAAGTTATTTTCCCATTTTTCCTTAGTTCTTGTAACCACTGTCAGGTTCCAGTGTAGAAACTTCAACAACTTAGGTTTATTTTTCTTTAAATCATATATTAAATTTTGTGAGTAGTATGGGGGGCTACCTGGGTAGCTCAGTCAGTTTAGCGACCAAGCCTTGATTTCAGCTCAGGTCACATCTCATGGTTCATGAGTTCGAGCCCCATATTGGGCTCTGCACTTAGAGTACAGAGCTTGCTTGAGAATTTCCCTCTCTCTCTGGCCCTCCTGGCTTGGCAGTCTCTCTCTCTCGCTCCCTCTCTCTCAAAATAACTAAACAAACTTTAAAAAATGAAAACAAAGTAATATGAAATTTTCTACGTCACGTTCTTCACCAAGATACCACAGATATACACCTTGATGAAGCTAATGCAATAACATCATTTATGAGATATTGTCACTAAGCTTTGCTATTTTTATTTCTTGTTATTATCTGTGGAGTTATATTTAATACTTTTGTCAATTTCACTATTCAATTTCCCCGAGTGTCATTAAGTACAAAACAATAAACCAAATGCTGATGAAAATAGGTATGTTACTACTAGGAGTTCAAATCTCTACAGTTCAAATAAAATTTTGGTACAAAATAAGTTTTATTGCCAAATTCCAAGAAAAAGAGGAAAGAGAAGGAGAAGGAGGAGGGAAAGGGAAAGGAGAGTGAGAGGAGGTTGCGAAAAAGGGGGAATGAGAGAGAGGGGAGGAGAGGAAGAGATAAGAAAAGTACAATTTAGATTTGTGAGCTTTTGAGGTTTTGAAGTTGCCCTGAAATATTGTAGATCTGTATTAATTTAAAGTGGAAATTTTGTTATATGAGTTAAGGAGAAATTTCTTTTGATAAATGAATACTTATGATTAATATTGTAAGATAACAGTTGTTGATAAAAGACACAAAATACTAGTTGCTTAATTCTCTCCATTATAATTAAAGTCGACATTATACATTTACATTCTTTTAGTCATAAGATTTTCTTTTTTTAAAATTCTTTAAAATGTTTTATTTATTTCTGAGAGAGAGAGAGAGACAGAGAGAGAGACAGCATGAGCAGGGGAGGGTCAGGAGAGAGGGAGACACAGAATCTGAAACAGTCTCCAGGCTCTGAGCTGGCAGTCAGCACAGAGTCCTATGCAGGGCTCGAACCCACGAACCGTGAGATCATGACCTGAGCTGGTCGGACGATCAACCGACTGAGCCACCCAGGCACCCCTAGTCATAAGATTTTCATTGATAATGAGCATTCTTATGTGTATCAGAAATGTTAAGAATTTTATTTTCAGAAGTAAACAATTTATCATTGTTTACCTGAATGCATTTAGAGTTACAGGCAACAAGACACCCAGTACTCTTCAGAAACTTCACCTCACAGTCACTGACTGTTTTCAATGAGGGAACACGTATTTTACCTGTGAAGTATACCACAAACAGTAAATGATAGCTAGAGCCATGATATTTAGAAAATCTTAGATTTTTATGTTTTAAGTGTTTTTATACAACTTTCTCACTTTTAAAATTGTTTTACTTTAGTCTTTATTTTATATTACTGTGGTTGAAATGGTTTACATTCACATTTCTAGGAAAGCAATAATTGAGGATATTATGCATAATATTGATTCATTTACTAAATAATTTTTTATTCTATTCCGTCCTGAGGGGCAAGATGGCGGAGAAGTAGGGAGCTCCGTACCTGCACTCGCGCCCAGGCATCCACGGAAAAGATCTGAAGCCATAGGAAAACGTACCAAACCCAAGAGATGGGGAGAAAAAGGACGCAGCTTCCACTGAGAAAGACTTCTAACGTGAGTGCGAACTGGGGAAGTAAAAATCGGGCCTGGATTGGAGACTGGAGAGACGGGCCACCCCCCTCTGCGGGGAGTGAGAGGAGAAAAAGAGAGTCCGAAACAGGAAAACCTCCGCTCGGGGGAAAAACCTCCGCTCAGGGTGTAGAAAATCTTTCCTCACTAAATACCTGTGCTTCAGGCCCTCTCATGCTCCAAGTCGCCCAGGAGGGGCTGCGCTCGTGGTTTGCTTCTTTGTGCGGGCGCCCGGCTGGCTGGGAGAGGTTGCGCGCCTGCAGCCATTACTCTCTAGGCGGGCCTGGACCCCCGAGGAGGCGCGGCTCTGGCGTCCGTGCTCCTAGCTGGCTGGGGCTCTGGAGGGAAGGCAGAGCGCAAAAAACTGGCAGATGTGACTGCGAGTTCGTGTTTTGGGTGACGAGACACAGAGGGAACTTGATTTCCTCACTCCAGCGGGCTCAGCGCGCCGGCAGACAAAGCCCCCCCGCCCCGCCCAGGCCCCCCAGCCCCACCCGGAGGACAAAGGAGCAGAGGCTTCTGGCTCCACCCCCAGAGCTCGCCTGGAAGATTGGAATCGCCCTGAGGGGAAAGCCAGGGGATCGCCTGAGGCAATTTCAGCGGGGTGCTTGGCCTGGGATTTGGAGGCTGGGACTGGCCTGGGTTGAAAAGCGCTACAAACTGCCTGATCCCCTGGCCCAGGGAGTTTACACGCCTATAACAGGGAGGTGGAGCGCCGCCACTCTCCTCCCTGCAACCTCCAGGCAGAACTCCCGCCTGACTCATTGGATCACACCCTGCTTGAGAGCTGCCCTCCTCCCTCACCCCCCCTTTTTTTGTGTTGTTTCTGTTTTTTTTTGTTTTTTTGTTTTTTGGGGGGTTTTTTGGTGGTTTTTTGTTTTTGTAATTGTTTTTGTTTTTTCCACAGAACACTGACCTGATTACCTCTGGTCACCAGCGTACTTAAACAATCAAATTTAGTCCATTCTGTAGATGTAAATTCTACACCTCCCAACCTTTTCATCTCTTTCTCTCAGGAGTAATTAGACTATATAGTTTCTCTGGATAATTCCAGCATCCTTCTCTCACCTATCCAACCATATTCTACCCTTTACCTCTTGGAAAAAAGCTTCGTATCCCTTCTGCCTGTTCATTCTATTTCCAATTGTGCCTCATCCCGCCCGGTCTTCTCTCTCTTTCTCTATGCTCTTCAACCAGCAGTGCATACACACGGCTATTTAACTGTAGCTGGGAAATCTGGTTATATGCTTTAAATCGTTCTTTGTCCATCGGTTTTCTTCTTTTTTCCTTTTCTTTTCTCCTTTTTGACCCTTTTATGTATTTTATACTCCCTATTATTCGCCTTCCCTCCTCCATATTTTCTCTTAACGTTTTCGTTTTCCCTCTTGCTTTGCATGTTAGTTGAATTAGCCTGTGCATTTGTGTGCTCCTGCTCCCTGTGTGTTTGTCTGTCTGTTTTCTTTTCCAGGGCTACCTCAAGAAACAAGCCAGAGTACACAAGGTGGAGAGTGCCAAATATCACTACGAATAGGAAAATAAAGTAACCAAGGTCCCAACAAGAGAGACCAAGAGATACCATTCAAAAAACACTCTCTGAAAGGATAGGCCCGGGACAGTCAAAGAAAGAGTCTTCTTGGATATAGCAGTGCTCATAGATACAGAAATATAACAGGTCTTTAAAACCAACAAGAGCCGGAAAGCTAACTAAAATGACGAAACGAAAGACCTCTCTTCCAAAGAAACTCCAAGAAGAAATGACAGCTAATGAACTGCTCAAAACAGATATCAGCAGCATCACTGAACAAGATTTTAGAATAATAATGGTAAAATTAATAGCTGGGCTTGAAAAAAACATAGGGGACATCAAAGAAACTATGGCTACAGACAGAATGGAAAATAAAAATAGGCATGAAGAATTAAAAAATGCGATAAATGAGATACACAATAAATTAGAGGCCTCCAATGCACGGTTTGAAGAGGCAGAAAGGAGAATAAGTGATTTAGAAGACACCATTATAGAAAAACAAGAAGCTGACAAAAAAAGAGACAAACTGATCCAGGAACATGAAAGAAGAGTTTGAGAGCTCAGCGACACGGTCAAACGCAACAATATCCGTATCATAGGAATCCCAGAAGAGGAGGAGAGGAGGAAAGGTGCTGAAGGAGTCTTGGAACAAAGACTTTTCCCCAACCTGGGAAAAGAAGTAAACGTTGAAATACAAGAGCCTCAGAGGACCCCCCTCAGACGTAATCTGAATCGACCTTCTGCAAGGCATATCATAGTAAAAATGGCAAAATATAAGGACAAAGAGAGAATTTTGAAAGCAGCTAGGGAGAAAAGGGCCCTAACACACAAAGGCAAACCTATCAGAGTGGTGACAGACCTATCTACTGAAATGTGGCAGGCCAGAAAGGAATGGCAGGAGATCTTCAATGTGATGAACAGAAAAATATGCAGCCAAGAATCCTCTACCCAGCAAGCCTTCATTCAAAATAGAAGGAGAGATAAAAACCTTTCCACATAAACAGAAATTGAAGGAATTTGTCACCACGAAGCCAGCCCTACAAGGGCTGAGGGGGACGCTCTGAAGGAAAGGTTGTAAGGAACAAAGATACCAGAGACACCACCACAAGCATGAACTCCACAAAGGACACAAAGACTCTAAATCCACATATCTCAATAATAACACTGAATGTAAATGGGCTGAATGCTCCAATCAAAAGACATAGGGTAGTAGAATGGATATTCTATTCCTACTTTATGCCAGTCACTGTTTTAGACATTCAAGACCCAGCAGGGAAGGGGTCAAACCTCCTGAACTATAAAGAATTAAATGAGTTAAAGTAGTCTGATGCTTGCAAGAGAACTTGACACATAGTAAGTAAGCACTTCATAGTTGTAGCCATTGATAATGTTAGTGATGACTATATTTTAATATTTTTAATTTAATTTTTAAAATTTATTAAATTTATTTTTTTAAATTTACATCCATGTTAGTTACCATATAGTGCAACAATGATTTCAGGAGTAGATTCCTTAATGCCTCTTACCCACTTAGCCCATCCCCCCTCCCCAAACCCCACCAATAACCCTCTGTTTGTTCTCCATATTTAAGTTTCTTATGTTTCGTCCCCCACCCTGTTTTTATATAAATTTTGCTTCCCTTCCCTTATGTTCATCTGCTTTGTATCTTAAAGTCCCCATAAGAGTGAAGTTATATGATATTTGTCTTTCTCTGACTGATTAATTTTGCTTAGCATATTACTTTCTATTTCCATCCATAGAGTTGCAAAAGGCAAGATTTCATTCTTTTTGATTGCCAAGTAATATTCCATTGTGTATATATACCACATCTTCTTTATCCACTCATCTATCGATGGACATTTGGGCTCTTTACATATTTTGGCTATTGTTGATAGTGTTACTATAAACGTTGGGGTGAATGTGCCCCTTCAAAACAGCATACTTGTAACTCTTGGATAAATACCTGGCAAGGCGATTGCTGGGTTGTAGCGTAGTTCTAGTTTTAAATTTTTGAGGAAACTCTATACTGTTTTCCAGAGAGGCCGCACCAGTTTGCATTCCCACCAGCAGTGCAAAAGTGTTCCCCTCTCTCCGCATCCTCCCCAACATCTGTTGTTGCCTGAATTGTTAATTTTAGCCATCTGACAGGTGTGAAGTTGTATCTCATTGTGGGTTTGATTTGTACTTCTCTGATGAGTGATGTTGAGCATTTTTTCATGTGTCAGTTAGGCATCTCGATATCTTCTTTGGAGAAGTGTCTATTCATGTCTTTTGTCCATTTCTTCACTGGATTATTTGTTTTTTGGGTGTTGAGTTTGAAAATCTAGATTTTGGATACTAACCCTTTATGTAACATGTTGTTTGCAAATATCCTCTCCCATTCCATCATTTTCCTTTTAGTTTTTTGGTTGTTTCCTTTACTGTGCAGAGAATTTTTATTTTGAAGAGGTCCAAATAATTTATTTTTGCCTTTGTTTCCCTTGCCTCCAGAGATGTGTTGAGTAAGAAGTTACTGTGGCCAAAGTCAAATAGGTTTTGCCTACTTTCTAAACTAAGATTTTGATGACTCCCTGTCTTACATTTAGGTCTTTTATCCATTTTGAGTTTATTTTTGTGTATGGTGTAAGAAAGAGGTTCAGGTTCATTTTTCTGCATGTCACTTTTCAATTTTCCCAGCACCACATGCTGAAGACACTGTCTTTATTCCACTGGATATTCTTTTTTTTTTTTTTAATATTTTTATTTCTAGGAGAGAGAGAGCAAGCGTGAGCAGGGGAGGGTCAGAGAGAGGGAGATACAGACCCTGAAATAGGCTCCAGGCTCCGAGCTGGCAGTCAGCACAGAGCCCGATGCGGGGCTCGAACCCATGAACCGCGAGATCATGACCTAAGCGAAAGTCGGACTCTCAACTGACTAAGCCACCCAGGTGCCCCCCACTGGATATTTTTCCTGCTTTGTTAAAGATTAGTTGGCCATACATTTGTGGGTCCATATCTGGGTTCTCTATTCTGTTCCATTGATCTGAGTGTCTGTTTTTGTGCCAGTATAGCTCTGTAACACATCTTGAAGTATGGGATTGTGATGCCTCCAGCTTTGGTTTTTTTGTTTTTGTTTTCAAGATTATTTGGCTATTCAGGGACTTTTCTAGTTCCATACAAATTGTAGGATTGTTTGTTTAGCTCTGTGAAGAATGCTGGTGTTATTTTGAAAGCAATTGCATTGCATATGTAGATTGCTTTGGGTAATACTGACATTTTAACATTATTTGTTCTTCGTATCCAGGAGCATGGAATATTTTTCCATTTTTTTGGTGTCTTCTTACATTTCTTTCATAAGCTTTCTATTGTTTTCAATCTATAGATTTTTCACCTCTTTGGTTGAATTTATTCCTAGATATTTTATGGGTTTTGGTGCAATTGGGATTGATTCCTTGATATCTTTTTCTGTTGCTTCATTGCTGGTGTATAGGAATACAATCAATTTCTGTGCATTGATTTTATATCCTGGCACCTTGCTGAATTCATGGGTCAATTCCAGCAGTTTTTTGGTGGAAACTTTTGGGTTTTCCATATAGAGTATCATTTCATTGCGAAGAGTGAAAGTTTGACTCCACCTCCTGGCCAATTTGGATGCATTTTATTTCTTTGTACTGTCTGATTGCTGAGGCTAAGATTTCCAATACTATGTTGAATAACAGTGGTGAGAGTGGACATCCCTGTCTTATTCCTGACATTAGGGAGAAAGCCCTCAGTTTTTCCTCATTGAGGATAATATTAGCATTGGGTCTTTCATTTATGGCTTTTATGATCTCGAGGTATGATCCTTCTATCCTTACTTTGTTGAGTGTGTTTATGAAGAAAGGATGCTTTATTTTGTGGAATGCTTTTTCTGCACTTTGAGAGGATCATGTGGTTCTTGTCCTTTGTTTTATTGATGTGATGAATCACATTGATTGTTTTGGGGATATTGAACTAGCCTTGCATCCCAGGTATAAATCCCACTTGGTCGTGGTGAATACTTTTTTAAATGTATTGTTGGATCTGGTTGGCTAATATCTTGTTGAAGATTTTTGCATCCATGTTCATCAGGGAAATTGGTGTATAGTTCTCCTTTTTGTGGGGTGTATGTCTGGTTTTGGAATCAAGGTAATGCTGGCTTCATAGAAAAAGTTTGGATTACTGGCTATGGGTCTGCTCAAACTTTCATTTTCTTTTTATTTCAGTTTTGGTAATTTATATGTTTCTAGGAATTTGTCCATTTCTTCCAGATTGCCCATTTAATTGGCATATAATTGCTCATAATATTCTCTTATTATTGTTTGTATTTCTTTTTTTTTTAAGATTTTTTTTTTAAATGTTTTATTTATTTCTAGGAGAGAGAGAGAGAGACAGCATGAGCAGGGGAGGGTCAGAGAAAGAGGGAGTCACAGACTGAAACAGGCTCCAGGCTCTGAGCTGGCGGTCAGCACAGAGCCCGACGCAGGGCTCGAACCCACGAACCGTGAGATCATGACCTAAGCGAACGTCGGACGCTTAACCGACTAAGCCACCCAGGCGCCCCTATTTTTGTATTTCTGCTGTGTTGGTTGTGATCTCTTTTCTTTCATTCTTGATTTTATTTTTTTGGGTCCTTTCCTTTTTCTTTTTGGGCAAACTGGCTAAGGGTTTATCAATTCTGTTAATTCTTTCAAGGAACCATCTCCTGGTTTCATTGATCTGTTCTATTGCTTTTGTGGTTCCAATAGCATTGATTTCTGCCCTAATCTTTATTATTTCCTGTCTTCTGTTGTTTTGGGGCTTTATTTGCTGTTTTTTTTTTTTCTCCAACCCTTTAAGGTATATGGTTAAGTTGTGTTTCTGAGACCTTTCTTCCTTCTTTAGGAAGGCCTAGATTGCTATATACCTCCTTCTTATGACTGCCTTTGCTGTTTCCCAGAGGTTTGGGGGAGGGGTATTATTATTTTCATTGGCTTCCATGCAGTTTTTAATTTCCCCTTTAACTTCTTGGTTAGCCCACTCATTCTTTAGTAGGATGTTCTTTAGTCTTCTAGTATTTGCTATGTTTCCACATTTTTTCTTGTGGTTAATTTCGAGTTTCATAGCATTGTGGTCTGAAAATATGCACGGTATGATCTCGATCATTTTGTACTTGTTGAGGGGTGATTTGTTTCCTAGTATGTGACCTATTCTGGAGAATGTTCCATGTGCACTAGAGAAGACTGTAGATTCTGCTGCTTTGGGATGAAATGTTCTGAATATATCTGTTAAGTCCATCTGGTCCAGTGTGTCATCAAAACTGTTGTTTCCTTGCTGATTTTCTAATTTGATGATCTGTCCACTGCTGTAAGTGGGGTGTTTAAATCCCCTACTTTTATGGTATTATAATCAATGGGTTTCCTTATGTTTGTGATTAATTTATATATTTGGGTGTTTCACATCTGGAACGTAAGTGTTTACAATTGTTAGGTCTTTCTGGTGGGTAGACTCCTTAATTCTGATATAATGCCCTTCTTCATCTTTTGTTACAGTCTTTATGTTAAGTCTAGATTATCTGATATAAATATGGCTACTCCAGCTTTCTTTTGTCGACCATTAGCATTATAGATGGTTCTCTATCCCCTTACTTTCAATCTGAAGGTGTCTTTAGATCAAAAGTGGGTCTCTTGTAAACAGTATATTGATGGATCTTGCCTTCTTATCCATTCTGTTACCCTATGTCTTTTGATTGGATCATTTTGTCCATTGATGTTTAGAGTGAGTACTGAAAGATACGAATTTATTGCCATTATGTTGCTTATAGACTTGGAGTTTCTGGTGGTGTGCTCTGGTCCTTTCCACTCTTTGTTGCTTTAGTTCTTTTTTTTTTTTTTTTTCTTTTCATCTTTTCTCTGCTCAGAGAGTCCCCCTTAAAAAATCTTCTGGGGCTGGTTTAGTGGTCCTGACCTCCTTTAATTTTTGTTTGTCTGGGAAACTTTTAATCTCTCCTTCTATTTTGGATGACAGCCATGTTGGATAAAGAATTCTTGTCTGCATATTTTTCCCATTCAGCACATTGAATATATCCTGTCACTCCTTTCTGGCATGCCAACTTTCTGAGGATAGGTCTGATGCAAATCTGATATGGTTTTTTTTGTAGGTAAAGGACTTTCTCCTCCAACTTGATGCTTTCTTGATTCTTTCCTTGCCTGAGTATTTTGTGAATTTGACTGTGATATGCCTTGTTGATGATCAGTTTTTGTTGAATCTAATAGGAGTCCTCTGTGCTTCCTGGATTTTGATGTCTGTGTCTTTCCCCAGGTTAGGAAAGTTTTCCACTATGATTTGCTCCCATAACCCTTCATTCACTTTTTCTCTCTCTTCATCTTCTGGGACCCCAATTATTCTGATGTTGTTCCTTTTTAATGAGTCACTGATTTCTCTAATTCTTAAATTGTGCTCTTTTGCCTTAGTCTCCGTATTTTTTTCTGCGTCATTATTCCCCAAAAGTTGGTTCTCCATATTGCCGATTCTCTGCTTTGCCTCATCCATCCTCACCACTGTGGAATCCATTCGAGACTGCAGGTCAGTCATAGCATTTTTTATTTCATCCTGACTAGCTTTTACTTCTTTTATCTCCACAGAAATGGATTCTAATCTATTTTCATCCCCACCTACTATCCTTACTATTGTGATTCTAAATTCTGGTTTAGACATCTTGCTTGTATCTGTGTTAAGTCCCTGGCTGTCGTTTCTTCCTGCTCTTTTCTTTGGGGCAAATTCCTTTTTACTCATCATTTGAAGGAATAAAAGGAATCAACAGGTAAAAATTTTAAAATTAAAAAATTAAAAACAACACGTAAGAAATTAAATAAATGATGGTAGATCCTAGGTTTGTTTTGGTCTGGATGTTGAAAGAAGATTGATATATTAGAGGAAAAAAGAGAGGGGAATGAAAAAAAAAAAGGAAACAAAGGAAAAGATTTGAAAATTTGAAAAAATGAATACAGTGAAATAGAATAAAATGAAATAAATGAAGTAAAATAGAATTTGAAAAAAATTACAACAAAGTAAAAAATATAGCAGAATAAAAGAAAATTTTTTAAATAATAATTGTAAATAAAATTAAATATTTTCTCTTTATTCAAGAAAAAGAAAAGAAATGAAAAAGAAAAAAATTGAATAGGTGGAAGAGCAAACAGATTGAAGTACAATTGAAAATACATTGTTTTCCCCTAGAAGTCAAACTATGAAGTATTTTAAAGTCTGTAAACTAAGCAGGTAGAGAGATTTGCAGTGTGCCCAAAGAGCCAGGTAGTCCCATTTGGGCAAAGCTTAGTGTAATGGCTCCGTTCTCCACTAGATGGCGTCGCTTAGCTTACTGGCAAAGATTGTTTTGACGCTTGAGGGTGTGTTTGCGCATGCGTGGAAGGAGTGACCATGGCATCGCCCAGCTACCCAGATTCCAGCAATCTGTAGACTGTTCTCACTGATCAGCATTCGAACAACTGCCCTTTGTCTCTGGCTTCCGTCCATTCACCACTTTTACACTGTCCATGACCAAGCCATCAGGTTGCCGGGCAGCACCTCCCTTGTGAGTTTTATCTCCGATGTGGCTGTATTTCCTAACCCCTGACTTCTGAGGGACTGCACCTTTGACTCTATCAGATGTTCTGTAGGAAGGTCTCACCAAGCAATGGCTGGGTGCCCGCTGCACCCGGGAACGTTTGCGGGACTGTGCTGCTGCAGATGCCCAGAAACTGTGGCTGAGTGCCAGCCCGCCCCAGAAGAAGTTCACGTGATCGTGTAGCCTCAGCTTCGGGGATTACGAAAAATAACACACATCTGGCACCAGGCTTTCCGCTTAACATCCTTGTTCCAGCACTAGTGAATGTGGTTGTTCTCCGTGGTCCACTCAGGCCTTTGCTGTTTGGGGGGGAGGGTGGCACACCACCTCTACGAAATGTCCTCCCAGCAGGGGAACTGCCTCTCCCGGTGTGGCCCGAGGACCTCTGGACCTCAGCCTGCTCCTGGGGATTCAACCTTCTCAGCCGAGCACAACCAGGTATTGAGCCTCGGAGTTTCAGACGCTCTGCTCTCCCTTTTTATTGAGTCTTAATGGAATTTAAACCCTCTTCCCCCACCCCCCCCCGTTTTTTTTCAGTCTCCTGTGGCTGTTGTCACTTTTCCACTTTCTCTCTAGCTGCTTTTGGAGAGGGCGTTTTCGCATACTCTCTCACCATCTCTGTCCTCTCTCCACAGCAAAAGCAGCTCCCTGCCCTCTGCAGCTTCTCTCTCCCCCAGGTCACCTCTCTGTGCTGCATGCCTCCAGAGTATTGTGGTTCAGGTTGTGCAGATTATTGTATTAATCCTCAGGTCAGTTTTCTAGGTGTGCAGAGTGGTTGCTTAGTGTTGATCTGGCTGCATTTCATGGGCATGAGATGCAAAAAACCTTTCATGCTATGCTGCCATCTTGGCCCGTTCCCCTGGACTGTATTTTATTATTAAGCAACTCTTCTGGGAATTACCTACTATAAATGTATATAGCAATGATAATACTTTATGTGGAGATTGATGCTTTGAAGTAAGCATAGCTGGTGAGTAGGGTGGAGTTCACTTTAGTTAGAATAGGGAGAAAAAATTCAGGAACTGATATTTTAACTTAAAACGAAATGAAGGGGTAATAACTAGTTCTACAGAATTTTGGGGAAAGATTATTTCAAACAGAATAATATTTAAATGCCATGCCCACAAGAAAGGAGAGAGACTGGTATGTCTAGAGGCTTCAAAAAAAAAAAGGTAGCTGGCACATAGTGCACCAGGAAGAAACAGGTAGGAAATGAGGTCAGAGATTTGTAGGTTATTATAATAGAGCAGATTGAGTTTTAGGACAATTGCAATGAGAAAGCAAATCAAAGGTCTTAAGAGGAATCATATTACCTGATTTGAAGTTAAAGCATCACACTTGCTGCCCTTTGCTTCTGTATGGTGGAAAGAATGCCAGTTAGGTATCCAAAACCATAGTCCTAGACATAATGTTGGTTTGGACCTGTGTTAGTGGTGGAGATGATGACTTCAAGATATATTATAGACGGAGCACTGACAGGATATGTTGATGCATTATATATAACAGATGAGAGAAGAATTAGGAATGGGTTTTTTAACTGAACACCTAAATAGACAGTGGTAACATTATTCTAGAGAATACTATAGGAGAAACAAAATTGATATGTGAATGAACTGGTATATGTGGGGAGGGGGCAGTGAGTGTGTGTATGTGGAAATCATGACTCCTCTTTGGCTAACTATTCAAATAAGACAGTGTTCCTTAAGTAGAAACCTATATGATAAATTCCTTAGATTACATTTCTAGGAAAAAAATATTCTATAGTCACCTGTTTGCTTTCTTTAGTCAGTCACTGAGTTTATTATGGCAATTATAATATTATAATATTTTATGTGGACAAAATGTTTCCTCTTTCAAGTTGGCTACCTGGAAATGAAGGGATAAATTTCATACTTAGTTACAATAAATAATTAATTCCAGATACATAGTACATTGCCATCCTTTTCCTTCTAACTGGATTTTGAGCAAACTTTATATTTTAATTGGCTTGCTTCATATGTATTTTAATATTATGTTACTTCATGCTAGTTTGGGGACCAGTTACTCCATAAGTCATAGATGAATACATAAATCTGTGAGTGAATTAACAAATATCCATTTCTTCAAACTCAGTTCATCAACAAATTTGAGTCAATAACAGCATCACATGTAAAATGCACTAATTAAAAAGGTTGATAGTATCTAGCTCTTGATGAAATGAAGCAATGTGCCAAATTTGACCTGTGAATCATAAATTTCATCTCTTTCTGAAGAATTAGCATTTGGATAAACGAGCATATTTTCTTACCGAATTGACAAAGAAAGTTGGTAAAATGAAGAAACAACTATGGTTTGCTTCAAGAGCCATCCATTTAATGTAAGAAAAGGGGCAAGAGATTGTTTTAATTCATATACAGACAAGAACAGCTCTGTACACATGGTTTAAGAAGTACCACTTGAAAATGTTAATTTACATAGTACTGTTCAATGGCTGAGTTAATGGAGAAACAATGCATGCATTTAGTTTTAGCCTTAAAAGAGATGTATAAAACTTATTTTACTCTGTTACGTTTTTAGAGAAGCTAATAATTCTAGCCCTTAAGTACTTTGCAAACACTGAACTCACTTGTTCTCTGTCAGCTCTGGAATAATAGCATAGCTCCACACCCATTTCTAGGAAAACATTGATTGCTTCTGGCCCATTTCCTCTTCTCCTTTGGAGCACAAGAGGGCTGTGCAGCCAGACTGCCTTGGGCAAGCCACTAGTTCCTCTGCACACTAGCTCTGTGCTCTTGAGCAAACTGCTTGCTTTCTGAGGCTGCATTTCTCATTTGCAATCTAGACATGATATAGTGCATTTTGTTCTTATAATCATCGATAATAAATAATCTAATATAGTTATTGGAAAAAAGGAAGTACTAAATTAAAATTAGCACTATCACAATACTGGGTTTTGTTTTATTTGCTCTTTTGGGTTTTTTTCAGAAGGGGTTCATTTCCTGGGCCCAATAACAGGAATGCTCGCCAGAAGAGCAAATGATGACAATTAATTCAAAGTGATTTTTTAAAATTATTTTAATTTTTGTTCATTTTTGAGACAGAGAGAGACAGAGCATGTGTGAGGAAGGGACAGAGAGAGAGGGAGACACAAAACCCAAAGCAGGCCCCAGGCTCCGAGCTGACAACACAGAGTCTGATGCGGGGCTCGAACTCACAGACTGTGAGATCATGACCTGAGCTGAAGTTGGACGTTTAACCAACTGAGCCACCCAGGCGCCCCATAATTCAAAATGATTTTAATAATTTCTTTGTGGAGTCTCTCCTTCCAGCAAAGCAAATAGCAAAATCCCTTGACTCACACAATAAAGTCATAAAGTCAAGAGTATTTAGAGGTCATCTAGGAAGTTTCAGTCCCAGTAGTAAATGAGCACTAGTTGTTTCCTCATTAATTTTACATTAGGGAAGATAAAACACATATGAAATATTTGCTTGAGAAATGAGACTAAGATGGAGAATATTGGGGAATGCATAACAATCACCAGTGGCTTGAAGAAAATGCATTAGCTGTGGTTTCAGAAGGATAAATATAAATAAATTAAATGCTGTTTATTGGGCATAGAGTTATGGATTTTCTTTCTTTTTTAAAAATTTATTTATTTTTGAGAGGGTGGGGAGATGGACAGAGAGAGAGGGAGACATCCAAAGCAGGCTCCAGGCTCTGAGCTGTTTGCACAGACCCCGATGCAGTGCTCAAATTCTCGAACTGTGAAATCAAGAATTGAGCTGAAGTGGGACACTCAACTGCCTGAGTCACCCAGTAGTTATGGATTTTCAAGATGAAGAAGTTCTGGAGATGTTTAACAACAATATAAACATACTTAACATGATAGAACTGTATGCTTACAAATAGTTAAGATGGTAAATTTTATTTTATGTGTTTTTTTACCACAATAAAAATGCAAACAACTATTAAAAACCTAAAACAGGAGGGAGAGTGTTGCCATTAGTCCACAGAGGTGAGATGCATGCCCTTGCCCAAAATTTCTTCAGAGGTTGAGACTGATGACACCATATGTGTAGTAGGAATGTATGAAAAAGTTTACTAGTCACATAATAATGAAGCTTTCTGGGTAAAACAGAATAGATTCCAAAACAGGTCCAAGAATTGTATGACACAATAGGAAAGAAAACTGGTTTGAGGTTTCATGGTAGCTAGTAGATGGAGCAGAGAGAAGGTTCCTCCATGTGGGTTGGAGCTTGTGTGGTTTATGCTTTCCTGTAGTACCAAAGAAGGGAATATCTAAACTTTCTTAACTAATCCAGATGTAAGGCAGAAGAGGGAGGAGGAGGAGTGGAGCTTGAAAGTCATTAGGAGTCAAACATAAAAATAGAGTCAGGCTGCTATAATTCATAATTGTTACAGACTATTAGAATTCATGATATTTGGCTGGCGACTGAAATATGCCATATTTCATTTAATTATATCTGGGCTTGTTTAAGTAAGCCACTACTATCCTTTATAATACTTGTAGCTTTGAGCCATCAATGAGGTAAAATTTCTATTGAATGCCTTGTTTAATGAGCTCATCATTGTTGGTTCTGAATTGTGTCTTGTATTGTGGCTTTACATGTAAGGAAACATGTTGGACATTCATTTATATTTAGGATATATGTGAAGTGAAAGATTTCTAGAGTTCTTTACCCCAAAGTAAAAAAAAAAAAAAAAAAAAAAAAAAAAAAAAAAAAAAAAAAAANAAAAAAAAAAAAAAAAAAAAAAAAAAAAAAAAAAAAAAAAAAAAAAAGTTAGGTAAAGAATTGTTGCTGATATCAGCTACACTAGACAGCCAAATCATTGCAAAAAATGTGGAGATGGGGCAAGTGTTGGCCAGAGCATCCAGTGCTAAGATGACTGAATTTAACCAATTAAGCTGACCATCGGGTACCATTCTGGATTGGGCATAGCCTGGTTAATGAAAAGCAGCAGGTCCTCAAGAGCTCCATCATGTGTATGGTGGTGACACAGTCTTTTAAGTGTAGGAATTTCCTCTACTCTTCACACAGTATGGTCAGGATGGGGATGACCTCACCATCTAGCACCATGGCATCTGGGAAGGAACTGACTTTGGGAAAGGTCATCCTTCCTAAAGGTAAAATATGCCAGAGAACTGAGCCTTGCCTCTCTTCTAGCAAGGAGAAACTGGTGACCATTCCAAACTTGCACAAACTGAAAAGCATGATGGGTAGCTAGGTATCAAGGATCACAGATTTGGATTCTCTGTTTCCAGAAGAGCATAGTAGCAACCAACAATTGTCAGTCTAATATATAGCATGAGGTTGAGAGAGAAGTTTCTCCTACCAGAAATTCACAGGCAATTTATGGCCATGATGAGTAGCCCAGAGATTCTAAGATACATAAAAGAAAGTTACTGAAGACTTTACAAGGAAGGAATTTGGGGGAAATCCTAATGGGAATATTGTTGTATTGCAACTTGGAAAAATTATAGAACCTTTGTTGAGGGAACCTAATTCCATGTGGATGAATTTTCAAGTAACAGCCTAGGTAGACTTAAATAAAATTTGAGTAAATACAAAATATATTATGTGTAGAATATAAAAGACATTGGCTTTGTTTTACTTTTGTGGATGCTAAGAAAGTCAATAACTGTTTCTTTACAATGTGAGGGATAGAGAAACCTTTGATTACCTAAAACTTTTCAGGAATTTAACTGCAGTGGCAGAGCCTTGTACTATGTATAGGGCAAGGACCCATCTCCTTTTTGTGGGTTTCTTTGTGAGTATTTCTATGCCCTGAATGAGTGTCAAATGAATCTCCTCCGTGGAGGATATCTTCCATGTGATGTCATACCTGTGTTCTTAGAAACAGTCAAGTGTGGTTAAAAACTTTCCTGCAAAGGTTGTATGTGATTGGAGGGCTACTGAGGTACTGGATGACTATCTAGGTAAAGAGGTATTGTGTTCTTTCAAAGAAATAAGCAAACTGCAGCTGCAAACTTGTTGACATAGGTACCAAATACAACATTTTAGCCAAATCTATGACTGAAGTGTATTTTGTACATTGAAATATTTTACCTGTTGCTGATAACGTGGTATAAGTAATTTCAATAAGAATGACAAATAGATGGAAATACCAATAGAGATAAATGCCAGGAACACTTTAAGGAGAGCCTTATTTTCCATATTCATTCCTAAACACCAATTATAACTTCTGATTTAGTTTGGGATGAATCTGTAATGGAGGCAAACTAGAACCCAGCAAATGTGGCACAAAAGAGCACAAAGTACAAGCTTGCCACAAGGCCACAACACAACTGAAAACATGCTAACAGCAAGCAACAGAGCTAGTCAGACAGAGCAAGAGAATAAGATCTCCCAGGAGCATGGTCATTGCCCAGACTCCCTGTTCTCTGTACCAATAGCTGTGTTACCTTGCATAGGCAGAATGGATTCACTCCAAATCTGGTTTGAAACTAATGATGCAACACAATATCAAGGGGATTTAAGAACATTTATTACTCACACGATGAATCTTTCCGTGGAGAACAGGGTAGGATTGCCCACAGATCCAAGAATGAGACAGCAGGAAAAGAGGTTGGCTTGGGATTTTACGGTGGTTAAGAGGTATGATGGGTTAGAATTTTCATACACAGGTTAGTGTTTGACTGCTTTGAATTTCCCACAGTCTTCAAAGGAGAAAGAATTCAGGCCTTCTTATCAATTTGCCCAGATATGGGACCAAAGGGGAAGGGAAAGTGCTGGAGACTGAAAGCTGTCAGTAGTGGAACATTAAAAATGGAGTCAGACTATTATAATCACATTATCAAGTCACTGAGGTCAGTGATAACATAAAATTTTGAAGTAAATCAGAGTGTGGCTAAGTGGTAAGAATAAAGTTGGAAATAAAAAGGAAAGACTAAGATGAAATAGGTTAATTATCTTAATGTGCTTTTTATAATTGCAAAAGTATCTATTTGCAATGAGAATAAGAAATCTGTATCAGAATGCATAAGAAAATATTGTTACTACTGTTGGGATATATTTCATACTAGCTTCATGAAAGAGTTATGTACTCTTCCCACTTTCTGAATAGAAAGCTTCCGTTGTATCCAGGGACAAAAGAAAACAAATGTGTTCCTGTCTAATCCTGCTAACTTACAGCTTTTTTTTTTTTTTTTTTTTTTTACTGTTATACACATTCTATGTAGTTTCCTTCTAAATAATGCATGTCAACAAATGGGATGTGTTTCCTTGTAATACACACACACACACATGAAATTCTAAAATTTTAAAAGTAAGATGAACACGGAATTTTATGTCAACTTAAAATATTTATTTTATAATAGTGACTAGCATTTGCCTACACAATGGTTTTTCAAAGGCCTTTTGCACACATTATTATGTTTACCTATAAAATAATCTCATGAGAACAAATAACATATTGACAATCTGTGTATATGTATGTGTGTATACATATCTGTATATGTTCTTTATCACTCATTTAATTTATAAAATCAAAATGTACATTTTATTTTGCTCAGAATTAGGTAACCAGAAATAAAATCTGTCTCCTAACTTTTATTCCAATTCCTTATTAACTATGAAACATTTAAATTCAAGTATTAGGAAAAAATATTAATTTAAATTGACATTATGTATGTATCAGAGTCCAGTCAAAAAATAGAACCCACACTAATTATTTTAGAAGAGATTATTTAAAGCAAGGATTTGGTTATAAAAGTGCTAGGAAACTGTAGCCAGCAAAATGTTACCTGGGAGATAACACATAGCCAATGGCAGGGAGCAGCTACCATCCCTGGAAGGAGATAAAAGGGAACCCGAACTTGAAGGTGGGTCTTGAGGAAGTGAACACACCACCAAGCGCAGGGTAGTACTCTGCTGCTAACTCCGTTGAGGGCTTGTGATAAGAGTGGTCTGGCAGTGGAGAGAAGAATAGAACTGAAGGCAGGAAGCAACTGCTTCTGTAGGAATTAAGAGCCATTGGCTGAGTGACTTTACAGGCACAGTAGACAAACAGGAAGGGAAGAACCCTTTGTCTGCCTGCAGCTTTCAGATCTCCTCACAGGACTCTTGTTGGCAGAATCTAATAGGGAGTCAGCTGGTAAAGAGGGAAATGTAATTTGCAAAGTCTCTACCCCAGCATTATACATGTGTAGATGGATGAGTTTGGAGCTGAAAGATTCTAGCTGAATAACCAGCACAACATAGAATCTCAAAATCTATTCAGTGTATTTATAATGTAGTTGGCCTTAAATGATAAATAATATGTTTAGGGAAAAGTCCTCTATTTTACACACATGTAGAGAAATATATAGTGGATATATGTAAGGAAGATCACTTCCCTCTGGCCCCTTTTCTCTTTTCTCTTTGGAACTAGAGTAATTTTTGATAATCTATACCCTAGTCCATGTTACAAGAATGTTTCTCGTTGATGCTAGACTGCCAATACTCTATAGGTCATTTTTTTAATCCTTTCAGATACTACTTCTAATTTGGTAATAGTGCCATATGGATTATTCAGTAGGTATATGTTGAGCATCTACAATTCTTTAAGTGTTATAGGTCGCTAAATAAAGCATTTAGAGGTCCTGAGAACAGAATAGATTTGTAAAGCCCAAATAAGCTCCTGGCATATAATAAAACTATGAATTATTAATATATAAAATTTAAAGCCAGGCTAAAATAAAAGTAGATTTTATTATCAAATTCTGGACAAGTCAAAAATCTGAATTAACCATCTTTTTACTATCTTTTTGTTTTTGCTTCTCTGAGCCCCATTTTACCAGGGGCACGGTTGATCATGTCATTACACGGATTACATTAGGCTTTCATCCTCAGTAATCCAACATGCCCCTGGAACCTCAGAGGTCAGCAAGACTTAGGGTTATTGCACTTGTGAAGCTTATACATGCTGCCAGCTACCAGACGATGATTCTCTTTTCCTGCTATGTCTAAGCAAGCAAAGAAGTATTGCTTTCTTTTTATGGCCTCAACACCATAAGGGGGATTTGTGCGGCCTGTACAGAAAAGAGCTCTGACTATAAATTAAAGCATAACCTACCAATTTTAAGCATGGCATACTTCAATGTCCTCCTTACCTACTATTTTAAAATCTGTAGTTGTAGGTAACAGTTGTGAAATATTAGTTTACAAAGACCAGCTCTATATGAGGTTGTGAATTTTGGCTAGAAAAAAATGTGTTATAGGGTTTTTAAATAATCATCTATCTTTAGAAGCAGGAGGTTTTATGCTGCACTTCCTTGTGTGTCTTCTCAGTTCTTCCTTATTTCCATCATCTATTCTGTGATAGATGTTTACCCCAAGTGAATTTGTCCTAATAGAGCTAATTCCGCCCCTGTACAACTAAACAGATAGGACAGCAACTGAGGATAAAATCAATGTTAATTTTCAGTAGATTGTGTTCATATGAAAATAACCAATTGTTCCAGTTACAGGGAGATGGAAAAATAGAAAACAAAAGAAGAAGTAAGGTCTCTGCTCAGGTTTCTCATTTGTTTATTTTGTTTCTATTATAAATAAACTAAATCTCCAATGATCTGTTCTTTAATCTTTTTTTGCCTAGTCTCATTATGTTGCAGTGAATTAAGTAGTGAAAGAATAGCATCCAACTGACATTTAGAAGGTCTGCTTTTAATTATGAAATCTACAGTGTTTTCTTTATATAATATATATGTTATATATACATGTGTATATAATATATATGTTATATATACATGTGTATATAATATATATGAAAACATGTTTTTTTAAAAAAAAATTAATGTTTTATTTATTTCTGAGAGAGAGAGAGAGAGAGACAGCATGAGCAGGGGAGGGTCAGGAGAGAGGGAGGCACAGAATCCGAAACAGGCTCCAGGCTCTGAGCTGGCTTCTGCTTCCAACGTTTCTTCATTCATGAGAAATGATTAATAATTATTTGCATTTGTATAGGACCAGTGAATGAATACAAGGAAATAACACAGATATAATATCTTAGGTTTTAGATTAAACATGTCATTTACAACCAAGAATTTCTAAGAAAATGAAAAGAAACTCCTTTAAATTTATCCAAATGACATCTCATGCATCTCTCCGTGACATCAATAGTTACAAATCAATTTTAAAAAGACAAAGACATCAATAGTACAATGAGAAAAATATGTACACAAATAACTAACAAGAGAAAAAAAGCAGCTGTGAAATGAATAATCCTATTTAATATTATAAATAATCAGATATATGAAAATCAATCTTTTTCATCGAACAGATTTTCATTTTTTTAAAAAAATTAACAATAAATTTTAGAATAATCACTGGGATGTACAAAAGAAACACACAGACTTCACTGGAGAGAGAGTAGATATTTACAGGAAGACAATTTAGCAATTTGTAAAAACTCTTAAAGATATTAAGAATGCCTGGATGTTTTAGTTAGTTAGGTGTACGACTCTTGATTTTGGCTCAGGTCATGATCTCAGGGTTGGGGATTTCAAGTCCCACATCAGGCTGTTCACTGGCAGTAAAGGGCCTGCTTGGGATTCTCTCCCCCAACTCTCTCTCTCTCAAAACAAATAAACTTTAAACAAAATTCATAACATGGTAAGTCCACTTTTAGAAGTTTTCTAAAAAAATAATTAAACAATTTATCAAGGATATAATCATTAATTTATTCACTTAAAAATATTGAGCATCTGCTATGTGTCAGGCAAACAATGTTTCAGTAACTGGACATATATATTTGAGAAGAAAAGTACACTCATACTTTCAGGATACTTACAGTTTAATAGGGTAGTTGAGAAACATCCAATGGTCACAAATAGATGCGTAACTACAAACGGGAAAATTCCGTGAAGTTAAACAACATGATGTTACCAAACACTACTTGTCTTCAGGATAATTCTCCTGAGAAAGTAACATTTAAATTAAGATTTAAAGAACAAAATATGGGTGAAGTAGGCAAAGACAGTTTCGGAGAAGGAACAGTACTGCAAGGTGCAGGATTGACAAAGTCATATTCTACTAGAGAAATTGAAATATGATCTATATGGAGAGTTAGAGAGGTGGGAGAAAGATGAGGCTGGAATAGGAAATAGAATAGGTTGGAACCCTGGCAAGCCATCCTATAAATATTTTTTTAATCCAAAAACAATAGAAATACAGTAAGCAGACTTAGTAGGGAGTAACAAAATCCAATTTTTATCTTGAAAATATCTCTCCAGCTGCATTATAAAGAACCTATTAGAGAGTCAAGAAGAGATTGTAGAAAAACAATGGACAAATATTTTCCTTTGAAGTAGAGGTGATTGCTTTGTATCCACATAGTACAGGGTAGATGGAAAGAAATAAATGAACTCAAGAATTATATCAGAAGAAAAATCTTTAGGACTTGTGGGTTGGATATAGGGTAGGAAGGAGAGGGATTCTTTAGGAATGACTCCAAGGTTTGCTGAAATGACTGAAAGGACAATAGACCCAGTCAGAAAAATTAGAGAATCATGGCTGAGGACAAAGTTTTGATAGACTGTGGAAGAGAAAATATCAAGAGTTCAATTTTGTAACAGTTGTGAAGCAGTTGGTTCTGAGAATTCTAAGTAACCATGTCAGTAATTCACTTGGATATTCAGGACTGGAGTTCCAAGCAGAGAACTGAGATGGAGATACAAACATATGTTTATGTGTATTATCCAATACTGCAAGTTATCAGTTAACAAATTACTGAAATTATAATCATGTGTAAGATCTGCCTGAAAACATGTATAGTGGAAAAAAAAAGAAAGGAAGCCTGGCACTTTTGAGGTCTTTGAAGACTCCAGCATAAACAGCAGTGGAAATTCTGCAGCAGAAACTGAGACTAACAGTTACAATGCTAGAAAGAAAACCAGAAGACGATGATAGAGAAGCTAGTGGCCAGTGGAGAGAGTCTCAAAGAGAAAAAAGGAATCAATACTTATAACTAAGTTTTTATAACAAAACAGATGAAGGCAGTGGTTGACTGAATTTAATGAGGTAGAGCAATTATACTGTTTTGCAAGTGGAAAGAGGGGAAAGCCATGGTGGAGTGAGTTGAAGAATGAGTAGACATGCGAAAATGGAGACACTGATGATTGAAACACTACTAAAATAGAAATAAGTTAGCTTTGTAGTTTAAATGGAACGTGAAGAGTTAAAGAAGAAGTTTTTGGTTGTTATTATTTTTTTCCCATGTGTTCTGTTTTAAGGTAGTAAAGATATGAGATAATTCAGTGGAGATGCAGGAAGAAGGGAGTACTGATAATGAGATTTCCTAAGAAAATAAAAAGTATAGGCTCCCCTGTGTGAAATAAATGTGCATCCTTTATGCTAACAGGACACATGTATAATTAGCTCATTAAATTGAGGAATTTTGTTTTGTCTTATTTATTTGTTTTCATTTTAGGGGAAAGTTAGAAGTTGCCTAGGTGTTAAGCCACCATGGAGTTGATTAAATAAAATATTGTATAATTATGAAATAAATTATGATTTGGCCTTAAAATTATCTATATTTTTACATTTTGAGCTAAAAATATTTTCACAGTAGTAGTGCTGTCCACAGTTTTCTTTTTGCCTTATGCTTAGCATAGGATTTTACATATAATGGGTGTTTAAAAAACACTGACTAAATAAGGAGAGAAATACAGTGTATAGAGTAAAAATTCTACTACACAAATAGGTATATAAACAATATTGACAGTTCTTCATTTTCTATAAATCAGCTTAGATTTAATGCAAAACTCTTATTTCATAGGGACTTATGCAAAATTCTCTCCATGTCAACCTGTGGTCTTCTGCTTCCAGAAGCTGTACCAGAGTTTTTGGGAGGTACCTCCCTGCACATAGCAATGTTTATCTGTGGGATAGCTACATTCTGGCTTCTGTGGCCCTTTCTAGTGTGTTATTTTGTCTCATGTGGGCAGTAAGAATCTTGGGCTGTAGGTTCAGGGTGTAGGGTCTGGCCTCTTAGTGCATCAAGTATCCTTGACTTCAGAGAATATCTTGAGTCCCGTCAGGGTACCTCCAGAGAATTAGCCTGGGCCCCATTGGCTTATACGACTCATACCTATCTCTCTCATATCCAGAAATGTTTAGCCAGTGACGCACCTCCTTTTTGTCCTCATTCTTCTCAATGGTTTTGGACTTTCGGGGACAAAAGACAGCTCTAGAATAAAACTGCCCTAAATCATAGAACATGCCACCTCTTTGGAATGGGGAGATTTTAGGGTCCGAAAAAGTAATATCTCAAATAGTATCTGGTCAAATATTTTAACTTTGTGAAAAAGTCATGAGAACGTGGGATGGGTAGATAGAGAAATGGGAAGATTGATAAAGCTTCTGTGTAGTGAGACACTGTGGGGATTTTAAAATTTTGTTGTTTTGCTTGACTCATTTTCTTTTTTGCTGTTATCTTTAATACTTTCTTTTATAACATATTATTGAATAAGTAAAATAAATAATGGAAAAAGAAAAAAATAATTTGAATATTCTAGAAACATAAATGGTTTTCCTTTGAAAAGTTCAGCATTGCCTAGAGCTGATACATGGGAGAGTCCACTAATAACTCCAGATTCTGAATGGCCAGGAATGTAAGTGAAAGAAACCCCCACTTCACATTGGGTCTTACAAGCTGTATGCAACTGTTGCCTTAGGGATACACTATATTAATTACATGCTCTACTTTTGAGAGCATTTTTTTCTAAATAGTCATATTGCATGTGTTACATACAGAATAAAATCAATTTTTTTTTCCAATGGACTCAATCCTGCTTTGCATTTAAGTAGTTTTCAGTTATATTTTGAAAAGGCACCCAATTACAGGTGGAGGACAGAGTTTAATAAACCACAGAGGAGGGAAATTTTATATGGGAAAAGGGATGTTCCATACCTTTGCCATTTCTAAAATTTATCATTTATCCATAAAGAGACTTGTGCATGTTGATATCCTTTTCGAATACATTCTTTTTTTTTTTTTTAATGTTTTATTTATTTCTAGGAGAGAGAGAGAGACAGCGTGAGCAGGGGAGGGTCAGAGAGAGAGGGAGTCACAGACTCTGAAACAGGCTCCAGGCTCTGCACTGGCTGTCAGCACAGAGCCCGACGCGGGGCTCGAACCCACGAACCGCAAGATCATGACCTAAGCGAAAGTCGGACGCTCAACCGACTAAGCCACCCAGGCGCCCCTCAAATATATTCTTTAATTGAACAAGCTTAGAAAATGTAGGCTCTATTCAGACGGTGATACTGTCCATGTTACTTGGTCTTCCAACATTTTCTTTTACTTCATTCTCTTAGCAGGGTGAGATTGGGAATGAGAATTCTGTATTCTTCTTTTCCCCTTAAGTAATCACTTGCTTTCACTAAATTCCTCTCGGTAATGCTGACAGGCATGTTGCCAACAACAGTGTTCACTGCTTATTGCTATTGACCCTGCTCTGCTGGACTCGAGGATATACACCAAAGGAGCATATTCTGATCTTCTCCATAGAGAAAGCTAAAGCGAGCCATGAAATGATAGCTACCTACTGTTACTTTAGTTTGATTCTGAGAATTATACATGACCGATCTTTAATCTTCACTTTGTATAAAACGCCCTTATCTCCTGAGGCCAATGAACTAGGAAGACTAAAGCAAAAGTAAATCCCATAAATATTCAAGGCTAATGACTCTTTCAAAACAAAATCTCACTATAATGATCTTTATGCATACATTTGAGAAGACTATCTTTTGTTCTCTTGTGCCTTTTGCAAATTCAGTTCCAGAAAGTAGCTGTCAACTATCAGGCCCAAACTTCAGTTTAAGGACTTTGGGGAGCAGTTTAAGGACTTTGGGGAGCAGTCACTGGATACAGAAGCAGAAAAAATAAGCTGTAACTAGGGGCACCTGGGTAGCTCAGTCGGTTGAGCGTCTGACTTCGGCTCTGGTCATGATCTCAGGGTTGGTGGGTTCGAGCCCCATGTCGGGCTCTGTGCTGACAGCTAGCTCAGAGCCTGGAGCCTGTTTCAGATTCTGTGTCTCCCTCTCTCTCTGACCCTCCCCTGCTCACGCTGTCTCTCTCACTCTCTCGGGAAATAAACAAAACGTTAAAAACAAAAAATTAAAATAAGCTACAACTAGAAGAGCCAGGGATTCAGTGAAGCTGAGCAAAAACACCAAGCAGTGATCCACAATAGGCAAACAAACAAAAAACAGGTATCCAGAGGCAAATACAAATTGAATATCACCATAAAACAGCAGCTTGGAAGTCATGTTATTAAGCAAAAGTTCCAGGCACAGGGCTTCTGGGAGTTAGGCTAAAACAGAGCTCCCCAAAACGTGAGACCCACAATAGTGAAGGAAGAAGAGAAGATTTTAGGCTTTGCTTGGAGTCGCTATTCAATAAAAGTGAATTAAATTGTAATCACTTCATTTTACTTTTAATTACCTTTCAAGACTTTCCAGAGAAAAAGTTGCAATTTAAAGCTATATGTTTTATAACTCCCCAGTAATTTATTGCTTATCAGAAGGAGACATAGTCTCTGGCTTAGAGGCTTTAGATGCTGTGCTTTTTATCATATGTATTTTATATCATCTCCTATTATGGCAACTAATATTTTCCATTTTAATGACATAAATTGTTCTTTCAGACATATTTAAAGTGAATTTATTTAAATAGAAGCATTAGATAGTAATAATTGTAATGTTTTAATAGTTTTAATGAGCTGATCCTTAGATGTGGCAGAAGTACTAAAGATGGCACTCAGATGATAGAATTTGAGACATAATGTTTTGAGTATGATGATACACACTCTTGCATATACACCAGTTTCCCCCATCAGTCTGAAGCTGTTTCTATTTCATAAAAGGCTGAGAATACTGGACACATACACGTGCACACAGTGACACACAAATAAATGTTTCTGTGAAATGAAGAAAGAGGGGAACCTATTTCCAACTTTGATTCTTATCCAGTAAAGAAATTTAAAATGAAACAATAGCATCAAACAATGCAAGCAACAAAAAAACTGTCTATCTTATGTTTGTAACTCCTCTGAGTTAATGTGCCCACCTAAGTGATCTATTTTCAAATGGTCAATGCATTCCCCTTGGCTAATAACAATAGCATTGGGTGCTACACATGGCCAGATTTCATTGTTTCTCATTGCCATGTGTAGCAACATGGATGGACCTTGAGGGTGTTATGCTGAGCGAAATAAGTCAGGCAGAGAAGGACAAATATCATATGTTTGCATGTATAGGAGGATTAGGAAGAACTTGACGGAGGAACAAGGGGGAGAAGAAGGGCGGAAATGGTGGGGGAAAGGGAGAGAGGCAAACCATGAGAGACTCTTGAATGCTGACAAAAACTGAGAACTGATGGATGTGGGGGGGTGGTGATGAGCATGGAGGAGGGCACTTGTGGGGATGAGCACTGAGTGTTATGTGGAAACTAATTTGACAATAAACTATTTGTAAGAAAAAAAAACAATAGCATTGGGTGATACTAATATTCTGATCTCAGGCAGTATTAAGGTTTAAATATACTGAAAACAATATTGCTTTATTCATAGTGTTTTTAGACTAGGAAGCTTTTTATGTAATTGAAGTGTTTATTTATTTAATTTGGTATAGTTGACACACGAAATTACATTAGTTTCAGAAATACAACAGTGATTCAACAACTTTATACATTATGGTTAAATCTATGAATAAAGAAATATACTCTCTGTGATACTGTGAAGCAAAAACAAGTTAGAATTGCAGTAGACTGTCATAAATCAGCCTCTATTCTAATAATAAGAAAAGAGCTGTCTTTTCTTTCATATTTGGTAACATATTTAACTTTATATCTAGTAGTCCTGTCAATCTAAACCCACTGTGTTTTTTAACAATTGAAATGTAACATACATACAAAAAAAGTGCATACCAGAATAGCACAGTTCAAGGAACTTTCACAGTCTAAACATGTTTATGAAACAAGCAGCCCATCCTTACTCATTACAGTCACTGTAGTCTGACAAGGGTAACTGATATCCTGCTTGTAATAGTGTAGATTAGTCTTCACACATTTGTTAATTTACAAAAGTGTGATAATGTAGAATATACCATTTTATGCCTTTATGATTTCTTACATTCAAAAATATATTTCTGAGATTCAACATTATGTTTTTGAGTGCAATTGTAGATCGTTCATTTTTAGGCTATACGTTATTTTGGAAAAGATGTTGAACCTCACTCAGGAATTGCAAATTTAAACTACATTGAGATAATATTTTTATCTATCAGACTGGCAAAATTCAAAAAAAAATCAAACAACAGAATGGTAATGGTAACACAAGAATGCACATATGTTCAAATTCACCAAATTGTATACATGAATTATATGCAGTGTTTTGTAGACTGATTATACACTTCAATAAAGCTGAAAGAAAGAAGAAATAGGGGAAGTAACGCTTGTCTGAGGATGCCTTCTGGTAATGTTTCATTTTATTTTAAGGTATATAGGAGAAAATTGAAATGCCATTCCAACAAAAACAAATTAATTCATATTTCAAATAAATACCATAACTACCCTAAAGGTTAATAAAAAAAACCTAATCTCAAACACAATATAAATTAATAAATCAAGAATTAATAAATGAATAACAAATAAACCAATAAACAAATAGGGAAAATAAAAAAGCTCTTCTTTCTAACATAAGGCCAAGTAATAAATGTGGAAATAATTATCAGATTATGATGACAACAATCATCATAGTAGATTCAAGCAGGAATAATTAATAAATGGTAAAATTAATAAGTGAACATTTGAGAATTGAGAGTTATATATATGATCTTAAAGTATTTCTGTACATGAATTTATTAATTATAAAGGGAAACATAAGTGTACCGTGAAGCAATGTCGCAGAAAACCACCCTAACCAAGATATCCACATTAATATTACCAATAATGGGAAAAATTGGCCTCGCACTCCACATGATATTGTTGCTGAGAAAACCATAACATCATTCCTGTGATATCCTGATCCTAACTGTATCCTCTAAATCTAATTATGAGAAAACAACAGTGATCCCAAAGTGAGGGACTTTTTACAAAACAATCGTCCTGTATTCTTCAAAAATATCAGTATACTGAGATTCAAGCACTGCAAATGTATTTCAGAATCAAGAGTCTAAAGAATCAACTGGATGCAATAAACTACCTGGGATTTTATTTTATAAAGGGCATTACTGGGAAATGGATTAAATTAGAATATTATCAGCCCGTTAGAGAATTGAATCAAATTAATTACCAGACTTTTTAAAATTTTACTCTAGTTATGTAAGATAATGTCCTTGACCTTTAGAAAACCAAATTTAAGTATTTCAGATTAATGGAAATTGTGTCTAAAAATTCCTGTCCAATGGCTGTGGGGAAAATATTCACCTATACCATACATAGAGAATATAAATCATAAAATATCAACTACCATTATACACATTCATATGCATATGTATACATATATATTATGTATATATGCATATATGTGTATTATATATCTACATATAATACATATGTATTAAAATTTGGGGTATCTGAGTGGTAAAAGGTATGTAGAATTTTTTGCATATTGGTATTATTTAGCTTTTATTTAAGTCTGAAATTGTGTCAAAATGAAAAGAAAAAAATTTTTTAAAAGTCAAGAAAAGCACACAACTTTTTAAAATAGTGTCATAAGATCAGGTGCCTCTCCTTAGTAGAAAGTGGAATCATAGAATTTCAGGCTAGGAATGTAGTAAAAGTAAAGTTTGACAGGTACTTAGGTGTCAATTGCTATGGCAAACAGGCTGATTTTGCCTGCTGGCATTTCTTTTCTCCAGAACTTTGTAAATTAGTCATGTACATATGTGCCAAAATGTACACTCTTGTACTTTAAAGTTGTAGCCTGGAACTGGACAAAAACCTCCACGTTTCTTTGAAAATCCTCCTGAACTTGAAAGCCTATTTATTCTTCAGCCCTACTGATGACTAGGAAGGGGACATCAGTTAATTGAGACAGTTTTGTACATTCTTATTTTCAAATATGATTTACCTTCAGTAAAATAATCATGCTGACTTTCATAAAGTTTCTAGTGGCTTTTATATAATAACAATGAGCTTAAATTTGCAAGGTTTGCTTGACTTTTACAAGTGTTTTAACATGGACATAGAAATCTTTTCAATGTATTTACATAATTAGTACTTATTTAAGACTGATATACAAGCTTAATTATTTAAAATGCAAGCAAGATTTAATTAACAAATATGCTAATTGTGCTAATTTAGGAATTAGGCTCAATTCAGTCTTCTTTGGAAAAGTTTGAAAGGGAGTGGATTGTAGTCAAACATAAAAGATGTAAAAATACGAGAGTTTCTTTGACATATGTTTTTTGATTTCAGTATCTCATTGTTAGCATTTAGAAATTGTGTATTTTGTGTGAAATACCTGTGTATTTTGCAAAGTTTAAAAATGTCATTTGACATTATCCCAGCTTATTGTTTTTTCAGTAGGAAATATACAATAAGACATGGCTTGAACAGCCAAGCTGACCTTTAAATTTAAAAAAAAAAATTTAAAGAAAACAAACAGTGTTAGTGTATTTGATTTGACAGACCTCAAAGAGAAGTTAAACTTCTTGTTAACAGCTAGAGGGAAAAACAAAGTGAGACACCGGCTTACAATTATAACCTTTGCTGAAGAAAATATTGTCTCTGAAAGCCAGCACATCAAAGCTTCCACTTAGATATTCATAGCTATTATTTCTTATATCAGTAAATCAATGGTGACAACAATTGATAACTAGTCCAAAGTTCTACTGAAAATAAAAATTAGTAATTTGTGGCTACAAAGGGCCTCAATAAAAAGACTTTCTTGACAGGAAATTTCTGACATGGATGGAAGGAATTTTTTTTTTTCTTTTGAGAAATCTAATTTTCCAGGGCTTCATGTGAGCCTTTTGGCAAATGTAATCTAAGTGGAGACATTTATATTCAATACATTCTTATTAAGAATTTACTATATGCCAGACTAATCTGAAAATATTTCATTGAAGACAAATTTTTTAAATATTATGTCAGTGTGTGAGTGGTAAACTGGGCTGATATTTATAGAAGAGTATGTACAGAATACAAAACAAATTATGACATTTTAAAAAATGACAGGAAGAAAGTGTCAGTTGTCAGAGACTACAGATTATTGCACCTCATTCTCTTACATCTCTTAGATTCCTATAGAAGCTAAATTAATCTGGAGTATTTTACTTAATAATTTTTTGATTTAAAGAAAAACTGGTAGTCTCCAGTAGGTCAATTTCTCAAAGCCTTTCTTTTCTTTACAATAGTCTTTGTGTAGTTTATATGAGATACATCAACAGGTGCCCTTTCGTATCCAACTGGGTTAAAATGAGGATACAATTTTTCCATCATACTTAAGAGTCTAAACACCATAATTTCACTCCTTGAGGACTAGCTTTGTGTTATAGTATTTCTATTCCATACAATGTATATGTATAATTGTGCATATTTTCAGTCTTTTTTCCCTTCTTTAATTGTATTTCTTTTTTAATGTTTATTTTATTTTTGAGAGAGAGAGAGAGAGAGAGAGCACAGGAAGGGGCAGAGAGAGAGGGAGACACAGAATCTGAAGCAGGTTCCAGGCTCTGAGCTGTTAGCACAGAGTGCGATATGGGGCTCAAACTCAAAGATCACTAGATCATGACCTGAGCTGAAATCATCCACTTAACCAACTGAGCCACCCAGGCACCCCTCTCTTTCCTAATTTGAATGAAAATAAATGTTATTAAGACTACCCAGAATTTGAAGAGAAAGGAAGCCATGGTAATATCATCTACAAATCAAACAAATATGAAATTTATGTATCAAAGTTACATGAATTTGGTTTAGCTCTTTATTTGCATTAAGTAAATAATATGCTTTCTTACTCTATTTTAAAATAAGGTGTTAATTCTTTAGCAAACTAACAGAGAACAATGTTTCATGAAATTGTTTGATACTTAGGAATTTTAAATAATAGAGCAAAGGAGAGAGAGGAAAAAATAGGAGAGAGAAAAATAGGAGTTTGTTTATAGAAAACTAACAATGTTTAGGGAAATTTTGAGGAATAAACATGGGAGCAAGCTAAGGGAATCTTTGTTTTAAAAGCTGGATCTTAAGAATGGCTAAATGAAGCATCATATTCTTTGATTCCTGTGAAGAGCAGATAAAACAGAAGAAAATAAGACTCCCTTGCATGAAAGGATGAAGGTGGCTCCAACCACACTGAATCAGTTAAAGCAAACTTTATATTGGTTTTTGTTCACAAATGTCATGTCCACTGCATTTTGACTTTGGTTTCATTTCATTTCAAACCCTAGGAAACCTGAAACTCAAAATAAAATTCCTACCCTTTGCTGAGCTCTGTGGGTTTGGAAACTTCTCTAGGGTTTAGTTCATTTTTTCATTCTTACCAACTGGCATAAGAATTGGACACCAACCCCAAAAGAAACCACAAAAATTGGTCTCACAACAGCCCTGACTATCAAGAGAGAGCAAAATGTTAAGTTTATAGGTTCACTGAATAGTTCAGGGTTTTGGAAACTATTCACATTATACTTGGCCCTTTTTATCTCTATTTTCAACCCCAAACTAAAAAAATCCCTTAGGATTTAAGGTTTCAGTTTTAGGACAGAAGCTTGGATCTTAACAACAGAAATTTTCTTACATAGTTACTCAAGGAAAAAATTGTATATGTTTGAATCTTGTGAAAAGATAAATTTAAAATTTATATAAATTTATATCATAAAATAACTATGAAAACTTGTAAAGTGCAAACTAATCCTATTATGGACCAAGACTGATAGACTATCACTGAGTCATTCACTAGATTATCCAAACTATGATGAGTTGTATACAGTTAGATATTTAAGCAGTTAAATCATTTAGGAAAATTAAAATACACTTAATGTTTTTGGAGTAGTTAAAATTTTAAGTACAATATAAATAAAATTTATTATTGACCTCTACTGAAGGCTTGGAACTAACATGGCAGTTACATTGGCAGTGATTGCAGGAGTAAACAAAAGTAGGCAAAAGCAACTCATGTTCATCTTTTCTCCTCCAAAAATAATCTACCCATTCTCTTTTCTGAGCTATGGAATGAAGGTTATCAGCTCCTCTCATATTTGAGTTCCACTAATGTCTTCCCATTCAAATCTACATTATTTACTTTGTTTAAAAAACCAACGTAGGGGTGCCTGGGTGGCTCAGTTGGTTAAGCTTCTGACCTCGGCTCAGGTCATGATCTCATGGCTCCTGAGTTTGAGCCCTGCATCTGGCTCTGTGCTGACAGCTCAGAGCCTGGAGCCTGCTTTATATTCTGTGCATGTTTCTCTCTCTGCCCCACCCCCACTTGCACTCTGTCTCTGTCTGTCTCTCAAAAATGAATAAACATTAAAAAATTTAAAAATTAAAAAAATAAAACCCAACATCAAAAACAATGCCAAATTCAAAATATCTTCTATTGACTAGCTGCCTTGTTAGGATTAAATTTGGATTGAATTTGGCTCCTTAATTAACCTATACATACACACAAACACACAATCACATTTTAGTGGCTTAATAAAATAAGAGTTTTATTTATTTATTTGCACAAACAGAAAAACCTGTAGGTAAAACGAAAGGACAGATAGAGTTTTCTAGGTAACTAATCAAGGACACAGTTGCCTTCCTGTTTCCTATTTCTTTTCTTTTACGATATAGCTTTTTCTTTACTTCCTAAATTTTTTTTTTTGTAAGGAAGAGCGGATAATAGCCAACAGAAAAAATTTTTTAACTTATCTATCTTCTTTTTACTTCACTGCAGTAAAGACATATGCAGATAACATGAGACTTAACTTTTCTTAACAATTTTTTAAGTTTACAAAACACTATCATTAACTATAAGTCTCTGTCCTTTTTAATGAACTTTTTTGGAACACCTAACCAACTGTCTACTTATTTTACTTTGGCCAGAATGCATCAAATGGCAACTTTCTATAGGAAGATAGTCTGTGGAGGCAAGTATTTTTAGTTGGACCCAGTATCACAATTTAAAAATAGGCATGTTTTTATTAAGGCAAAAGAAAGGAACCAGTACCTTATATTTAGTCACAACCATCACTGTCTACTGAATGTAGCTGATTTTTAAAAATTCAAAACAATGATTTTTTTCCATTTATTTGTATATATCTAAGAATTAAGGGTTATGTGAAACCATAACTTAGTTGAGAATTTTCCAAAGATACAGAATGATATGATCCTTTAGGTAAAACAAACCACACTAAATAATATGATAAATAAATCCAAATCTACAAAATATAGTGGAACTCTGGCAGGGGCGGGAGGTGGGGAGTCAAAAGATATCCTAAAGGAAACAATAGAGAGAAGGAAAAAAATCACAAAGGGGAGGGAAACAATATCTACAAATTAACGATAATTTAGTTAAGAGCTTTAATATATAGGTAAAACCAAATAAGCATTAGTTACTAGTTAGGGGGAGTGACAGTTAAACAAGATATAACTAAAAGAATACATTAAGGTAATGTAAAATGTATATGGAAGGTAATTTAAAATGTTTTAAAGACTGATTTTGGCAACAGAATAGACTTGCTGATCATGTTTAAAATTTGCGATGTTGTAGGTATCCATGTTAGAAAAACAGGGTTAACCTTAAAAAAGATGAAATTAGAATATAAAGCACATAGGAATAAAGGGTGACCTGGTCACTCCAGGGAAAAATCAATAAATGGACAAAGAAAATAAAGTAAAAGCATAACACATAGAATACAAAATAAGATCGTGAGAAAAGGTATAAATGCATCAGTAATAATAAGAAACTGTTTAAACTCCAAAAATACTTCAGTAGAGCAAAAGCTTAAAAATATTACAATGCAAAGTTTACAAACATGACAAAAATATGTCTCAGAAATATTCAAAGTATAGGGATTGAAATATGAACTAATTAAATAAAACATACATAAATATTAATGTTGGTTACAGTCTTTTGAGAAAAATTATAGATATGAAGAATATTGTTACTTTTAATATTTATTTTACTACTGTGGCACTCTTAAAGATTCACAAAATATGCTATAAAATATTAATGAATCTATTTAAAAAATTACAAATAATTCCTCAGGAGGAATATTGAAGTCTAAGCATGCTACATATATATAATGAAACAAGAGAATAATTGACAAATATTTTGAATTTTTTTCAAGAATTTCATTGGTAAAAAGACAAAAATACAGTATTGTAAAGGATAAATAATGCATTTGATTTAATGAACATACAGAACCCTGTTCACCAGTTAGAGACTATATATTCTTTTAAAGTACAAATGAAACATTTGGTGATATGAATCATAAAATAAAGAATTGACAGTAGAATATACAGAAAATACTGTATGAACACAGAGAATGCTTTTAGACATTAAAAAGAAACAAAACTGGTACATTTGAAACTTTTTAAGGTGTGATTGGTAATGTATTAGTGAAAGAATAACTTATAACTAAAATTATAATTATTTAGAATGGCACATTAATGTACCTATATCTATGTCATCTATATCTAAATAGATAGTCATGAATCTATCTATAGACAGATAGACATAGATATAATGTAAGATGCATCAAAAGCAGCACACAGGGGCATTTATAGCCCTAAGTGCAAAATTTGAAAAAAAAAAAAAAAAAAGTAATGACCCAAGACTATGACTCATGAAATAGGAATGAAGAAAAGAATGGAGGGTGGAACCCAAAGGGAGAAACAGAAGATGAATCAAAGTGGAGGAAATAAGTTATAGTAATTAAAGTAGAAAATAACTAAATAGAAAATAAGAACATATTAGAGAGGTTTAGCAAAGCCCAAAAATACCTTATGGAAGAGGAAAAAGTAGGCATATGTGACAAAGAGAAATTTAAGTTGTAATTATTATGAATTAAAAAGAAACATTAGTATTACAGAATGAATATTTGTGTCCCTCAAATATTTTTATGGTTAAGTCACGCAGAGAAAGACAGATACCATATGCTTTCACTATAGGTGGATCAGGAGAAACTTAATGGAGAACCATGGGGGAGAAGAAGGGGGAAAATAGTTGGGGAGAGGGAGGGAGGCAAACCATGAGAGACACTTGAATGCTGAGAACAAACTGAGGGCTGATGGGGGGGAGAAGGGATGGAGGGGTGGTGATGGGCATGGAGGGGGGTACTTGTGGGGATGACCACTGGTTGTTATATGGAAACCAACTTGACAATAAACTATGAAAGAAAATAACAATAATATAAATAAAACGTACAATTCAAAAATAAATAAATTGTACAATTCAAAAATATTTTTATGGCTTTATTGGAATATAATGACATATAAAATTGTTAGATACTTAAAATGTACATCATGCTAATTTGATATACATATACCTTCTGAAATGCATTGTATTTTTATACATTGAATATAGACATACCTCTGAGATATTGTGAGTTCCATGGAAATATTGTGCATTCTGTTACAGACCACTGCAAATCTCTGTCCCTCTCCTGCATTATCTCTCTCTCAAAAAAAGTAAAAAATAACTTTAAAAAATTGAATAAACCAAGAGCTCAGAAGGAGATCCAAATCATTTAAAACTTGATATATGGCATAAGTACTGTGATTTTATAAGGAAAGGGTGTAATGGATACATAGTCAATATATATCATTGATATCTTTGCAACACATATGAGTAAATTGTTCCTATTTTACATAGTACTCCAAAACAAATTCCACATGAATTAATGAAATAAATGTGAAAAGAAATACCTTATAACAGAACACAATGTAGGAGTAATCAGTCACCTCTAGGAGTTTAAAATATCAAAGTGTCTCGATATTACTTAAAAAGCTAAACAATCTAATTAAAAGTTGGAAAATAAATATAAACAGTTCATAACAATGGATTATTAATGCATATGAAAATAGAATTATTTAAATATGAAATATTATTCATTGTTATGTAAAGTTGGGATTCCAAGGTCATGCAGGTTGTACAAACCTGAGGACCACACTTTCACTAACACTGGCTAAACAATCTATGTGCAAAAGAATGCTGTAATTCCTGTGGACAACTGATAAATCAGAAGCTTCAGAAAAGTGAATCACAGGGGCAAATGGGTCACTCAGTTGAGTGATGTCCAACTTCTTCAGCTCAGGTCATGATTTCACAGCTCATGGGTAGGAGCCCTGAGTTGGGCTCTGTGCTTACAGCTCGGCGCCTGGAGTCTGCTTCAGATTCTGTGTCTCCCTCTCTCTCTGCCCCTCCCCTCCCCATGCTTTGTCTCTCAAAAATAAATAAACATTAAAAAAAAATTAGGGACACCTGGGTGGCTCAGTAGGGTAAGCATCTACCTTCAACTCTGGTCATGATTCACAGTTCATGGGTTCAAGCCTCTCTGACCCTCCCCTGCTCATGCTTGGTCTCTCTCTCTCTCTCTCTCTCTCTCTCCATCTCTCTTTCTCTCAAAAATAAATAAAACATTAAATTTTTTCTAAATAAAATTAAAAAGTGAATCATAGAAATAAAGTCTTCTTCAGTGGTACATTGAAATATCATTTAGTTATTAAAGTTAATAAACCAAATTTAGCTGTATCAACCAGAATGCATTTGGGAAAATTAATGCTGATTTTAAAATATTGCAAGAAAATACTTACACTATGATAGTATGTTAAATTAAAACACACCGTCCTTTAAATGTGGCTATGTCTAAGCGATAGCTTACATAATATATAAATCATGCAAATGAATTATATATACCAACCTAAATATAATGGTTTCCTCTAGGACTGGAGGAAGGAATGTGAGATGTGTGGAGTAGGTTTTATCTATAATTCTCCATGTGTTTAATAATAAGAAATATAATAAAACTATTAGAATTTTCAATTATAACAAAATAGTGAAAATTTTAAGTACATGGGTAAGTACATGGGTACTTGGTATGTTATCTCCTGTATGTATGAAACATTGCATAATTAAAATAGTTTTAAAATATAGTCACCTTATCAATAATAATTTCTCAATAGAATATAGATACATATTACTAAAATGATTTTTAATATAATGGCCTTTCCTTAAATATTACCTGATTAGCATCTGTGAGCAATTGAAAATCAAATCAAAACCATTCTTAAAATTTAGCTGTGATGGGAAATGTAAATCAGAACCATGATGAGATATCACCTGATCATACCTATCAGAATGGTAAAATCAAAAGCAAGAAATAACAAATGTTGGCGAGGACATGGAGAAAAAGGAACACTTGCACACAGAGGTGGGAATGTAAATTGGGGAATCAGTATGGAGTTTCCTCAAAAAATTAAAAATAGAAATGCTAAATGACCCAATAATTCCACTATTGTGTACTTACTCAAATAAAATGAAACACCAACCTGAAAAGATATATACTCCCTTATTTTATTGTAGCATTACTTAAAATAGCCAAGATATGAAAGCAACCCTTGTGTGCATAGATAGAAAAATGAACAAAGAAGGTGGAAATATGGACTATTAGCCATAAAAAAGATGAGTTCCTGCCATTTGATGTACATACAGGGTATTATGCTAAGTGAAATAAGTCAGACAGAGAAAGACAAATATCATATGTTTTCACGTATATGTGGAATCTGAAAACCAAAACAAATGAACAAACCAAAGGCAGAAACAGACCTATAAATACAGAGAAGAAACTGATGGCTGCTGGAGGATGGTAAAACAGGTGAAAGGTAGTGGGAGATATAGACTTCCAGGTATGGAATGAATAAATCATGGGAATAAAAATTCCATATAGGGAATATAGTCAATGATATTGTGAAAGCATTGTATGGTGACAGATGGTAGCTACTCTTGTGATAAGCACAGCAGAATGTTTGCACTGTACACCAGAAATTAATGTAACGTATGTCAACTATACTCACATTTTTAACATAAGTAAATAAATAAATAAATACAGCACAGGGTGAGGGGAGACTTCCACTATCTATGTTAAGCTATCTGAGGAGGCTGAGCATGCGAATCAAGAAATGAACAATATTTTTCCTGTTGTTTAAAATAAAATAAAAGTGATGGGCCAAAAAAACAAAAACATAACTATAATGGTTAATTTTATGAATCAACTTGGGTAGGCTATGCTGCCTAGTTAATCAATCAAATACTCATCTTAATACTGTTCTGAGGTATTCTGTAGCTGTGGTTAACATCCACCATCACCTAACTTTAAGGAAAGGAGATTATCCTCAATAATGTGGGTGGGCCCCATCACTTATTCAAAGGCTTTTAAAGCAAAACTGAGGTTTTCCTGAGGAACAAGAAATTCTCTTTCAAGAATGCCAGGCAGCTTTAACCCCTGACTGAGAGTTTTTAGCCTGAAGGAATATTCTACAGACTTCAAACCGGCCTCACAATTGTGTAAGGCAGTTCTTTGAAATAAATTGTTTATGTGTGTCCGTGTGTATTCTATTGTTTTGTTTCCCTGGAGACAGAGAGTGATACAAACGTAAATCATGATTCCATATCAGTTAATTCCTAAAGAAATTCATTAAGTATTGTATAACTTTATTTTAATTTAGTTTAATTTTGAGTTTTGTGTAAGAGTATGTGTGTACGCATGTATGTGTGCATATATGCCTCTGTGTGTGTCAGAGACTTTTTGCTGATCTCTTTTTGTTTTTATCTCTTCCAGCTTCTTGTCTGTAAAAAGCTGTAGCTTAAGGATATAACATCATTCCTCACTTTGCAAACAAAAATCACAATTTGTTCAAGTTTACATTCCTAAGAAATTGACCCCATGCCCAGCTAAGGGGTAAATCTTATAAATCTGGGCCTGTTATGATAATATGATTTCTCTTTCCAGTAATTGATTAAAGGTTGAGCATATGGCAAATTTGGGGGCATTGGTACACAATGATAGGTCTACTGAGCAGTCTACAGGAACACTAAAAGAGATAGTTCCTTTCCTCTCTCTGCATATTTTTTTGTCGGATGAAATGCCTGGAATTGAAACAACCATTGTCCAAGTCTGATGGGAGCCAGGCTGAGTTAAACAAGCCTTTTGGGATATTTCACATTTCTTCCTTTTTAGCCATTCTAGGCTAAATTTTTCCGTTACTTATAGCCTAAGTCACCATAACCTATATAAACTTTCATGTGTTTCTTTAGAAATTGTGACATAATATATAACACCAGCTACCAAATCCACTGCATTTCAACTGACAGGGTAATTTAAGACTTGAACATTAATATTACAGTATACTCCATGAAACCTAATATCTTGGAAAAGACTCTTCAAAGATCCAGTTTGAGTGAATTCAACTAATGACACTTAATTGCGGATTTTTTTGGCTGGTTTCAGTCAATTGAAGGCATTATTAATGTGGAGTGCAAATGGATCTAAATTCAAAAAAGCATTCATTCCAATTCTATTCTCATAATGCTGATAGAGTATAGACCAATCTTTGTTAACTACTGAAAATACTTCTCAACCATATCTGATTAATTGAGTAGACTGATAGAAATCTCTATTTGAAGAGTAGAGTATTGCCTTATCAGATTGCTCACCTTTGATTCTCTTTCCAAATTAGAAGAATTTATAGAAGAATTACCTGAAAATCTATGTCACTAATCACCATTCATTTTCTTTTATATACTGCCTAAGATAGGAATGTTAACTGTTTTATATTTTTAATGAAAATAGAATATAATGCAGTCTGTATTCTCTCTTGCTATGGATCTGAGCTAAATATTAAAATGACAAAAATGGCAACAACAACTAAAACAACTTTTTAATCTCAAAGCTTTGTTTAAATACCAATAACTACACAGCTATCTCTATGAATCATGCCTGTCTCAATTCACTTAAGTATTGCAGATATTTAGCACACTATATATTTTCAACACTTAGTAATGAATGGGAGTTCTCAGCTGTGTGTGTTTCACTGTTTGTTCAATATTCTATATCTCACCCATCAGATTTACTTTCAATATTTTTACATTAAGATTTTTTGTGGGTTTTGTTTTGTTTTCTGTTTCTTTTTTATTTCAAGTTAGTTAACATATGGTATAGTCTTGGCTTCAGGAGTAGAACCCAGTAATTCATCTCTTACATGCAAAACCAAGGGCTCATTGCAACCATCAACCATTTAATCCATCATCCCACCCACCTCCCCTCCAGCAATGCTCAGTTTGTTCTCTGTTTTTAAGAGTTTCTGATGCTTTGTCTCCCTCTCTGTTTTTATCTTATTTTTCCTTCTCTTCCCCTATGTTCGTTCATCTGTTGAGTGTCTAAAATTTCACATATGAATAAAATCATAGGATATCTGTCTTTTTCTGACTGACTTATTTTGCTTAGCATAATATACTTTATTTCCATCCACGTTGTTGCAAATAGCAAGACTTCATTCTTTTTCATTTCCAAGTAGTTTTCCATTGTATATATAAACCACATCTTCTTTATCCATTCATCACTCAATGGACATGTGGGCTCTTTCCATAATTTGGCTATTGTTGATAGTGCTGCTGTAAACATTAGGGTTCATGTGCCCCTTCAAATCAGCATTTTTCTAATCTTTGGATAAATACCTAGTAGTGCAATTTTTGGGTTGTAGGGTAGTTATATTTTAAACTTTTTGAGGAAAGTCCATACTGTTTTCCAGAGTGGTTGCACCAGTTTGCATTCCCATTAACAGGGCAAAATGGTTCCCTTTCTCCACATTCTCTCCAAAATCTATTGTTTCCTGAGTTGTTCATTTTAGCCATTCGGTGCAAAGTGGTATCTCATTGTGGTTTTGATTTGGATTTCCCTAATGATGAGTGATGTTGAGCATCTTTTCATGTGGTTGCTAGCCATCTGGATGTCTTTGGAAAAACATGTCTTCTGCCCATTTCTTCACTGGATGATGTGTTTTATGGGTGTTGAATTTGATAAGTTCTTTATAGATTTTGGATACTAATCCTTTATCAGATATGTCATTTGCAAATATCTTCTCCCATTCTATCAGTTGTCTTTTAGATTTGTTGATTATTTCCTTTGCTGTGTAGAAGCTTTTTAGTTTAATGAGGTCCCAGTGGTTCATTTTTGCTTTTATATCCCTTGCCTCTGGAAACATGTCAAGTAAAATGTTGCTGTGGCCGAGGTCAAAGAGGTTGCTGCCTATTCTCCCCTGTCAGAGTTTGATGGTTTTCTGTCTCACATTTAGGTCTTTCTTCCATTTTGAATTTGTTTTTGTGTATGGCATAAAAAAGTGATCCAGTTTCATTCTTCTGCATGCCACTGTCCAGTTTTCTCAGTGCTGTTTGCACAAGAGACTGTCTTTTTTCCACTGGACAATATTTCCTGCTTTGTTGAAGATTAGTTGGCCATATATTTGTGCATCCACTTCTGGTTTCTCTATTATGTTCCATTGATCTGTGTGTCTTTTTGTGCCTGTCCCATATTGTATTGATTATAGCTTTGTATTAGAGCTTAAAGTCCAGATTTGTGATGCCTCCAGGTTTGGTTTTCTTTTTCAACATTACTTTGGCTATTTGAGGTCTTTTCTTTTCTTTTCTTTTCTTTTTAATATTTTTATTTATTTCTAGGAGAGAGAGAGAGACAGCGTGAGCAGGGGAGGGTCAGAGAGAGAGGGAGTCACAGACTGAAACAGGCTCCAGGCTCTGAGCTGGCAGTCAGCACAGAGCCCGACGCGGGGCTCGAACCCACGAACCGCGAGATCATGACCTAAGCGAAAGTCGGACGCTTAACCGACTAAGCCACCCAGGCGCCCCATGGTCTTTTCTGGTTTCATAAAATTTTTAAGATTGTTTTTTCTAGCTCTGTGAAGAATGCTGGTGTTATTTTGATAGAGATTGCATTGAATGTGTAGATTGCTTTGGGTGGTATCGACATTTTAGCAATATTTCTTCTTCCAATCCATGAGCATGAATGTGTTTCCATTTTTTTGTGTCTTCAATTTCTTTCACAAACTTTCTATAGTGTTTAGTGTATAGATCTTTAAGCCAGACTTCTTTTGCTAGGTTTATTCCCAGGTATCTTATATTTTTTGGTGCAATTCTAAATGGGGTCAATTCCTTGATATCTTTATCTGCTCCTTCATTTTTGGTGTATAGAAATGCAACCAATTTCTGTACATTGGTTTTATATCCGGTGACTTTGCCAAATCCGTGTATCAGCTCTGGCAGTTTTTTGGTGAAGTCTCTTAGGTTTTCCATGTAACATATCATGTCATCTGCAAAGAGTGAGAGTTTGACTTCCTCCTTGCTGATTTGGATGCCTTTTATTTCTTTTTGTTGTCTGATTTCTGAGGCTGGGACTTCCAGTACTATATTGAATAACAGTGATGAGAGTGGACATTCTGTCATGTAGGAAAGGCCCACATCTAATATTATCCTCAATGGGGAAAAACTGAGCACTTTTATTTATTTATTTATTTTTGAGTGTGCTACTTAGGTAATAAAGAAGTTGACTAAATTTAGTATTCTAACAATCACATAAAGGAATGAGTCACAGAAGTTTAGAGTTCATTTTGGGTTTTCTCCCCACGGTGGGGCTATATCATAAGAGATCAGACTTTTTCACTAGGGAGCAAAAAAAATGTCATTGGTTTCTCATATTTTCTCTTATGTCACTATAGCCAGAGAGGAGTCCTATAATCTGCCTCCGTGAGAGTTGATAATGGGGAGGATGAATCCATTTTAGATTGGTTCTTAGGATTTATTGGGCTGAGTTTTTCTCACCCAATTTTTTTCTGTTTTCACCACTCAGTTTTCTATTTTCACCAAATCTTTTCAATATTCCCAATCTCCATGCCCTCCTCTGCTTTCCATCTCCGACAGAATGAGAGAGGCCAGTTTTCTGCCTACATATCCAGGAAAGGTGACCTAACTTCCGACACAAACTTCTAATTAATCATCCTATGTTCAACCAATCCATACATCCTGGCCTTCAGCAATACCAGGAACCTCAAATTCCTGAGGGTGTCTGAGATTTTGTGAGCTTAATGGTCTTGCTTGTTAGTATCTTTACCCTGCCACAGTTGGTCAGATTTAGATGTTCTTCAGTGTGAAATGTAGGTTAACATGTGTCCTTCATTTGTCTAATTTCTGGTCAACAGTTCTCTAATATTCTGTTCTCATGATCTTTTTGGTTTTATAGCTTTTCAGTAGTTCCATTGTTATTTCTGTGATGTATTATGTTGGAGTATAAATAAATGCAATGTATCAACTTTCCATATATATATATATATATGGAAATATATATATATACAGGTCCTCTATAAAATGACATTGTCATACTGCCAAGCACTCTTACATTTGTATTATGTGTTATTCCATGCTTTACATTTATAAAAAAGGTGATTTTTTTATATAAATTTAAAGTTATGGCATTTGACATTTCACAAGGCTAATTTTAAATATATATTTACCAATTTGTAATGTGACATGAATTCTTTTTTAAATTTTAAAAATGTTAAATGGTATATATTCATATTAGAAACAAAACAATAGGGGCTCCTGGGTGATATAGTCATTTAAATCACTGACTCTTGGTTTTGGCTCAGGTCATTGTCACACAGCTTTGTGGACTGAGCCTCATGTTGGGCTTGGCACTGATGGTGTCGTGGAGCCTGCTTGGGATTTTCTCTCTCCCTCTCTCCCTTCCCTTCCCCTGCTTATGCTCACTTTCCCTCTCTTTCAAAATAAACACATAAACTTTAAAAACAAAGCCAAATGATATAAATAATGACATTAGTATTGAATAAACACAGTGAGAAGAATCATAACTGCATTCTGCCACTCTCTGATAAGTCACAATTGAACAACTTTACCACGCAGTATATTTTTATACCGGATCTGTTCTGAAAACTGATAAAATATACCTTCAAAACTTATAGTCTTGCCTTCACTAATTTACTAATTCATGTCCTACTATGAAAACTGGAATACTATATATTTAATGAACATTCACATGTTTTAATATTACAATAAATACATAATTTGAGAAGGCAAAAAGTCTTTGGCCTAGGGACACCTGGGTGGCTCAGTCTGTTAAGCGTCTGACTTTGGCTCAGGTCATGATCTCACAGTTTGTTGCTTCGAGGCCTGCGTCGAGCTCTGTGCTGACAGCTCAGAGCCTGGAGCTGTTTCAGATTCTGTGTCTTCCTCTCTCGCAGACCCTCCCCTGTTCATGCTGTCTCTTGCTCTCTCTCAGAAATGAATAAAGTATTAAAAAAAATCTTTGGCCTACAGTGAACCCCCAAAACTGAGACTTTCTATGTATTGTTTTCTAATTATTTTGAACCAAAGGGATCTGTAAGAATATTTCAAAACAGTGCTTCCTTATTTCAGAATCAAAATTCTGAATAGTCTTTTATGCATGCTTTACATCCTAAGTAAGTGATAATAATTACTGGGCATTTTCAATGTTTTTTTTGTTTGTTTTTTGTTTTCTGTTTTTTAGCCTGGATCATTTTAGTATTATCCTATGCACATGATAGATGCCAGTAACCCTTTGTGTGCTAATAGTGGAATTTCTGGCAGCATAACAAATGAAAGCTCATGACTCAGAACTCCATAGGTTTTTCATAACACATACAATTGAGAATCACTTTTCACTTGTTAACAGCCTATGATAATCACCATAACATGTGGTATTAAACATTTTTTCTTGGGTAGCTTTTGTTGGGATATTCAACTCAAAGTCTTGTATTTAGTTCACCATTTGAAGTTGGGCATAAGAAAGAATGGTTCTTACAGTATTTGTTGTCATTTAGTAATAATATGAAATATATTGACTGTATGGAGCCATATTTGGGTGTTGTAAACTCTTGTTCCTAAGTTAATCCAGTTGCTGTGTTTTTGAAAAGGTTGTAGTTCATTATTTTTATGCAAAATTGGTTATACTTTAATTCAAATATGTCTGATAAACTGACAGGAGAGGTGGAGAGGAATGAACTGAAACTTGTATTTTTTATTATAACATGTTTATACCCTCAAACCTGTAGCATAACCATAGAGAAGTCAGCATTTTGTTTATGCCAAATATAATTCCCTGGACAGAGGTGGCTTCATAGACGTGTATCTGAGAGTCTTGGAAAGAAAACTATGAAGAGAAACTGTGGGTGATTTTTTTTTTTTTTGTCACTCTCTTTCAGAGTAGCTATTTTCTTGTTTTAGCCAAGTGATTGGGGCTACAAGTCTACCTTCCTTGACCCTAGCTTGGAGAATATGAGGCAGAATATGAGGGGTTGAGAGACAATTTTCATTGTCTCACATTGCAGTGTGTCTTGTGAGCAGAAGCACTATGTTCTGGAATATCTTTTTAAGATATTGGAAGACAGAGATAGTGTCACCGTTTGGAGCAAAGAGCAAGTTTGCTTATATCCTTGGAAGCCAAACATAATTTCATTCTTTGGATAGTTTGCTTGATATTCTCTGGAGCAAAAGACAGACATGCTCGCTGTCCATAGTAATCCTTTGCATGTACAGATATCATTTTGTCTTTTTTACATTTCTCTGGGGAATCTGGGCTTGAGAAAACAGCACAGAAAAATGTTGTACTCTGACTACTGTTATTACTGTGAGTGATAAACCATTCTTTGCCTCTGACTGAGATGTCTTGTGTCTTCTGTCAGTGCTCATTAAACTATCATAGATTAGCTTGTTAGCTTGCAAGGCAGATAAAATCTCAGAATCTACACTTTTCACATAAGAAAACCTCCTTTTCCCTTGCTTCAAATTCCCCCTTTCTCAATTTTTTATAAGGTTTAACTAAGTATCTTGCCTTCACTTGTTCCTTCCACTTTTTTTGAAATATTAAAAGAGATATTGTTTAATTTAAGAAAAAGTACAATTTCTGAAGATAAATAATCTCTTAATTGAATATAGACAGCACTAACTTTATGAAAGATAGTTTGGGTCAATGAAGTTAAAAGTTATATTCATGAAACTTTGTTTCAGCAAAAAAATTAATTGCATATGGCTTTTCAAGTGAGTGAAAGCTCAGAATTTATTTTTACATCTTTTTTTTCTTTGTCCTTAAAACCATTTAGTCAAGTGTGCATTACCACCCAATGGTAGAATTCACAGTCTCTCAATAGGAATATTTGAGTATGAGGAACTACAGGTCAACACCATTTCAACACAGTTTTTGTCAGCAGTACAGATCTAGTCAAATTCTATCCTTCCTCATCATAGGAATTCTCTGTCAGCTTTCTACGTTCTGAAGGTACATTCATGGCAGTTCTTCTTTCTGTTTCTAATAAAAGTAAAGGCATTTGAAAATCTGCTATAAATGCAAGTGACACTAATTTGATTGCTAACTCTGATATGTGCTTTGGTGCATATTCATCTTTATTACTTGCATTTGTATTCAAGTTTATTACTTGCATTTAATGATTACTGATGGGTGGAAAAGTCACACAAGTCAGTGTCTTTCTCTCTTGGGAGGTAGCAAATGAAACTCTGATACCTAGCCTTGAGTATTAATATCTGGCAAATAACTTTGACTTCTATTCTAATTTGAATTAATTGTTTTCATTTTAAGTTGTGGTTTCATTATTATTAAAATAAAGTTTCAAGCTTTGAGACATTCTATAAATTAACCTGTGTCATAGAGGCTAACACTACTCTATGAAATTATGATGTTCCCACCTATTTGGCAGACAGATTACAAATTATATGCCTGTATATATATACATATAGGGAAATACATATACGTATCTATATCTATATCTATATACACACACATAGGAAAATAGACCTCATGGTGCCATCAATATTTTCAAAGATGCTTTTCAAATTACCAAAAATAACCTGGACATTCATTTGTTAACTTATTGATTTATGAGCAAATGATATACTACAAAATTTGTTTTAAAATCTGTAAACCAGAGGGGCCTGTGTGGCACAGTTAGTTAAGTGTCCGACTTTGGCTCAGGCCATGATATCAGTTTGTGGATTCAAGCCCCACATCAGGCTCTGTGCTGATAGCTTGGAGCCTGGAGCCTGCTTCGGATTCTGTGTCTCCTTCTCTCTCTGCCCTTCCCTCACTCATGCTCTGTCTCTTTCTGTCTCTCAAAAGTAAATAGATGTTAAAAATTTTTTAAATCTTTAAACCACTTGTTTTTGTCAAGTTTTAAAATTATAAACTTCTTTGAAGGATTGCAGTCAATGCTGTATAATTCCTACATTTTAAAGTTAAGGAAACTAAGGATAGAGAATGATGATTTCTCAGTTCATTAGGACATAACAGGGTATCTAATACTAAAATTCTTATTCAGAGTACTGTATCAATGGCGTCGACATTACCACAGAAGTTTAAGTATCTCTTTCTCTCTCTCTCCCTCTCTCTCTCTCTCTCTCTCTCTCTCTCACATACACACACACTACTTGGGCCCGTTCTAGGAAATTCTGATTTAGCAAGAATAGGATCAATGTCAGATGACAGATTTGGAACACTGTTCTGCCTAACACTGCCTCCTTCAAGAGTGGGATGTGTTCGCCAACTAGATCTCAAAATAAGAAAAAGTACTTCAAAAGGAAATGAATGCATCAAGCAAGCAATGCCACAGGGAAGTTTTTGAATAAGGTGTGCACTTCATTGACAGTCATCTTGTGGGCAATCTAAGATACACTGAAAAGTTTCCTAAGAATCTTGACATTTATTGTATCAGGCTTATATTCATATGCTTCATTCAACAATGATATTTTGGAGCATATATTGTTGGCAGAGATGTGGTGATGAGTAAAAAAATACTCAATATCTAGTAGGGGGATGTTTAACAATGATTTTACTAATAAATATATAATTCTAAGAGATATTCTGAAGGAGAGATGAATGTATAAAGCAAAATAGAATTAAAAATATGGAATATCTCCTGAGAATATGTTGATGATCTGAGGCCTAGAGGGTAAGTAGGAAAGCTAACAAAGTTTTTGAAAAAGTTCCAGCGAAAGAAGTATTCTTGACATATTCAAGGAGCAAGAGTAACTCAAATGGAAAGAATGTGAATATGTTTGGATAAAGACGGGAAAGCACCAATGGGATGGATATTCTTAGAAAAGGGATTGAGAGGAACAACAGAAAAAAGGAAGATAAATAGCACTTGTTTATTTAGAGTATGTGCATTGAACCTTGAGTATGGGCCTGGTACTAAGATCAATATTGTAGTATATAAAATATTAAGGCAGTTCACCTTCTGGGGCACCTGGATGGCTCAGTCGGTTGTGTGTCTGATTTTGGCTACAGTCAGGATCTCAAGGTTCAATAATTTAAGGCCCAAATCAGGCTCACTGCTGTCAGCATAGAGCCCACTTACAGTTCTTTGACCCCCTCACTTTCTGCTTCTCCCGCACTCGTCTTCCCTCCCCGCCTCTCTCCCTTTCAAAAATAAGTATTTAATTTAAAAAGAATATTTAAAAGAACAGCTCACCTTCTAAAAAAAAAAAGCTCACCTTCTAATTTAGAAGATTAGATACATATTTAAAATAATTTGTGAACATAACTATTAAAACAAATATTAAAACAAATTTTTATATTTGGGTTTCATAGTTTGTTAAAATATTACATGGCTTTCAAAGAAAAGTGAACAATATGGCAGCATATAGAAGGCACTAAAACTTTAGTACACAAACCTTTTCTGGGTTGCCAGTGAGTAGCTTTTTGTCCTAAAGCATTCAATATCCCTGTGTTTCAGTTAGCATATGCTAGCAAGAGAATGACAAGTACTGGTTAAATTAAATGGGGAATTGCTTATAGGGAGGGTGGCAAAGAGAGGTTCTATTAAACTTACATTTCCAGACACTTGTATTGCTAACAATATAGCTACAGTTTACTGGGTTCAATTATCATTGCAAATTGGCAAACAGCACTTGCCAGCCTTCTAATCATTCAATATATTCTTTCATGTTCAAGCACAGCTGACAGTTTAGTTGAATAGTTAATGTCAAAAATTTCTTCAATTATATCCAACCATACATACAGAGTAGTTAAGTGGCAAATAGGAAAAAAGAAACCTTTTTATCTCTGTTTTCTATTTTTCAAATAGTTAAAAGAGTGGTAGATTGCCTGCGTTGCTGGCTGAAATTTGGAAATATAAATGTAAGTAGAATTCTCTAACTGGACGTGTTTTCTTCCAAGTGCTAACGTATGCTGGTTACAGTGAGATTTTCACATATTGCACAAATTTGTAGGGCTTATTCCCTAGCCAGTTTACCAAAGGTCAAGATTATACTTTTGCCAATAAAAACAGTAAAACTACATTTTATGTACTTTGTAGAATCCTACTCCATACTTTATAGACACGACCTACAAAATTATCTCCATAGAAAGAAATAATAGACTGTTGCCCAATTTTTATCTTTCTTATTGACTAATCTTTTGTCTTCTCTGTCCTTCCCCATGTGAAACACATTTTTAAAGTAAATAAGTCATTGATATCGTTTGACAGTCCATTGAATTATATGATCACCTAGTTTCCTGACAGAATTTAATTCAAACTATAGTTTTCATCTTTCCACTGCAGATTAGAGGAAATCCAAATCAGAGGAGAAACATGTTATGTTAATAGATCACAAGTATGATTTCCCCCCCCAAAAAATGGCTCTGCAGGAAAATAATTTCGAAATCTAACATTGAGGTCAGGTCTCTTGTTTATCCCTTCAGCTTGACAGAGAATTTGTATTTTTTTCTAAAGGAAATGCCAATTAGAGACCTAGTATGGGTTTAACTTGCACCTTCTACTTGGAGAAGTGTTCTGTAATACCTGTCTCTCTCTGTGCAACCTGAACTTGGCATTGAATGTGCTTTGTGGAACGCAGGTTTCTTTATGCAGGCTTAAATTTGCAGTTTTAATAAGTTAGATGAATTTTTTGATTCATTTTATCTAAGATACTAACATCCTACCAAATATAAATACAATTTAAGTATTTCTATCTAAAACATGAAGTAATTAGATACTGATTTTTTTTCTGCATTTTACCATCTCTATGCTTTGTTTGTGTGAATACATGCTACTGAATGAATTAAATACACTTTTTAACCTGCTGATTCATTTTCCAGGGTTAGAAATGAATGCTCAATGATTTCTACTGCAGTTAATATAAACATTGACCTGATTAAATGCAGAGATTCCTGTATGCTATTAGATGGCCACAGATTTATCACTTCTGCCAAGGTTTTGCTCCTGGCATGTGATTAAAAAGCATAGGCCAATTTCTACTTTTATCTACTTATTTTTATTTCCTATTTGGCTCTCTTCACTGGCACTGGATCCATGACTCCTTGCTGCTTACATGCTTTCTAGCATTTATTGTCTTGGTTTTCCTCTCGGTGGTACAACAGTCCAACTGCATGATATACTTCCCTATACAAAGATAAACCACATCATCATCACTCAACCATCCTGAACATGGTTATAATGCTGTGGTATAATAGGGAGGAAAGCAATCACCAACAACTCTAGGATTTTCCAAGTTGATATGAATGCTAACAAAATGCACCAAATGAGCCAGATTTTATTATTGAAATCTTTGCAAAACATTAAAGTTTTGGTTTAAATGATGATGTCATCTAGAAGAATAGTCTTCTGGAGAAATTAATGGACAGGGTCCTTATTACTGGGTTGTTCAAACCCATGTGGGCACTCCTCTCACTAGAGTATTTATTACAACAAATGACTTTTGCTTCCTAATGATCTGGCTGAATTTATATACCTCCCTTAAATAAAGGAGAAAAGATTGATATGCTAGGAAGACAGGATCTTTGCGTATAAATGATAGCATATTATGCAGATTTATTAATATTATAATATCTAATATGAAGAGAGAGAGGAAATAGAAGAAAGTTATTTCTAAATAAAGGATGGACAGATTGTTTCCTTCTGTAACCACCAAAAATATATATTAAATATTCTCTGTATAATTTAACACTCTGCCATTGATGTAGTTTCTCTTTTTGTGTGATTTTGATATTTAATCAACATATTTTATGATTAGTATCCATATTCCATTTCAGAAGATTCAACAATTAAAAGAAAATGACCATAAATATATAATTATTATTTAATACTCACTTAACTTGAATTCATTATAATAAAATGTATTATGCACCCAAAATATGAGAAAAATGGGGAAATTGAGCTTTATAACAAATTACCAATATTTTGGGATCTTCTGTTTGTACAATGTTTTGAAATACTTATTCATGGTCTATTTCTATAAAAGTTTGAATTTGCATTTGTAGGTGAAAAAGTACTGTTAAAATTACTTAGTAAAGAGCATGGTGAATTCAGAAATATATGTGATCCTATGGAGTATGTCCTATTGCATAGTGAGAGATAATATGCCATTTTATATTACTATTTATATTAATATTAATATGTTAATATAACATGTGTATACAACATATAATTAGTAATGTATGCAGTTATATAATAGAGTCTGAATAATGATCCTTTCTCCTTTGGCTATTTTCTATTTTACCCAGTTTTTTCAAAGTACACAGGACCCACATGGAAACAATATACTTATCAAAGTCAGCAAAAGAAAATGGATAGTTTGGGGGGGTCAAAATGGGAAATGGATAGTTTGGGGGTTCATTTGAGAGATGTTCATTTTATTGGGGGTTCATTTGAGAGATGTTCATTTTATTGAAGACAGAAATGACCTGAGTACCTATTCTCATCGTGTAATAAAAATAAAATTCTCAAATAATATAGCATATTGAAAATAGATGAAATTTTCTCTTTCTGGATAGATAGATGATCGATAGATTAGAAAAATAAATGATAGATAGGTAGATAGATAGAGATATATAGTTGTGTATACCTTTAGTTATTAGTTACTTGGTTAGTTAGTTTATTGTCTCATTGCCTATCAGTCTCAATCACATTACTAGTATCAAAAAATTAAGCAATTTTCTTTAGATTTGTTTTAGGATTTATCACATAATTCTCCCACATTATATAATGTAATATTAATATTTTATAAATAACTACCCAAGATATATTTAAGGCAAAATGGATTAGTAAGGCTGAAAAGCAATAGAGGCATATGGTCTGCACATAAAAATAGGAGTATACTGTTGAGTTATTGTAATACAGATTTTATTTTAGTTGAAGCATTTCTTGTTTCAGGCAAACACTGAAATGCTTAAGATTAACAAAGACTCATTTAATTTGCCTTGAGTTTGAATTAAGAGGCTAATATCTTAAAGCAGTATCTTAGTAGACAGGATTTCCCAGGTCACATTTTCATAATCCCCAGTCTTCATGGGGTATCCACTTTTTACATCACATACTAATTTCACACTTGGGACAGTCCTTTGTAATATCAGACTTGAATGTGACTGTTGTTTCAGAGCTCCTGGAATAAAAAAAGAGTTGTCCATTATCCCTGCCACAACATAACCTATGATAATTAGTTGAATCCTAAAGTTCATTCTATTTTGATTATTATATTTGGTCTGTTAATTTATCATTTGCTTTTCATGTATTTTACCTGTATTTGAATACTAGGGCTAAATCATATAAGAATAACAATGGGTAAATAGATAGAAAGACAGTGAAACAGGTAGATAAATGGAAATGGTAGAAGTGACTATTGTTTCTCCCTGTCCTTGGGAAATCTAGATGCCTATACTCTACATTTTTAGAAATGAATATAAAATACCTAGCCACTGGTCACTGGGAAGAACTCTGAAAAATCTAATAATCAAAATGTACATGCTCTAGGCTAAGAAAGTAAATATTGTTATTATAAACCATGTGTATTACTTCAGAGACAAATTTCTACAAATATTGTTCTCTCCTTGTTTGACATGCAGTGTGGACAGACAATGAGAAACTGCCTCCTTTCTCTATATTTACAAACTGTAAAATAAAAATCTGTGAAAAAAAACACTCTATATTTATGTTGAGGCAGTTACAAAACAGGCCTCATTTAAGAAGAACCCCTGTATAAACAGGGGTGCAGAATGTGGTGCATGATCCTGAAAAAAATCCTTACTTTGGGCAACATACTAATATTGAATTGCTATTCCCTTAACCATGGTCCTAGTAGATACAAGAGCAAAGACACACCTCTGTTGGTAGGAGGGAAAGTTCTAGCTATAAGGTATGGACATTTGTATTGTCAGGCAATCAGGAAAATAGTAATCTTGCATAACTTGGACAGCAAAGTCATAATGTAAGTTCCAACTATATTATTGTCAAAATAATCATGCTCAAAAATGTTGTATTAATTGAGAAGTATTTTCGTTGTTGCCATAACAACATCATTTTATCATTACTGTCATCATTCTATCCATTCTGTAGTGAGAAATCTCTGGAATGGGGTTGGGAACTTTTTAATTTGTAGTGGACACCTGCAGCTACTTATGTTCCTTAAAGTAGTTTAACCACTATTTAACTTAATGCTCATCTTCCAAGTTTCTGTTTCTATAGCTACCCAGTGTGGACTAAGAAATCAATACCTGGGAGAAATCTGATGTAGGTGGTCAATGATCACTCTTAAGACATATCGGAATAAATTGTGGTGCGACTGGATTCTTTCTTTCTTTCTTTCTTTCTTTCTTTCTTTCTTTCTTTCTCACTCTGTCTTTCCCTCTATCTCTATCTCTCCCTCCCTCTCTGTGCTTCTGAATTCTGGATAATAAATATATGAATCACTTGAGTGGAAAGCAGCAGATAATTGGCATCAGTCCTCTATAGGAGGCTGGGAACTATGTCAAAGATGCTACAAGCAGATGTGTGTGTCCATGGCATGTCACAGAAGGCATATCCAGTTGCAATGTGTTGTTAATGTCTACATTGTTACTTCGTCTTGTGATCTTGTCTGGAAAATCTCAGGGAAAGACTGATACTAGTTTGGTTTGAGAAAACTTAGTCGGGGATTTGGACAGAGTACTAAATGTAAAGTCAAAGCTTGAAACCCATCTACCAATAGAAGTCCACAAGTGGCCAAAGGATTAATGGGAGAGTAAGAAGTAATAATAGCCTAAGGAAAGGATAGGTGGATACTTTGTCAGGATCTTTTTTTAGTTCAGAAGAAAGATAGGAAAATTTTAATAAGGATGAATAAAAAGAGAAAGGTGGAGGAGGACAAAGAAGGATGATTTTCTGCAATCATTACTCTAAATGATAAAAGCAATTCTTAACTATATCCATACTATTACTTATATCTATGTACAATTTATATTCTATTTTCACAGTAATTTATCTCATTTTATTTTCGCAGAATCCTCATGAAATAGGTTTGGCAGGAGTTGCCAACTTATTTTTTTAATGCAAAAAATAGAAACCTAAATTATTTCCCCTGCTTTCCTTCTTAGTCATAAAGCATCTTCAACTTTTCCTGACTAGCTAAATGTTAATAAGGGGAAAATACTAGGAATTATAGCCCCATAGAAGGATTACATAGCTAAACCTTGTAAAGTCATTGTTTTCACATTCATTTGATCAAAAGACTGATATACAACATCCATAAAGTAAATATTGTAGAAGGAAAGATCATTTAGTTAAGCATAGCCAGCTAAATTGAATAATAACAGTATGTTCATTTTTAAGTCTATGGAGAACAATTATAGCATCTTGGGAATGAAAATGGTGATGAGATATTCAACATTGACTTTAATAATTCTAAACAGGATGTGGGTTTGCAGCATCAAAGTATCTGCCTCCAAGTTCAGTAATGAACTTCTAGCCTCAAAACTGTTCTTTCACTTGCTTGTTACATCCATTTTTTTTCATTTAGCCTTCTTCTTATTGGGTAATAAATGATATGAATGTGAACATAAAATTGTCTTAGGCTGTAAAGTGGCACCAGATATTATGAGAACCTGGAAGAAATTTCATATACTACTAAGAGTATACTATCTCTTTTCTTTCTATAATGCCACAAATGATTTCAATGAAAATGAGTCACAGTGCCCAAGAAGAACTAGATATTGAACTTTACAAAAGTACAAGCAGACCTCACCGACAGGCAGTTCATCATGCTTCTACATTTAGGTATTAATTTCAATTTCAATCTTCCTGTAAAACAAAAAGGAAGAATTTTTTATTATGGAGTAATGGCCTTGCTGAAGTGACATAAATTATAGTTGAAGACATTAAAGTTACACACTAAAGGCTACTTCCCACTCCTTTACCCTGTGTATTTCTTCCCAGTACAGTCTGATTGCTTCTAAAACTAATCTAGGTTTTTGTCAAACCAGGCTCTCTACTTTCCATATAGGACTGCTACAGTGTTCTTAGGGAAAGGTTGTAAGAGGCAATTGTGTTATTTTGCCTCACTCGATGAGATATCACATTGAGCATATCCTTGAAGACCCTCTCACCTTTATGTTGCTATCATCTATGAATCTGAAATTTGCTAAAACCCTACTTTGGCAATCAAGGACAAGTCAAGTATAGACAAAATTATTAATTAGACAAGTAAAAGTTTTGGTTTCTTCTGTCCTTTCTTGCTTCCCCCCCCCATTGTATTTCCTAGATTTTATCTACATTTTACTCAGAATTCCTTTAGCACCAATACCTATTTTATTGAGTATAAATGATATCCTAAAATCTATTACAGCTGCAACAGTTACAATTCCAAATGTGGCAATGTGGTTTTCTTCCAGGAGTTTTTGGTAATGTTGAGGAAACGCAAGAGACAGACAATTATAAAATAATGTGATAGTATCATGAAGTCAGTGAGGTAGAGTGCTTTCATATAGGCACTTCTAAGCAAATCTTACCATTCATGCAAGTAAGTCCCTAGAGTAAGATGGAAGTTGAGGCTTGAAAGATGAGTTAAGGAATAAAAGTTGTCTGGAAATTAAAAAGAACAGAATTGGAGGATGTGGAACCGGCTAAGTTTCAAATTTAAGGAATAATATAGATGTTTTGGGCATTGTAAACAATTCTATTTTAAAAAGAAGTCAACTTTTTTTAAAAAATCAGCTTTAAAGGTATTAAATTATAAACAGTAAAAAATTAAATGGAGCAAAACTAATTTAGAATAGAAATGTGTCTCTTAGAATACAAGCCATCAGTCTTATGTCCCTAAGACAGAAATCATTCATCACTTCTTCTATGTCATTGCAGTCTGTTTCAAACCTCTTGAGGCAAAAGGGTGTGTATACATGTAGAGTACAGAAGTTCTGTATCATATACACCAAAATATTGGCAGATTTTATATATCAATATGTAGAATTATTCTTATTCTTTTTTTTTTAACTTTATTTTTTAGAGAGAGAGAGACAGACCATGAAAGGGGGAGGGGTAGAGACTGGGAGACATAGAATCCGAAGTAGGCTCCAGGCTCTGAGGTGTCAGCACAGAGCCTGACGCAGGCCTTGAATTCACAAACCGTGAGATCATGACCTGAGCTGAAGTTGGACGCTCAACCAACTGAGCCACCGAGGCCCTTGTGCCTTATTCTCTTAAATTGGATAATATTTCTATTATATATATTTATTAGATTGTTCCAAAAATTAGTTTTCATTTATTATTAAAAAAAAATGCTGTTTTAAAGGCCAATGGGTACAAAAGTGAGTGTATCTATACCCAGAACTTAATTTGAATTTTTATAGATATTGCCAAAGTTTTTTCAAACTGCTTGTTCCAATTTAGTTAAAAACTGTGAGAGTATCTGCCTCCATGCTGTTCTGAAACTAGTGATACTTGGGTTGGAAACTATAAAATAGGAGATTCGTACATTTTTAAGTTATTGAATCTAACATTCAAATTAATATTATAATATTTATATTTGCCAAAATTCTAAATGAATTAATTTTTAATTTTCTATAGAAAAGATTAATAAAAATATTTCTAAGGCATTTTTTCTATATATCTTTCATATCCTTCCAATATTTTTCTATCAATTGTTTTTCTTTCTCTTATTAGGTTGTTCATTTTTATGATTCATATAAATAATTTATGGAAATCATTACTATCATAAATGTTGCCATTTTTCCTGAATTTTATTATACTTTGTTCAGAGTGAGTATTATTATAGATGTTGTAAAAAGTTATAAACAAAATTGTTAGTCTAGAGTTTTATATTTTCATAAACATATATTTATGAAATAAATAGTAATATATTCATATTATATTACATCAATAATTTATATTATATTTATATTAATTATAATATGTTATATTAATTTTATATTTTAAAATATAAAATGTATTTATAATTTTATATTTTAATAATTTATATTAATATATTTATATTATATGATATGGATAATTTATATTATATTTATATTAATTATAATACATTCTATTAATTTTATAATTTCATATATTTATTAAATAAATATTCATATATTTATATTATATGAATAATGTATATTATATGATATGAATAATAAATATTCATATCATAAATATGGTACTTTATATTTTTATTCTTTTAAATTTAGAATATTGATTCATTTGAACATTTTATTATAATAGGTAAGAGAATGATTCAATCTCATTTATTTAATAAAATTTAGAAACTTATTTAATATCATTAAATAAACAATTCAGTTTTCTGCACAGATTTGAAATGCAAATTGAAAGTATTACATATCTAGTAGTGTTTTTATTCCTCCTAGTTTTCTATTATTATCTACTGATCTTTTTGTCTGTTTATCCCTGTGACTACACTACATTTTAATAGTGTATGTTTAATATTAATTTTGAAAAATTACTCATTAAAACTCTGCAGGACTTTTCCAGAAATTTTATACATCTATTTTTCTTCATAGAGTCAAGTTTTTATAAGTTATATATTCACATTTATAAACAAAAAATCTGTTAGGAATATCTACCTATCTACATACACAAATATATGTGTGCATAAGAAGAATTGATATCTTTATGATAATGATGCTTTAAATCCAAAACAATCGTATTTCTCCATTTATGCAAATCTTCATTTAGGTGCTCCAGGGAAATGTTAAACACTTTATATAATTCTTTCACATTTCTTAAAAAAAACCGTCAACACTATATATATATTAGCTTAACAAAAACACAAAGCAACAATACCAATAAAACAACAAAGACAGCATTCTGCTGCCTCAGAAACTCACCAGCAGTTTCAGGCTCCAAAGGCAAACACTTATAAGTATTTATAAACATTTCTTCTGTGAGTTTTCTGGTTGTTATCTCTATAGTATATCCATATTTCTCAATTAATCAAACTTTTTTTTTAACCTTTTTTTTTTATTTATTTCTAAGAGAGAGAGAGAGAGACAGCGTGAGCAGGGGAGGGTCAGAGAGAGAGGGAGTCACAGACCGAAATAGGCTCCAGGCTCTGAGCTGGCAGTCAGCACAGAGCCCGACGCGGGGCTCGAACCCACGAACCGCGAGATCATGACCTAAGCGAAAGTCGGCCGCCTAACCGACTAAGCCACCCAGGCGCCCCTCAATTAATCAAACTCTTAATACTTCTTCCAGACACCAGAGACAGTGGATTATACTAAGTGAAATATATTTTCTAATCTCTTTTTACCATTTATATTGTTATCTTTATATCAGTTCTTAGTAACTCTATAACTTTTAATAACAGAATTTAAACTTTATTTCTTGCATCTCTCAATGAAAAAATTAATACTCCCTGTGTTTCCTTCTCTGCCTGCTATCTCCACACTTCTGTTAACTATAAAATAACATTTTATCAGCAGATTTGTAATATTTTAATTCTATTTTCCAATCATTATAGAAAATCTGGTATTTTGTTTACATATGGATTCAAAAATTTAAAATAATATAATAAGGAATAATTATAATATAACTTGAACCTGAATAAGCCAAAATCTATCCAGAATTCAAAGAGAGAAAACTAGCCCAGAGTGAAAAGAGAAAAAGCAGCCCTTCCCAGTCATGCTGGAGAGATAAAGATAAGCCCATTGCAAAGTTAAAAGAAAACATTGCTTCTTTCAGGTTTATGGTTACAAAATGCTTAGCAACACTTTATTGAGTGACTATTGCTTTCTTACCAATGATACCCCAGACATTCTTTCATTTATTACTATAGATACCCAATTGCCAAATTGCCCTTAATTCATGAAAGCACACATTTCCTAGTTAATTCCCACTTCGAATCCCACTTTAGGAAGAGCAGAATTCAGAATGGATCCTCCTTCTTTTAGACCCTCTTCAAAAATGCTCAGCAGAAACTTAATTTTGCAAAAATTGTTTCCCTCTTCTTTTAGTTGAGTAGCATTTCAGGGTTCATCGTGATAGATTTATTTGTTTCTTAGGATATGCCTTTTGATCATACTTTGGTGTTCTTTTGGAAATTTCGGCTTTTAATTCTTCGATTGCCTGTATTTTCTTTCATATGCCTTGTATGTTATCTTCTAAAGAGAGTCTGTAGGAAGGGGCTGGTCTGTCCTGATAAGCTTACTTTTAACTGGTCCAGGAGCCAAGTCCAGAAAGCCTCTTCAGTTAGGCACCCTGTGGAAACAATTGCTCTACATCAATTTTTTTAATGTTTATTTATTTTCGAGAGAGACCATGAGCATGCTTGCAAGAAAGGACAGAGAGAGGGAGACAGAGGATCTGAAGCAGGCTCTGTGCTGACAGCAGACAGCCCAATGTGCGGCTCATGGCTCTCATGAACTATGAGATCACCTGATCCGAAGTCAGACACTTAACCCATTAAGCCACCTAGACTCCCCTCTAAGTCACCTTTTAAAAACCATATAAGGACTCTCCTGTGTGCTGTTTTTTGTGTCTCTGAAACAGCTTTGTTTAGGTCAAGGTTTTGTCAAAATCTTGCTGATGATATTAAAAAAAAAAGGTAGATTGTATAGACAAAAAGTTATAAAAGAATCAGTGTTACCAACTATAACATTTCTCATTGGGTCATCTCATGTTCAGCCAATACCTCTGTGGGGTTGGAAGCCCATTTTTCTCATGTATACTTACTATTATGCTAATTCATATACTTCTCTCTCCAAGTGGCACAATCCTACTAAGGACAATTTGGTGTTATTGTGGCCACAGGAACATGGGGAATTTTTAGTATTGGACAAGAGTTTTCATTTATCAGATGCCTTAAGAGAGACAATGAAAAATGTGTCTGCTGTAATATGATAAAGCTTCTAAAGACAATTAAGACTATAAGACGATTTCCCTAAAAGACTACTTGCAAATGTGTGGTGGATTGAATTGTTTCCCTATAAAAAGATATGTTTAAGTCCTAATATCCACTACCTATGAATGTGATCTCATTTGGAGTCTTTGCAGATGTAATCAAGTTAAGGTGAGTTCATACTGTGTCCTGAATCCAATGACCAGTTTGTTTATAAATGAAAGGAGAGGGTGGCTTGAATATGGAAACACAGAAAAGAAACAGAAGGAAGAGACCAGGCAAAAACTAGGTCAAATGCAGCTACAAGGTCAAGCAATGCCAAGGATTCCTGGAAACTACTACAAAATGGAAGAGGCAAGAAAGGATTCTTCCCTATATGGCTCTGCTGACAGCTTGATTTTGCAATTCTAGCTTCTACTACTTTGACAGAAATTTTTGTTAAGTCACACTATTTGTTATAATTTGTTATAGAACCCCTAGGAAACTGATACAAAAGGCAAATAAAAAATAACAAAAACTTAGATTGCTTCTCTTATGGATCCTTATAAATTCTACTCCCCTTTCCTTTATCTTTGCCTTTCTCCAGCTCTTACTTCTCTTGACTTGTCATTAATTTCCTATCCTTCTCCCTGACTCCCTGTACCATGCCTGGTACTCACTGATGCTTTGCCGCTTTCTCCTTTAAATCCACCTGAAACCCATGCAACCACAGTTTGTATTATAGCTATCTAAAGCCACAACATATCTCACCATTTTTCTGTTTCTCTTTTTTTATCCTCACTAGGGAAATTTAAAAGGTAAATTGATCAGAAAAAAGCAATCTTTTTGTCATTATGTGAACACTCTAGGAATATCTAGTTCAGATAAGCAGTTAAAAATGTGTAAGAAAAAGTTAATTAACTGTGATTCTTTTGCTTTAAGAAATGTGAACAAGTAAATTTAAATAATAGCTTTTGTTACTATAGTTACAAGATAAGAAGGAAAGGCTTTGGCTCAAGATAAAAGAGGAGCCTTCAAAAATGATTTAAAGATTCTTTAACATTTAGTTAAGGAATATTAGATTTGCAAATTGTATTTTTTCAAGTTTATGTAATATCTCTGGTAAATAAATAAAATTTTGAACGAATTGAAATGAGTTAGCAATCTAATTTTATAATACCTCTACCTCTTCTCTACAGTTTTATTATATGAAGCAACATTCTTGTTTAAATAAGACTGAATCTAAACTTCTCTCATAATTCATAGTTTCTAGATATATTGTTATTCTTACTAAAAGCTGTTTACAATTACAATCCAGAAGATAATATTTAGTTGTATGATATTATGATGATGGATGTCGTTTTAAAGAATTTTTAACAAAATCTTTATTGAGGTACAATGATATACAATAAACTGCACATAGTTAAGCATGCAATTTGATTTGTTTGCATATATGTGTACACTCATGAAATCATCACACTATCATGATAAAAACCATATTCATTATCTCCAGAAGTTTTCTCATCCCTTATGGTGATATCTCCTGCCTACCTCTCCATACACCACTCCAACCCCTGCTCCAGGAAACCACTGGTCTATCTGCCACTATAGATTAATTTGCTTTTTCTAGGATTTTATAAAATTGGAATTTTGCAACATGTATTTTGGCTGAATTTTATTATTCAGTGTGATTAGATTTAGATGTATCTATTGCTGAACAGTATGTGATTATATGTTTATTCTACAGTTTGTGCATTGGCTTTAATGGTAATCAGGTAAACTGTCTCAGGTGTTCTTGGTAGCTTTTCTTGTGAACTGATAACTGGATACTCCATGTGCCTCAGAATATCTTCTCTAATCCCAAATTCTCCCTTATTACAAGTTGACATTATTATATATCCCAAAGGACTCACGTAATACACAGTGTAATCATCAGTATCTAAGAGCAGCCTTTCCTCAACATCCCTTTAAATAATCTTTGCATAACCTAAAACCTGGAGATGTAATTTTCTTCAAGTGTTTGAAACAACAGCAGAAAAAGACTATTTTTGAAATTTGATGTGTAAGGACCTTATCAGGTACTATTAACAAGCCACACAACAGTGAATGTTCTATGGTCATTATCCTTGAATTCATGCCTCTCAGCTAAAGTGACATAATCAAATCACTATTCCAGAAAACTTTCCTTATTAGAGACTATAACCTATGAATTCTTAAGCACCCTCCCCCAATAAATGCAAACATATATTCCTAACTTTAAAGCAGACAATCTTTAGAAGGAGCTAACTCAGCCCAAGAATTTTGGATCAAGTAGATGACTGAATGAGATGCAGGAATTTATACCTGAGATCCACAGAACATCATCACAGATTGCTGTTTTAATCTTCATTATTTTGTTTTTTAGCTTCCTAGCTATCTTTTTCTTCTTTTGCTGGTTTAGGGCTTACTTTTAGCAATGTTACTTATAGGACCTCAATTCTTTTTTTTTTTTTTTTACATTTTTTTTTAAATTTATTTCTAGGAGAGAGAGAGAGACAGCGTGAGCAGGGGAGGGTCAGAGAGAGAGGGAGTCACAGACTGAAACAGGCTCCAGGCTCTGAGCTGGCAGTCAGCACAGAGCCCGACGCGGGGCTCGAACCCACGAACCGCGAGATCATGACCTAAGCGAAAGTCGGACGCTTAACCGACTAAGCCACCCAGGCGCCCCAGGACTTCAATTCTTAATATTGTTCTTTTTTTTTTTTTTACATCATCAATTACCCCTTGGTATGAGTTAAACATCTGTCTACAATTTGCTTATGATTTGGATAAAACATAATAGTTAAACTGACAATTGGAATTCCTTTGGATGCCAAAATTTCCTTTGGTGCCAATTTCTTAAAATAGATCAGTTGGCTTCCTAAGTATTTGCACTCAACTATTACGATACTTCTTAGAAGGCTAATATCACAATAATCCAGAGAACCAGAAATCTAATCACCCTATTAGGTCATCCTTTCTCTTCTCTGAAATAACATCCAGAGCATGGCATTCAGCTTTTATAACTGGACTTTCAGAGATACAGAATTAGAGGAAGTCCTAGGGAACACAAGGCATATGTTTGAAGGCTTCTTACTTTTCCAAACTATGTAAGAAACATGTAGTGTACAGGTTCAAGCTTACATTTATTTGGTTTAGATTTACCCAATGGTCTGTATTTGAAGAACATCACCACTTGATGCCAAACCACACTTCATAAATTGCATCAAAGCATTATAATTCTATATGGCAAGCCCTTAGGCTGTTTTGGCCAAAGACATGCCTTTAAGTGGCCCCTAATGACTGGTAACAGTATTCCAGCACTAAAGACTAATGGTTATTACCAACTTATTAAAAAGATCCGTTATCTTGGTGAACTGATGCTTATTTTCAGGAGAGTCGCTGACATCACTCAGCTCTGGTTTGTCCCTTTCCTCATCCCCTTTTCTACTCATTCCCTTTTCTTCCCATGAAATCCTGGGGACAGCTGATTAGTTCTTTCTAAATATTTACTTTTTCCAGAATTATAGGTAAAGGGAATCTATTGTCATTTTTGAGATTGGCTTTTTTCAGCTAACAAAATGTATCTGGGATTTGTTTATGTTGTTTATATCAGTCGTCCGTTCCTCATATTGTTGAGTATTCCATTTTACGAATGTAACTTGATAGGTTCTTTAATTTAAAAACTCTATCCTTCCTTTAGCTCTGAGACATTCTCTTCTGATTTTACTTTCATTATTTCCTTCCTTCCTTTTTTTTCTGTTTACTTTCTGGTACTCTCTCTTTTATGCTTTGTTTTCCTCATGTATTTGACAAATCGATGTTTCCCAAACATATTTATGAGTTAAAGCTTAGTTTAATTAATGTTAACAATTTTAAAAAATATTAATAATTGATGTAGGTTTCCTTTACCTCTCTTTACAATGTATAGAGCTATAGCATTTTCTTTTTCAATGTCACCCTGAGATAGATATTTCTTGCATAGGAAGTGCAAGAATACAAAAGAGGACCCAATAGGGAAGGTCATTACCACATTAGAACTCCCAGTGTCTGGGGCACCTGGATGGTTCAGTCAGTTGAGACTCCGACTTTGGCTCAGGTCATGATCTCCTAGCTGTGAGTTTGAGCCCCGCCTTGGGCTCTATGCTGACAGCTTAGTGCCTGAAGCCTGCCTCAGATTCTGGGTCTCCCTCTCTGCTCCTCCCCTGCTCATACTCTGTCTCTCTCAAAAATAAACATTCAAAAAGTATATCTATATATATAGATATAGATAGATATAGATAGATATTTAAAAATAACTCCCAGTTTCCCTCAGGAAGATTATTTAATCACTTTAGAGAAGAGTACTTAGTTTTATGCCTGGGTTTAGATACTGGGCTGTCAAGTACTATTCATGGATCTAAAGCAGAAAAGCTGATAGTTGGAGTAGCTTCTCCATAGATAGTCCTTGAAGTGAACATTCTTTCATTAGCAGTTGTTCTTACTCTTTGTACATATGCTAGCAATTGTACTGCACATCTTTACTGGGAAGCCCATTTTATCTCTGCTCCAGTATTCTCCTTTATGTCCTCCAGAAAATAGCTTCTTTAATATTCATTTATCTGTCTAAATGTTCTTATTTACTTTCTGTCTTCCAGAAATCTTCTAAGATGTCTGGTCTAGGAGGTCTTTGATTTATTCTCAACAATGTAGGATTTTTCTCTTTACAACTCTCCAGGTCATTCTTGAAATGCCCAAACATTTATGAAATCTGATTACTGACAGAAAAGAAAGAAAATGCATACTGCAATACTGAAATATTTATTTTTGTATTCACTTCAACTTTATCATAAAAAAGTTTGTAGCTTAATTATTCTAAATATATGTAAATTATACAGGTACAACATAGTTATGTTGTAGTTATATATCTAGTATATAGAAAATGTTCTCTTTCTGGGGCACCTGGATGGCTCAGTCAGTTAAGAAACCAACTCTTGATTTCAGCTCTGGTCATGATCTTAAGATTTGGGGACTGAGCCCCATATTGGTCATGGCACTGGCAGAAAGCCTGGTTCAGATTCTCTCTCCCTCCCTGTCTCACCCTTCCCTGCCCTCATTCCTCCCACCCCTCAAAATAATTAAACATTTTAAAAAGTATTTTCTTAGGTCGCCTGAGTGGCTCAGTTCACTAAATGTCCAGCCCTTGATTTTGGCTCAGGTCATGGTCTGCCAATTCATGATTTTGAGCTCTGCATAAGGCTCTGTACTAACAGAACGGAGCCTGCTTGGGATTTTCTCTCTCTTTCCCTCTCTCTGCCCTTCCCTGCTTGTGATCTTTCTCTGTCTCAAAATAAATAGACATTTTTTAAAAGTATTTTCTTTCTGTATGTATATATAAATTATACATAGTTTATTATATGTAATAAAGTATACTTAAACATGAAGGATTTAACATTTTATTTTAATTGGTAGAATATTACAACTTATGGTTTTAATTATAAATTATTGATTTATAATAGAAATGATTTCTTCATAGCATATTCTCTTTTACAGATTTCTTAAAAATAGGTTGTATTCACTACAGCACTTTTATTCAGCCAAATTTATAGTGCATCCTCACGGGAAAAAAAAAACAAACAATTTTATCTCCTATGTTTAACTTTTAACTAATTTAGATCAGCATTTAGAGTGGTATCAAATGTCTCACCTCAGACAGAATAAACTTCTAAAAGCTTTACTTAGATTCATGAGTTACATGAACAAAATCAAACTATCTTGAAATGAACTGGTGTTCTTAAAGATTTTATTTTTAAGTAACCTTTACCCCAATATGGGCTCAAACTTATGACCCCAAGATCATGTTCTACTGATTGAGCCAGCCAGGTACCCTTAAACTATGTTTCTATTGGCAGGATCTGACAGCAATGAAAAAGTGGAATCATGTAATTGTTTGTGATGTTCTTCTGCCACTAATGGAATCAATGTATTTTTTTAATGTTAATTTTTGAGAGAAAGAGAGAGGGTAAGAGAGAGGGGAAGGGAGGGAGAAAGATTGTGCACACACAAGCAGAAGAGAGACAGGGCAGGGGGCAGAGGTTCCAAAGTAGGCTCTTCGCTGACAACAGAGAGCTCAGTGTGAGGCTCAGAATCGCAAACCAGATCATAACCTGAACCGAAGTCTGACACTTAACTGACTGAACCACCCAGGCGACCCAGAATCAATGTATTAATACCTAATGTTTCACCTTTCATTCCTAAAGAAGAAAATATGGAATCAAAACTAAATGAAATTAAGTTAGAAGAGTAGTCTAACTGAAAAGTCATGCTTTACCCAGAAGGATATGTATATGTATATGTATGTATGTATGTATAAAAACTCTGCAGATTTAAACAGTGAAATGTCCATTTTGAACATATTCTTCACAAAATAATTATAACTTTTTGAAGGAGAGTTGAATGTGTTTCCATCAGATATATACCCTTCAGCCCTCATATTAAGTAATATCACTGTGACCAACATAGGGACAATAAATATTGACAAATATTTTATGCAAGTTACATTTCATTTTCAACTTTCTTAAGAAGTGGAAATTCATTAACTTTTCATTAAACATGGACCCCTTTTGTAGCTTGTGGCTGTTGAAAGCAATTATTACAAAATAAAATACAGTTGGTAGGCAGTAAAATGAACAAACGGTTGTACATTTATCGCATACAATAAATGACAAAGCTATTATGTCAAAAATATTAGACTATTTTTAAACTGTTTTATTGAGGGTTTTTTACATACCATAAAATGCACTTATTTGAAATGTTTCAATGAGTTTTAATAAATTTATAGAGTTGTGCAATCATCACCACAATTTAATTTTGGATTTTTAACATCACTGCAGAAACAAAACACATGCCCAATTGCAATCATTCTCTGTTCCTACCCCCACAGCTGGGAAACTGCAAATCTATTTATAGATTTGCCTTTTCTGAACCTTTCATGTAAATGGTATCATACAATATGTGGCCTGTGGTTTCTGGCTTCTTTTGATAACACTGCTTTAAAGTTTATCCATGTGGTAGCACGTATGAGTGCTGGGTTCCTTCTTCTGCAAAGTTACTTAACATGAACTTTGAGACTCTTGTGTTCCCAAACCTATTTTAATAACAGCTAACCTACAGACTCTCACAATTGCCCTTGAATATCCCACTGATAGCTGTTTCACGCATCTCTCACAAAAGCACAGCACAAGTGGCCCTGACCCCAGTGGCTGGAAGAGTCAGCAGTGTCAGCTCCTCCCGGCAGCCCTGGGGATAGAAGATGTTGGCGGTCAGAAAACGAGAAGGGTGACCCTGAGTCTCCTTCAGATTTCACTACATTAAAGTGAGAACTCTGTTCACTGTGTGCCACATGTATTTCTACACCATGGCACATGTTAGGAGTAGAAGACAAGACCTTCCAAATCTATTCCACTCTATGTTAATACTATTACTAATAAACACTGCTTTAAATTTAAAACTCTGGACTCTGTGTCAAGGGGCATAAACTGAGACTGTCCTGTACCTACTCTCATGTATGATCACCCAAAACCTAGTGTGCTATCTCCAAATATAAGTTGGTCTGCACTTGTTGCATTGATTGTCTCATTGTTGTTGTTGTTGTATTTTTTGCATATTCTATAATTGTGTTGGCTTATATATTAAATATTGCAAATGTTGATACTTGCATTTTGATGTTGCTACCTAACAACTACTATATCTTTCTATTTTATCTGAAGACATTTTTTTGTTGCTTCCTTTGGGTTTTCCCTGTATACAGTCACATCCGATGCAAGTAATACTCCTCAATTCAGAGTAGGTATGGAGAGGAAAGTGGGGACACAGAGGTCTGTATTGTTTTACCTAACGAACAAAGAGGAAATGGGAAGGTATGAGGAAAATGGGAGATGTTAGTAATCTTGGGAAATGTCCTGTAATTATGAGCAGCATCCTGACATGAGCTGCCATTCTGACTCTGTGGTGAGCTAACTTCATCGTCAAATTTCAAAACAACTCAGGTCTGGTTTATAAAGCCAATCTAAAAACCTGTTGTCAAGTGCTAGGTAAAGAGCCAATCAGTTACTATAATCTATTTCTACCTAATTGTATAGCAAGAAGAAACAGAAGAAAGGAAGGAAATGGACATTGCCTCTGCACCCTTGTTGTCAATCAAAAGAAAAGCAAATGTGTTGATTGTGGTTAGAAAGCTATCACTGGAACAAGGCAGCTTCAGGTTAGCATTAAACTTGAGACTCTGCAAATTATTTCTAGCAAGTCACAAAGAGATGCTAATGAGTATCATGGTGAGAAACCTCTATTGCTCATCATGTGGCTTCAAAGCTAACATTAATCCAGGGGCTGTGTGAATACTGCTCACTAAATATAAAAGACTTTCTTCTCTTAATTTTCATCTTTTGGTATTTTCTATTTGGGACACAGAAACACAGTTTGCAGCTGTGCAAACTATTTTATATCAGGCTGGGGCTATGAGACCAGAATGCCGAACAAAGAGACAGGTAGAGTAAAAAACAAACACAAAAAACAAAAACTAACAGTTCAACGGTCCTCTGAACGAATTCTAAGATAGGCAACAATTAGAAAGAAGAGAAATGCAGGGCTCCCGGGTGGCTCAGTCAGTTAAGCCTCCAACTTCGGCTCAGGTCATGATCTCACGGCTTGCGGGTTCAAGCCCCACGTTAGGCTCTGTGCTGACAACTAGCTCAGAGCCTGGAGCCTGTTTCAGATTCTGTCTCCCTCTCTCTCTGACCCTTTTTTGCTCATGCTGTCTCTCTCTCTCTCTCAGAAATAAATAAATAAAAAAAAACATTAAAAAAATAAGAGAGAAGAGAAATGCATCCCATGACTTGAACATTGTGATAAAGATGAAATGAAGGAAATGCACATTAAGGGGAGGATGGGCCACAGTCTTCTTTATAAAAATGTAGATCTCTCAAAATCAAAGGAAATTTGAAGGGGAAATAACTTGAGCCATGTCAGTTGCAGGTATATTAGCAAGAGAATTTGATAGATCTTTGTGTTAATGCCCCTTATTCATATGACCCACCATAACAATACCACAGAATGTTATACCTTGCACACTGTGGGTGGAATAGTAAAGTTTCAAAAAGCACTTAAATTGGTAAATAAAGGATGGTTTTTTCTGGTACCACCTATTTACAGATTATATTTTATTTTGCAACCCAGTATCCATCTATAAGGATGGATCATAAATAGTCTTATAGGAGGTTCTAGTATCAATCTGTAGCCATTCCTCACTAAGGAACACATGAAAGATTTTAACTCACTGTGGCTAAAAATATCTCTAATGAATCAGTTAATACCCCAGGGCACTTGTTACAATGTCCTTAGTCTTCCTACTTTGGAATTATCTTTCACTTTGTAAAAAAGATTGTGTTTTTAATTCACTATTTCACTTACTTTTAGATATATGAAGAATCAATGGAGGCTTCTTATAAACAATCACGTAATAATAATAAAGCCAAAATTTTTAGTTTACAAGCCAAAATTTACTCACAGACTTCATTTGAGTAAATGACCTTGGGGATTTTTTTTTCTATGTGTTTTACATTTACATGTATACAAATAGAGATATGTCTGAGGGTATCCATATTTTATGTATATGATCATTTTATATATACATATATTTCTATTTCTACAACTTTCTTTTATATGGAAATTATGTGCTTTACAGGTTTTCCTATATTAGTACCATTTTTCTGCCACATTCGTTTTAACTCATGTATAGGATTATATAGTATGGTACAACATGATTTATGCAGCACTTTCTCTGGGAATGCAAATTAAGGTAGCCTTTATTTTATTTAAAAAGTTGCCAAAATGAATATATATGTATATATATACATATATTATAAATACATATATAAATACAAATATATATATAAATATATAAATACAAATATATAAATACATTTACATACATTATAAATACATGTATGATAAATACATGTATTATATTTTATTATATATTATATGTATAATAGAGAGAAGAAGAGAGACAGAGACAGAAAATTAGAGAACTGTTCCCCTAAAGATTATTTAAAAAATTTTCTGGGTAATATACCACAGAATTCCAGCAATTAGATGCCATTATGTTGTTGCTACTTCAAACTCAATAATCCAATCGTGTAATCAGTGCTATTACAATGAGGGTAGAGTTTTGGTGACTGTCAGAAATTACAGCTGTGTCTATGTAAACATTATGATATCATAGCCCACATTTCCCAGTTACTCACACTCTAGGAATAAACATATATTTTCTCAGGTATTATTATTTGATTAGAGAGAATTCAAGTTAAAAGAGTCATACATTTTGGAGTCTGACAAGTTCCCAACTTTTGCTAGATATTTCCTGGAATTAGGTAAGGACAGTGGTACATAAACTCACAATATTGTTGAAATTTTACTAAGACAGGAATTCATTAACTTAAATGAAAAATACTTATTCTGTATCTTCTTTTAGTTTTATCATTTACTTGACAAAATTACATACCAGAGATTAACATTTAAGATGGAGAATACAAAACCCCTTCAAGATTAACTAATGAAATTGAAAGGTAGTTTAATAGCTTGGAAAGATGAGGAAATATATTAATCTTTTATTTTCTGAAATCACAATTTCCAAGGTAAGATAATAAATGTGGCTTTATTTCATATTTTTAAACTTACATTCTGATAACCTCCTGGTTAACTTTTGTGAGTCTAACAAAGGCTGTCTCTTCCACTTCACATTGGAATCACTAAATTATGATGATTCCTCTAGAATAGTAATTTCTATGTGAATAGAGACTGAAAATATTCATTGATAACAGCAAAATCAGTTTTAGTGTGACTTCTATCTCTTCTAGGTCAGAGGTTCAACAGAAAATGTCAGAGAGGATTCCTCATAAGATTTGTAAAAAGAAATATGGTTGAGCTTTTGAGACAATATAATCTGAATTTGATTACTATATTTTTTTCAAACCATGTGATCTGGGGTAATTTACTCAACTGCTCTGTGCTTCAATTTTCCCTTGTGAAAACAGGGGATAATAATACCATTATCCTCACAAAGGACTAAATATGCTATTTCATCAAGTAAATAGCTTAGCAGAGTGCCTGGAATATTAAGCACCAGATAAGAATTTGTCTTCCTAACATTAGGAATTACATAAAAATTCCCATTTTTATCTAACTAAAATAATCAAAAGTTGCCCTAACCAATTCTTATCCTTTCTAAACTGGAAATTTTCACTGTGATACAAATCAACTTTACTGGTGCGCAATATGTAACAAACTCCTGTTTTAAACCACAGTTTGAAAACAGTGTTCTCAGGTTAGTGCTTAGGTAATGGTCGGTGCACCACAGTGAAGGAAGCAAAACAGCGTGTTGGAATCATTGTGCTTCTTGGATTCTTTTTTTTAGGAGTTTGTGTGATATCAAACATTGAAGTGTTGATAATTAAAGTACATGCAGGCGTGTGTTTGCGTTTTGTTTATGCAGGAGATTCTCTCATGTCCTACACTTCCATCAGTTGGTACACAATTGGAAAAGTTAATATGACACTTAAATATTTGTTCAGTGGCCTGAAAAATAACACAACCTTTTGAACAGTTTCATTTTTTTTTCCTGGATGAGAAGAAATGAGAAGGATGACAAGAATTTTTTTCCTTTTTACTGCTGCCTCCAAAGCTTATTTTTTATTTTTCCCATAAAATTTGTCTTAAAGGTGTGGTATTTTTAAATTTAAATATATATAAATGTTGATAAACACAAAGTTAATATTTTCTTAAGTTATTCCAGACATACAAAGTATTGATATCAACATCTGTATAATGATAGTATTTTTGCTACAGAAACTCAAATGGTATGTTGTCTTTAAAACACATATATATTATACATATATTTAATTATTAAATATATAAATATTAATAACATAATATTAAATAGATATAATTATTAATTAAATATATCTTTATATATATTTATATATTTAAATATACATTTAAAGTATGTGTGTAGACACACATTTGCCCAAAAACAGTATACATGATTTCTGTTGTTGTTTTTTTGTTGTCTTGTGGATGTGTCTGATGTCTGCTGAGCTTGCTTTTTCTGATCACCGACTGAGTTACTATTGACACTATGAATCAATCTGTGTCCCAGTTACTGGCAAATGGGAATGGCATCTTTTTGCGTCACTGAATTGTTCACTATGGTTTGTAAAGGACAAATTATAGACCTAGAATATTCTGTCTGATAAACATTTTCTGAAATTTGACATAGTCTTTCTTTAGGTATTTGATAAGCACATGTGTAGTTTTTTGTGACATGTATTTACATTTTCCCAACAATTCTTTATCTCCTAACTTTGGTCCATTTTCTATTCTGAGAGTAATGTATTACTTTTAGAAATATCACCACATGTACCTTTACATTAATTCCCTCTTGCAGATTATTTTTAATTCCTTAGTTTTCTTTGATTACTATCCCAGTATTCAGTGTTTATGGCTCCAATTTAGTCTATATAATATTCAAAGTTCATGTCAGTATTAAACACTTGACTGTGTTCTTATTCATATGTCAAAGGTTAATCAACAGGCCTGGGTCATAGCACAACAGCTGTGAATACTGGTATTTACATGTAGAGTGTGTGCATAGATGAACATTTGAGATTCACAATGGCAGTTGTGCAGTTAAGATAATGTCCAAGTTATATATTCCAGGGCTGTGAAAGACCTAAACAGACAATGTTGTCGCCTATAGTCTGAACCTTTTATGGCAGATTTGTTTGTTTGTTTGTTCCTCTCAACAAGATATTCTTATGCTCATTTTCAGATGGTAACTTTTCCAAAGTCACATAGTTAAAATTTTCTCCAGATGGAACAGTTCTCTATTTGTTTCTCTTTTGGTGTTCCTCTTTCTTTCATGTCCTTTTATTTAAGAATAGTTTAGCCCATCTTTCTAGGAAAGGATATGATTGCCATGTGAGTCATGCTGAAGAGAGCAGAACAAACAGGAGGCATGCAGTTTAAGCTACCTCCCCTGCTTATTGATGCTATGATATTACATATTTAACATTTCACTTCATACCTTCCTTATTGGTAAAATGTACAGGTTTTATTAGATGACTTCTAAACTCCCATTGGGCTCTGGTACTGTAATTCAGATCGATACCCTATCATTAACTCTTTTCCCAAATTACAACAGCCAACCTCCAACCCGTTTTACTCTTTAGATGTTCCAGGCTACAATCATATATTAGGACCTGATTTTATGATCATATTCATGCTCTTCTGGTATTCTGATAATTTTATTTTATTATGAAGAAATCTGACAAGCAATGAAGCATCTGGCTGCCTGGATTGCCCATAAGTTCTCTTAGCGATGGCTTCTCAATCTTGGCACTGTTGAGATTCTGGGTTGGATAATATGCTGTGGAGAACTGTCCTTTGCATTTTAGTATGTTTATCACCACCGTCAGTGTAAGCAGCACCAGACATGAGCAGCACCTATTACCAATTGTGACAAATATGTCTGCAGACAATCTTAAATATTCTTCTAATGATAATCACTAATATACTTATAAAAATATACATGGAATATTGTTGTATACTAGCCTTCTTATTGCTTCTGTGTTTTAACAAAAGAAAGACAGAATTCTCCTTCTTATGGGAAGATATTAAAACTTTGCCCCCAAACAAATGTAAATGTCCCTGACAATAGCTCCCTAGGGAGGAAATGAGGGTGACCCTAATCATCAGCCTGTTAGCTACCAAAATTGACTCCATGACATTTGGGAATACATCCCTAGAAACCCTAAGGATTATTTATCCTAGGCCTTTCCAGGTTTGGGGCATATCTTAAATCTCAACTCCAAATCCAAACAGAAGAGATGATGTGGGTCCCTTCTAAAACTAAAACAAAAACCTGCTAATGTGCCTTTACCTTTTAGAGAATGGAAAATCTGAAGTAAACAGAGTAGTTCATTTTCTCTTCCCGCTTTTCTTTCTCTCTCTATGGCATAATGCATTAAGCATAGACAATCAGCTGAAATCTTGCTTGTTCCCAAGCTCTTGTGACTTTTCATTAAATGCCTAATGTTATTTAAGAGAAACTTTTGTAGCTCATTATAAAAACCCAGTGCCTTATATTACAACAGGGGCTCCCAGGGAGAAACACATTTTTTTTGGTATTGTTCCCATTTACATGACATATCACTCCTGAGAAATTCACTGCACTCTGCTGTCTTTAAATAAACAGAGTTATGGTTTATGTGGAGGATGGAGGGAAGAAAGGGAATGAAATAGGGATAAGGGGGTTAAAAAGATAGGGATCAGAAAAGTTTAGAGAAAATATTCTTTTTGATTGTGGGTAGACTCAGAAACAAGCCATTTGTTTAATTTCCATATTGGGAAACAATTGAGAATGGAATTTTTCCTACAATTACCTCATTTGGTTTCTTGTGTATAGAAACAAGGGAGCTTGCAACCAAAGAGCAATTCTTGCTTTCCAGACTCCACATGCATCTAGGGTTAATTCTGGCCCTCTTCTAAATACGTGACTCATACTATTTTCTTTATTTCATGTCCTTTCTTCTTTCTCTAAGGGCAGTTCTAATGAACAAAGTTCTTCTTGCACATAAGAAATCTGGCTAGATAGAGATTAGTGCGATGATGTAGACAGCCCAATCTTCGTCTGACACATAAAATCAAGGATTGGGCAGAAGGTTGAAGACATTGTCTGCATTCCATGATATGTTCTATTAAGAAAGAAAAAGGCTGACCCAGAAACCACCTTTTTGAGTTTCAAGTTCCCATTCTCCTTGTGGGGTCTAAGCTAATTTTTAATGCTCAGGTGCCCATGGGCTCCAAATGGTTCCCACAGATTAAAGGTGTTTCTCTGGACCTTGGGAATGGTCTGTGAATACATACACTTTTCATAGCAAGGATAATAAAAGCAGTATTATCTGTAACAAATGATTGTAAGGGAATTTGAGTCTTTATAAAGTATAAAATAATATACCTAATCATGATGTATCACACAGTATTTAGGTCTGAACAGAAAAAGTTGATACCTAAAGCAAATTACCTCTTTGATTTTTTGCTACTTTACTGACTTAAAGTATCAACATACTAGCTGTGGTATACAATGTTTTGGGGTTTTGTTTGTATAGCTAATAAGTGAAGTAAGGCTTTCTTCCATTATCACTCTTGTTGACATTGTTCCCAGAGAAGGAGTACACATGGCAGAGGTGGAATGGAAAAGAAACAAGGGCTACCTTCTAGAACAATCTACAGCCATAACATAGTGACCTAGCAGACTACATTAGAAGAAGAAATGCCTTGCAGAAGGTTGATTCAGATTACGTCTGAGGGGGTCCTCTGAGCCTCTTGTATTTCAACGTTTGCTTCTTTTCCCAGGTCGGGGAAGTTGTCTGCTATAATTTGTTCCAGGACTCCTTCAGCACCTTTCCCCCTCTCTTCCTCTTCTGGGATTCCTATGATACGGATATTGTTGCGTTTGACCATGTCGCTGAGCTCTCGAACTCTTCTTTCATGTTCCTGGATCGGTTTGTCTCTTTTTTTGTCAGCTTCTTGTTTTTCCATAATGGTGTCTTCTAAATCACTTATTCTCCTTTCTTCCTCTTCAATCTGTGCATTGGAGGCCTCTAATTTATTATGGATCTCATTTATAGCTTTTTTTAATTCTTCATGCCTATTTATATTCTCCATTTTGTCTGTAGCCATAGTTTCTTTGATGTCCCTTATGTTTTTTTCAAGCCCAGCTATTAATTTTATGATTATTCATCTAAAATCTTGTTTATTTATGCTGCTTATATCTGTTTTGAGCAGTTCATTAACTGTCAATTCTTCTGGGAGTTTCTTTGGGGGAGAGCTTTTTCATTTCATCATTTTAGTTAGTTTTCTGGCTCTTGTTAGCTTTTAAGACCTGTTATGCTCTCTGCACCTGTGTGCACTGCTGTATCCAGGAAGACTCTTTGACTGCCCGGGGCCTATCCTTTCAGAGAGTGTTTTTTGAATGGTATCTCTTTGTCTCTCTTGTTGAGACCTTGGTTATTTTGTTTTCCTACTCGTAGTGATATCTGGGCTTCTCCACCATGTGTACTTTGTCTTGTTTCTTGAGGTAGCCCTGGAGAGGAAAACAGACTGACAATCACACAGGGAGCAGGGGCACACAAACGCACAGACACATCCGACTAAAATGCAAACCGAGAGGGACAGCGAAAAAGTTGAGGGAAAAGACGGAGGAGAGAGGGTGAATAATAGAAAATCAAAGAATACTTAAAAAGGTCAAAAGGAAGAAAAGAAAAGGAAAAAAGAAGAATACCAATGGACAAAGAACAGTTTATAGCATATAACCGGATTTCCCAGCTATAATTAAATAGCCGGATGTATGCAGTGCTGGTTGAAGAGCATAGAGACAGAGAGAGAAGACAGGGCAGTGGGGGAATGAAGCAAGATTGGAAATAGAATGAACAAGCAGAAGGGATAAGAAACTTTTTTCAAAGAGTTAAAAGGTGGAGTATGGTTGGTTAGGTGAGAGAAGGAAGCTGGTATTATCCAGAGAAACTATATAGTCTAATTACTCCTGAGAGAAAGAGATGAAAAGGTCGGGAGGTGTAGAGTTTACATCTACAGAATGGACTAAATTTGACTGTTTAAGCACGCCGGTGACCAGAGGTAATCGGGTCAGCGTTCTCCAGAAAAAAAGAAAAAGAAAAAAAGAAAAAACAAACCAAAACCAAAACCAAAACCAAAAAAAAAAAAGGGGGGGAAGGAAGGAGGGCAGCTCTCAAGCAGGGATGGGTGTGGTGTGATCCAATGAGTCAGGCGGGAGTTCTGCCTGGAGGTTGCAGGGAGGAGAGTGGCGGCGCTCCACCTCCCTGTTATAGGCGTGTAAACTCCCTGGGCCAGGGGTTCAGGCAGTTTGTAGCGCTTTTCAACCCAGGCCAGTCCCAGCCTCCAAATCCCAGGCCAAGCACCCCGCTGAAATTGCCTCAGGCGATCCCCTGGCTTTCCCCTCAGGGCGATTCCAATCTTCCAGGCGAGCTCTGGGGGTGGAGCCAGAAGCCTCTGCTCCTTTGTCCTCCGGGTGGGGCTGGGGGGCCTGGGCGGGGCGGGGGGGCTTTGTCTGCCGGCGCGCTGAGCCCGCTGGAGTGAGGAAATCAAGTTCCCTCTGTGTCTCGTCACCCAAAACACGAACTCGCAGTCACATCTGCCAGTTTTTTGCGCTCTGCCTTCCCTCCAGAGCCCCAGCCAGCTAGGAGCACGGACGCCGGTGCCGCGCCTCCTCGGGGGTCCAGGCCCGCCTCGAGCGTAATGGCTGCAGGCGCGCAACCTCTCCCAGCCAGCCGGGCGCCCGCACAAAGAAGCAAACCACGAGCGCAGCCCCTCCTGGGCGACTTGGAGCATGAGAGGGCCTGAAGCACAGGTATTTAGTGAGGAAAGATTTTCTACACCCCGAGCGGAGGTTTTTCCCCCGAGCGGAGGTTTTCCTGTTTCGGACTCTCTTTTTCTCCTCTCACTCCCCGCAGAGGGGGGTGGCCCGTCTCTCCAGTCTCCAATCCAGGCCCGATTTTTACTTCCCCAGTTCGCACTCACGTTAGAAGTCTTTCTCAGTGGAAGCTGCGTCCTTTTTCTCCCCATCTCTTGGGTTTGGTACGTTTTCCTATGGCTTCAGATCTTTTCCGTGGATGCCTGGGCGCGAGTGCAGGTACGGAGCTCCCTACTTCTCCGCCATCTTGCCCCTCCCTTCCATTAGAAGAAGAAATGAAACAAAATAGACAAAACACAAGAACAAAGCAAAATATTATCATACAGTTGCATGAAAAGAAACATTGAAAGGACTTACATTCAGGTCCCGAGTGTCTTGCTAAAATTCTGACTCTTATTTGTATTTGCATAAATGTAAATAGTACATAATCTGGTGGAACTTGAATTTCCTAATCTGAAAATGATATTCTAACCCCTATAACCTAAATTATGTGGTCCAAATAAGATATGGCACCTATATTATGAAATGATTATATACAATATAATATAGGATATAAATTATATCTATATACATATATATTATGGACATATCTTATGGAACTTTTTCAATAGATTTATTTCTTTAGTTGTTCATTTTTATTCTAAATATTTATTTTAAATCTGGCATTATGGACTCTTAAGCTGACTTATTTTCACACTATGAAATTGTTCTAATTGTTTGACATGCTAGGTTAGAGAATGAATTGATTTGGGATTGGAAGAGAGTCACTTCAAAATATGCTCAATATTGTATAAAATCATTGAGAATGGTTGAAGTCATCTCAGAAAACCAAATTTACTTTCTTTTTGATATCGGGCAAAGCAATTAGTTTGTTTGTTTATCTGCAAATTAAAGTGGATGTTACCTGCTCAACTTTTTATAGGTTTGTGGAGAAGAATAAATTACATTTTATACAGGAAAAGTTCATTGTAAATGTTAAATGTTCTATTAATATGATATATTGTTGTTGTATTAAATCCCTTCCTTTATCACTGTCAATCCATTCTCATTATATCCTTCAACCTTTCTTCTCATTACCGTGGTCCTATGAAACCACAAAAATTCTCATGTGCACTTATTAATGGAAATTTTCTGGAAGTTACTGTGTTCATTTCTTCACCTCCCTACCCTTCAATGCTCTTCAGTCTAACTTATGCCTCATAAATTCACCCAAAGCATCATGTACTAAACTCACCAGGAAATTCCAAGTCTTAAATCCAATAGGAAATTTTCATTGATCATTTCTTTGCTCTCATTAGCAGTTTACAAGATGCTGGTCACTCATCCTTTTGAAACAGTCTATTCAGGAGGTTCTCAAACAAAATAGTCTCTAAATTTCCTGATTTCTTTCTGACTCCTTCTTGGTCTTTGTTTTACATTTACTTTCCCAGTTGTCATTTAAGTTCTTCAAGATGGAAGCCTGAGCACTCTTTTTAAAAATTTTGTTTTAATGTTTATTTATTTTTGAGTGAGAGCGAGACAGAGTATGAGTGGGGGAGGGGCAGAGAAAGGAGACAGAATCAAAGCAAGCTCCAGGCTCTGAGCTGTCAGCATGGACCCTATTGTGGGGCTTGTACTTATGACCTGACGCTGAAGTCAGCCGTCAACCGACTGAGCCTCCCAAGAGCCCCTGAAGCCTGAGCATTCTTATTTTTCAATCTATTTTATCAATTTAGATGATGTCAAACACATGTAACACTTTAATTATACACCATCTATTGATGGATTGTGATTCTTTCACAGAAAGCCTGATCTTTCTAGGAGTTCCAGACCCATATTTAATGAGCTCCAGAGGCTTACTTAGTTAACATGTCATCTTGGAAGTTTCAATGCCAACTCATTTAGACATGCATTTACAATCACAGATGTGGTCTTCTAGTTAGTTCCATCTTATTGAGTGGTACAGTCATGTCTCTACTTACACAAAAGATAAATCTAGACTTTAAAAATAGTCATTCACTCTCACTCTATAATATATCAAGTTTTGTCTACTTTTTCTTCTAAATATCTCTCAAATCGAGGAGGAAAACCCTTGAATACTCCTTGGATATGCCACTTAACAAACTTTAACCACCTCCTCGCGGTTACTATATCCTACTGTGGTAGGTTAGAAGAAAGGTGAACAAACTAGGTTTTTTTGTATTGATAAGCCTTTGTCATGTAAGTTTTTTGTGCTCTCCTAATTCTAACTGTGGGTTCTTCCATGTGATTTAATTTGGGTACTAGGATGTTAACAAATGTTGCATAAAAAGAGACTTGAAAAACACATGTATAGAAAGGCTTATCTTTATTTTCCTGAGACCCCTGGTATTGATACCATGTGACAAAGACTTAGCTAGCCTATTGGATGATGAAGGAGATACAGCCCAGTCACTTCTGTTGCAGCCAAGAGACAGCTAACCCCCGGAGGTACAAGCCACCCAGCTGACTGGCAGGTGACTATACATAAATGAGCAAGTCCAATTGAGTTCCCTGTAAATTGCTGACCCACAGAAGTGAGTTAAATAAATGTGATTGTTTTAAGCCATTAAGGTTTTTGGTGGTTTTTTTTTTTTTTTTTTTTGCATAGCAAAAACAAACTTTTAAATTTGTTTTTCTTAAAATCTCTCTTCTAAGCTTTTTCTATTCTGCATCTACAAATATTTTTGCAAAACAGTCTGGCAATGTCATCTTTGTATAATCATCTAAAATAGCTACCAATCACATTTAGAATACAAACTCAACTTCATAACATGGAATAAAGAAGGAGCATATTGTGGCTTCTACCAACAAGTCCAATTTAATATCTTACAATGTTTCCTTTGCTCTCTGTACAAACTATTGGAGGCTTTTTCTTCTTTTGTGAGAGTTCTATGCCCACTTCTCACACATAGCCATTGCATAATTTGAATTTTGCCTAAATGAATCCCACATGTAATTTTTGTCCATCTCGTCATTATGCATCCCTCATGTTTAAATATGATCATCACTTTTACAGGAAAGATTACCCTGACCACTCTGACAAGGTCAATACACACTATTTAATACAGTTCCATACAATGTAACTTTCCTTCTAGAACTTACTCAGTGTGGTACTATATTTATTTGATTAATATCTCTGTTATTTTATTAGAATGTAAGCTTCAGGAAGATAGTGACCTTGTCTTTCTAGGAGCTCCAGATCTTTTATTTCTAGTGCTTTACTGTCACCCCTGAGGGCCTGGCTCTTGTCAGCCAGTTTCAAATACACTCCCATAAATCTGTGTCCAACACCCTCCCTTCCCCTGTACTGAAGTTTGGGGGTGCTTGTACTTCTGTCTGACAGCAAGAAGCTTGTGGTGGTCTGCTGGGCTAGTGGGAGGCAGTAAGGCAGGATGTCACCTGTGGGCCTGTGACTGCAAGTTCAGGCATACCAGGCCATGTTCTGTCATCAGAAGTCAGTCCCTGTCACCCCCTAGCCCATAGGAACAGCCCATATTATCAAGCAGCCTTTTCAGGCTCAGAAACATGGTGGGGGGCTTTACAGTCCTGCACAAGGGAAACTCATTCCCTTATTTGGGGATGGTGTCTCCTTATTAGGGCACGTGAGCTCATCAAAGGCAAAGCACACATTTTAAACTGTAGCATGCCCTCCCCTGAATGCTGTTTCTGTCTACCCTCCAAGGTTCTTGATAAGTGGTTGTGGGGTGGATGTGCAGTCATCATCATTCGAAAGGCTCCTAAGTTCTCCTTCTCATTCCATCGAGTCCAGGAATGGGGGGCTCAGCGCCCAGTGAGTGTGTTCCATTTTGTTTGCCTGGGTGAGCTGAGCCAGGGAAATAGAACTTCACATAATGTCATGCTCTAAGTATATGACTTAGCTTGCTGGTCATTGACAAGGGCTGCTGCACAAACCAAGTGGTTCGGAACAGCAAAGGCATCATCTTAGTTCTGAAGGCACAAGTCCAAGATCAGGCTGTCAGCAGGGTGGCCCCTTCCAGGGGAGGGTCTGTTTCATGTGTTTCCTATTGCTCCTGGGAGTTGGTGGCAATTGTTTATGCTCCATGGTTTGTAGAAGCCTCACCCCAGCTCTATTGTATCTTCACATGGTGCTCAGTGTATGTGTCTGCCCCTTTCTGTAAGGACCCCATTCATATCTTAGGCCTGCCCTTCCTACTCCCATCTTAACTATACATCTGCTGTGGCCTCACTCCCAAATAAAGTCGCACTCTGATGTGCCTGGGTTAAAGTTGTGGAGGTTGGAGACACAGTTCAGCCCACAACACCAGATAGTCCTGCAATGCTGCTTTCATTCCCAGTCCACAGAAGGATCAACACAAATTGTAGTTGGCTCTTCATTGCACTGGAAGCATGATTCAGACCCAAGCTAATGCTTCCAGATGGGGTGTCCTCTGCCCAAGACCTTTAAAGTTTGTACCGTGGAAAAATATTATAGTAGACACCCTATAATTGTTGAAAGAAATAAATTAATGAATTTAGTTAAGACATGTTCAGAGTATAATTCTAAAACTTGTTAATATTAGACTAACAATGATACAATCTAGTTTTTAGAAATAAATGACATTGATTCTACATTATGGGACCATATAGGTTGCAAAGTTTAGTACGTTTAAGAATCCTCTGGGTAGTATGTTAAAATAAAAATTCCTGATCCACAGTTTCAGAGAAGGTAGTAGGAATTTCTGTGATAATGCCTTTAAGACTAAATTTTTATTAAGCCCCCCCCAAAGTGATTTAAATGTACAGATTTCATGGAATTTACTTTCAGAAATACCAACTATTGAATTTTGCTCACCTACTTAAATACCAGGCTATTTTATCTATTCCACTTAGAATATTTCTGGTTACCTATTAAAATGTGCTCAGAAAATATAAATTGATTTTAATATTGGTCTAAGGAAACCACAAATGGGAAAATAAGTATGTGCTAGAAAACTAAAATAACAGAAACAAAAATATCTATTTAGCAACAAAAGCTTTTTGATTAATTTCTGTTTAGATTTATTTATCCTACCTCTCCCCTCCCCCATTCTTACTGATGACTGACAGTTAATTGCCTATAAAGAGGTGGAAACCCATCTGTTCTGAGTCACAAGGAATCTGCTATTTCTTAAAAAGTATACAGATTGATCCAATCCTAGCATTTGAAAGGGATTTTAGGTATTTTCTAGTTCAGGTGACAAATTGAGAGTAAATGTCCTGATGGAATTATTTCTGATAAAGATGAAAGTCTCAGTTGGGAATGATTTAGTTCCTAGTGTCCTCAAATTGCAAACTATTCACTCAAAAAAGAGAAGATTGATATTACTTTGCTGTTATTGAATATACAGACTCAGCTACATTCCTTAGTCTAAAGGTCTCTGTGGAATTCCTTGGGGGACATGTACAGGGTGTTTCTTCTAAGTAATAAAGTAGGAAGAAAGAAATCTAATATATCACGTGTTTGGGCTCTGAAAGGAAGGTCCAGAAAATCAAGTTAGTAAGAAGAATTACTGAGTAACTTTCTTACATTTGCTCATTTGACTCTATCATATCTTCTTCTTCTTTTTTTTTTTTTTTACATCTTATTTGTTTGTTTTTTAAGCTTTATTTTTTAAAATATAATTTATTGTCAAGTTAGCTAACATACAGTGTATATAGTGTGCTCTTTGTTTCGGGGGTAGATTCCCATGATTCGTTGCTTACATACAACAAGTGCTCATACCAACAAGTGCCCTCCTCAAAGCCCATCACCCATTTTTCCTTTTCCCCTGCCCCCCACATCAACCCTCAATTTGTTCTCTGTATGTAAGAGTCTCTTATGGTTTGCCTCCCTCCCTCTCAGTTTGAAACAATTTTTCCCCTTCCCTTCCCTTATGGTCTTAAGTTTCTCAAGTTCCACAAATGTGTGAAAGCATATGATATCTGTCTTTCTCTCACTGACTTATTTCACTTAGCATAAGTGTATCTTTTTCTTTAGAGTGATTTTAAGTAGTATATCTGAAGGCAGGAGATTAATAATGAAATGACCAGATTCTAGGTAATGAATTAGGGAAAGAGACATTTATACCTTCCATGTCTTCTTGAGGAGACATATCTGTATAGAAGTCAAAGACAGAAAAAAACATTAGTTTTATTATTATGGTTTGTATGGGAAGCCTCTTTTACCCTATAGAATGGGCATCTTATTTAGTCTATTTGTTAAGTGAATAAGCCTAGCTGCTAATATTTTACATGCTTTTCTCTTTCCAACAAGCTAGGTTTTGTGTCCTCTTACAGTTTGACCAAATGCAACAGTAACAATCTCAAACAACTGCCACCTATAAAGAAGGACATTGATTGCTTTTAATGAAAGAATACTTTTCAATCAAGAATGCACTTGTTATCAATGATGGGGTCCTGCATATGGTGGCACCAGTAGATACTCAGTGTATCTTATCTTTCCCTGCCTAGGGGCTTCTTTATGGTAAGCTGAAGTGTCTATGCCAGAATGAAGCCAAGAAATGGACTGAGAGGCCAGGAATCTGCTGGTCAGAGGACAAATCAGCAACTTGTCTTAGTCAGAGTTCCTACCTCTAGATAATTTACAAAATGATGTGATACTTTCTGTAAAACTATCAGTCTGTTATGATAAACAGGCCCAGATGCCTGCTGTTATAGCAGGTAATATTATTACCACAGTCACCAGAAAGCACAGATCAAGAAGTACTTTAGCTGTTGCCTGTACTTTGAGCTGTGGAATAGTACTGGTTTACCTGCATGCCGGTTATCATCACTGTTGGGAGTGGGAAGTAGCAACATGGAATGAAAAAAAAATAAGAAGTTCCCATTGGGCATATGGAAAAGTTTATGTTTGCTCATTACCTTCTGCTTCAGAATGCGGATAATTACTTTGCTTATCAAGGGAAGTCAACCATGCTGGCTAAAAGTTTATAATGACTAATTCCACCTTCTCTGTGTGCACATGTCTGTATATGTGTGTGTGTGTGTGCATGTCTGTGTGCTTTGGTATGTATTGAGTTTTGGGCCTTGTTAAGTGCTACAGGTAAAAAGTCTCTGCTACTTTCTTCCCCTTTCCTTCAAGCTCATAACAACATGATAATGATGAAATATCAGAGGTTTTTCTGATCAAGTAGAAGATATACATAAGAGAAGATGAAAAAATTAGTTTCTTATTTAATTTCTTCATTGAATCAATGCAGTCTTCTCAAAAAGTTTATATATGTTATCTTGGAAATTATTTTTACTCTTAGTTGGCTTTGCAAATCATGACCTAATGAAATTTTATGATGCTCCCTAATGTTCTATAAGCAATGCATTCAGATCCTTAGGATCTTACCATGTTCTTGCTCAGGATTATACACAATTTGGCCCCTACTCCTTATATTCAGTGGAAATCAAATTACATAAGACAGGTAGGTTCTTGAGCTTCAAGGATATATGTCCACTATCCCCTTGTTTGAAATGTGGTTTTTATTTGCTGTCAAGAACTATGAAGCACCTGAACAAGTTAGCTTGCCACAGTTTCATGGATGATGGTGGAGAACACAAGTCTCTTAGGTCAGAGTCTCATTTCCACAGGACAGTGTGAAACAGGCTACACTATACTTCTGCATCCAGTGAGTTTTGTTAATGTACAGGAGCATGACTCTTAGAGACTGAGTCTTTCATAATTGACACCAAACATGTCTGCCCTTTGCCCTGGAGAGAGATACTATATCTTCCAAGGTTACTTGCTATACAAAGATCTTTGAAAAATTACTCTGGAACTAAAGCACTCACAATACATGTACAGACATGAGAGATCTGTGAGCATCATTTCCCCAAATTTATCTTATTTATTCCCCCCCCCCCCAGAAACCTGATTTAAGTGAGTTTGTTATTTGGAATAACAGAAGTCTATTTTTGCAATAGAGCCTAGGTCAAAAGTTCTTGAACATGAGCACTAGGAATGTCTTTATGGATGCTGAGTTCATGTTTTTGTAAATAACAGGTAACTATATTGGAGTGATTTTTAGGTTTTAACATATGGTAGGTATAAGAATATGAAATGTATCATGTGAAATAAATAAATGAGAAATTCTTAGAGAATGATTAAATAAGCCTTATGAGGCAAAGACTGTTTTAATTTTTTAATGTTTATTTTTTAAGAGAGAGAGGAAGAGCATGAGTGGGGGAGAGGGAGAGGGAGAGAGTGGATCTGAAGTGGGCTCAGTGCTGATAGCGAAAATCCCCATGTGGGAATTGAACTCATGAACTATGAGAATTATGACCTGAGCTAAAGTCAGATTCTTAACTGACTGAGCCACCCACGTGCCCCATGATTCTGATTTTAAAACTAGTTACATCATTTTCTGATTTCTCAAAAGGAGACAACACAAGCCTCTTGAAATTCTTGAATAATTTTTTGGGAGAAAGAAATACTTTCCAGTTATCTATCTCTGTTTTTGCATGAGTCATTAGACTACAAAGCCACCTATTAGTAAAACCTCTATTAGGAAACAGCACCGCCTACAAATACTAATTACTCTCAATTCAATTTTAATGTTTAAACACTGTTTGGATTTTTAAATTGGTGCTTTAGGAAGGGAATGGGGGCAGGAAGATACTGTGATCATTCGACTTTTATTTAGCATATACTTACTGACAACCAGTGGAATGGACACTTTACTTGAAATTGTTGATAAGCAGATTTTTAAGAAAGATAAATATAAATTTAAATCTGTAGGCCTCTAACCCACTTGAGGCCTCTCACCTATCCAACATATCACCCAAGTCTCTGGGAAGGGGTCCAGCGATGGGTTCACTTGGCCATATCAGTTTTGTAAAATTTCCAAGTAACCCTGGTGCTTCTTCCCATTCTGGTTTCCACTCAGTAAAGACGGTTGTCTGTTTCCCACTGTGACTTTCTGCCTATCATACTTCTCCTAATGGGTATCATTAGATTGGTCAGATATATTTTGGCATCTAACTAAGGCAAAAGTTGAAGTGATGCACTGTCTTTCCCATACACAGTTAAGTACTTGCTAGCTGTCCTTATACAGGAATCACTTCCAAGAAAACTCCTCCCCACCTGTATCAACTATCCACAATTCATATTACAAAAATGTAGTGTCTGGGGCCATATAGCCATATGAACATATTTGATGGCACTGTATGCATGTGTGCAGTGGCAGGTAAACAAGATTTTAAATATATAAGATCAGAAGCTGGCCTACATTATGTGTGTGTGTGTGTGTGTGTGTGTGTGTGTGTGTGTGTGATGCTCTGTTGTGTGTTACCTTTCTAATGTTTGAAATGTTTGGGGTGCCTCGGTGGCTCAGTTGGTTAAGTGTCCAACTTTGGCTCAGGTCATCTCTAAGTTCATGGGTTCAAGCCCTGCGTCGGGCTCTGTGCTGACAGCTCAGAGCCTGGAGCCTCCTTAGGATTCTGTGTCTCCCTCTCTCTCTGCTCCTCCCCTGATCACACTCTGTCTCTTGAAAATGAATAAACATTTAAAAAAAAAGGAAATGTTTTTATTTATTTTTTTACTATTAATTTCATATTTATTATATATAAACTTAGATCTGACCATGCTAAAGATACAGTAATAGGCCACAAAATAATCATATTTGCCAACCTGGAGCTTAGAGTATAGTAGACAACATAGTTAATAAGATATTCATACAAATGGATTTTAAAATTCCAGGGGGAAAAAATGTAGCAGAGTAGCGATCCATAGTGCCATGCAATCGGCACATGCATTAAAAGACTTGTCTTTGTCTGGAAGGTTAGATATGTCTTTCGTATGGAATTATTGTTTGAAGACAGATCTGAATTAGATACCTATATGAATTAACAGATGACAGTGGTTTGGGGGAAAGGCAATTACTTCAGATGAGCAGGAGAACATATATGAAGATGCTTCAGAATAAGAAAACACAACGTTTGTTCGTTTTGTGCATATTTTGTTTTGCTACATCTGACACCTTCCAGAAGAATATCCAATGTTTTAAGTTTTCTTACTGGCCACTAATTACATTGTAGCACTCAAGAAAATTAACAAGGTAGTGAGGTCCATCTTGCTTATTGTGTAAGAAAATGTACTGGCTAGGATAAATTCATTTCTCCTCTCTCTCTTTCTCTCTTCTTCCTTCAGCTAGTATAAAAACAAGTTATGTATTGGCTTCAAGGATAATATTAGCCTGTTTAAGAGTTATGTTCTTTGAGCCCATTATATAAGGTCATAAATTGTTACAATTTTCTGAGGCCTAGTGTGGGCATGTATGTATAAAGTGCAGTTTTGGCTGGAGACTGCCTTTCTGTTGATCTTTAGCTATCTTTAAAATTGGTTTTTAATTATTTATTTCTTTTCAATTTCAAAATGTTTCACTGTAATCACTGAATGCTGTATGTGTTTTCTCCAATGGCTAATTCAACAGGTAAATATTTAAAAAATTTTTTAGAAAACCAACAGGGTAATAAATAGTGACTGATATAGATGTCGTATCGTTGATGTGACTCTTATTGATGATATAGTTCTTATTCTGCAAGCTCTATTTTTGCCTTCACACTTACTTCCCCAAATATCCCTTGTCTGTAATAATAAAAAAAAAAATAGATGACAGTATGAGAAAAGTTTAGTGGATGTTCCTAGTACCTCATGTAGATCCCCTTCACCAGATAAGAAATCCATACCATTGCTGCTGTGAGTTCAACTACTACTGGTCCAAGATAGCTTTCCTTTTCCTGCAAAATTATCTAAGGAATTCCTTCAGGCCAGAAGTTCTCAACCTTTAGGGGGTATCAGGACATTCTGGAAGGAATGCAAAACACATATTGCTGAGTCTCATTCCATTCCCAGATCTGGAATGAGGAATGAGAATTTGTATTTCTAAGAAGTTCCTTGAAACTCTGATGGTCCTGGTCAGGGATACTAGGCTTAAGGGAGCTGCCTTGCCAGAGTCACTATGCCCTCCTAAGGTGGAAGGGTCCAAAGGGTAAAATCATAGGACATTTCTTGGGTGTGATCTTTGTTCAAAAGGCATCCTCTTCTTTGGCTCAGAACAAGAATAGGCCTTCTCTGGGTTCACAGTCTTGCTCAGCTATTTCCGCTTCACTATATTGCTTCCCTTATTCCTTATAGGGTTCTCCTTCAGTACATTCTCTGAAGAAATCACATGCTAGAAGTCCTGGCTCCAGCTTAGCTTCTAAGAAACAAACCTAAGAAAGACTAAGATAATTATTTTTCTTCAAAATCATTATACAATTTTAATAATTATTAATTGATTTGATTCCATGCTGTTACTTTTACCTTGACTTATCAGATTTGTTGAGACTGGAGTATAAATCCACTCTTATTGGGTTCAGTGCTGAGATTTTATACTAGCAGGTGTGCAGACATTGTTACCACCTATTCTTGGACTTTATTGCCTCCCTACCTGTCCCCCTCTCTTCCCACCTAAAGTTGAACAGAAAGATGAATTCTATTGACTTACTAGGCTGTGACACAAGCCAAAGCTCATATTTTCAAACCTAATTACCTTGCCTCAATGGAGATATGATCTATAGAATACAACTGTGTACTCATGATGTTAAATATACCAGCCAGCAGGAAGCCTATGAATATAAAGAATAATAAATAAGGAAAAGAAAATGTATGTGATTTTGACTAGTCTACATCCATTACAATTATTACCCAAATTATGTACTTCTGGCAAACTTTTATATTCTCCCTTCTTGATATTCAAATATTTATATATTTTTCTGTAATTTGTTCTCATTCTGTTAATTTTTTAAACAGAAGTAGTGTTATCACTACTCCTTTAACACATGAGTTTTTATGCTTAACTTAAAGAAATTAACTGAAGAAGGTCTTGTTCTTTTTAGGGAGTTTCTTAAGGAAAGTAGAAGTCATATTGAGAGATCAATGAGAAACTTCTATTAAATAAATTTAAATAAATTTAATAAACATAGGGCTTAGTGAATTATAGGAGAAAGGAAATTACTTGTGATGTGGTTATGTTCCTATTCACTCATGTATATATGTGGCTTTCAAAGACCTGCAGGAACAGGAAATGGACGCGCACACACACGCACACATACACACACACACACACACACACACCATGTTTTATGTGGTTATGTGGCCACGTAAATTATGGATTAAGAAACACATGCTGTAAAATAAAATCTTTAATGATTATATGAAGAGTAAATTATATTGATAAACTTAACTCTCAGTCCTATGACAGGGAAGATATTCAGAGGAAATATGCATTTGAGTTCTGTTTACTATAGAACTGATGAGGAGGCAAAAAGTGTGTGACCCATCAATGATTTATTAATTACATATATCCACCTATTATTTGTTTATATAGGATTCCAACTTAGCAGTTTTATCTAAATAAACATTAGTTCAACAAGTGGAAAAGACTCACAGGCTTATGGAAAGGAAAACTATCTTACCGGTTTACCAAATCCACCAGCAATAGAACAGGGGCTGGGTGTGGCTATAAGTTTATATTCTGCTTTTCACAAGGAAGCTGTTTGGCTTTTTACTTGATTGCAAATATTATGCACTTTGAACAGATAGCAGAGATGTTAGGAATTAAGTGCCTATAAATTGTGCAGAGGTGTGTTTTTTGTTTTTTGCTTTTTTGTTTTTTTAAAGGTTTTTCTCCTAGAAGGGTAAGGGGGAGTGCTCTCTCTCTCGCTCGCTCTCTCTCTTTCTCTTTCTTGCTCTCGCTCTCTCTCTTTATTCTCAATCAGGTTTTTCCCCTCTGAGGCAAGACTGCGTAGCTTCAAATTCCAATTCTAACACTTACTACCTCTATAAATGGATGTTATTTCACATGTCTCAGTTTCCTAGGCTGTGAAGTAGGAAACAGAACACTGACCTCATAACTGCTGTAATGATTAATTCAATCTATGTGTGCCAAGAATGTCGAATAGTGAGTGCCTATCACATTGCTCAGCAGATGCATTTGTATTTGTTATTAGTGCTATTAAGTGCCCATTTCCAGATCTTTTTTTTTTCTTTCTGTCTTTTACATGTCACAAGAAGCACTTATTTCAAATTCAAATGCATTTGTTTTTTGAGAGATAAAATGTCTAGCTCTTGCAAAAAACTGTCAAACAAAACCACGTTTCATTTTGTCACTTGTAACACAATATAAAAAAAGGAAACAAAAAAAGTACATTTAAGAGTTAAGATTATTATACAGTGTTTTATATATATTATCTAATAGATTAAATAAGAAATTAGAAGTACTTTTATGAAGTCTGTGCTGACATTCTAATCTATGCTATCACTCTCCACCTTAATAATAGTTTCAAGAGTGGACATCTTCATAAGTATATATGACTTTTCATAATTTCATAAATTAATACATTAATTAGTGATACCTTTATTTTTCATAAAATGTGAACAAATATTTTTGCATGCCTACTATATAACAAGAGAGAGCCCTAGGTTTTAGAGCTTACATTCTAGTGAAGGGAATACCAAAAGTAAAATGTTAACAAATGAAATCTTAGATTTTGGTATGTGCTATAAAATAAAAGAGTTGGGCAATGTAACAAAGAATAACATGGGGAAAGAACTATATAAAGGAGTTGCTTTAGGCATTGTGGTCAGAGAAGGCCTCTCTGGAGACCTGAAAGAAGAAGCAAAGTTTGGGAAACTGCTGTAGAAGAACAATCCAAAATGAAGAAATCACAGGGTAAAAGACCTAAGCATGTTGAAGGGGCACAATAAACACCAATGGGAATGACATGTAATGATTGAGTGGGAGAGGGGAAAGAAAAGAGATCAGAGATGTAGGCATCAGTTAGAACGCATAGTATCTTGCCAAATAGAATGTAAGTTGATATATTCATTCTGGTTGCAATAGGAAGCCACTGGAGAGTTCCAGGAAGAGAAATGTGTCATGAGATTTGTCTTATCCATAGCTACAAACAGCAGAGTATCAGAAATCCTATGAGAGCCCAGCTTATTAAAGTCCCATCTGTCAAATTGTAATATATTTATCATTTTAATAGGCACTAATCATATTTTGAAGATATTATACATTCAGAAGTTATCTTGTAAATCATTGGGTTTTTATTCCACTAACAACATTTGGACTCAGAGGTACAAGTGTGGGGAATAAAACTTTGGTAGAAGAATCACCCTGCACATCTCTAATCAGCTACTTTTCATAATTAGCTAAGCAACTGTTCACATAGGTACCTTCGTGTTGCTTCTCTCTCTAGGCTTGCAAGCCTCAGTGGAAACTTGTTGTATTTATTGAGTAGTAAATTAACATCACAGCGCTTCAAGCAACAACATGTTTTTTAATTCTGTTACGATTTCAGCCCGTCTGCCTTCCCTGCTGCAATCCTCTGACAATGGAGCCAACTCACAGACTGAATGCTGAGATAGTTTTGTCAACTTGGCAAATCATTTTATTTTTCTCTCCTTGTATGGTAGAAATAACAAGAAGACTCTGTTAGTTTAAAAATAAAAAATGAAGAGTAGAAATTGTACAGAAACGTAATCCTTGAACATTTTATAGAGGCAGTACTGGATCATCCCCTTTCACAACAAGAAAAAGACATTGCTACCTCAAATGTTCTAATTCCCTTAAAGATCCATTCAATATACTTTCTGAGAAACATCAATTGCAGTAGAAAGAAATCTTTCAAAAGGACCTATTTTATAAGCTTTAAATGGATAACAACATTCATACACTTACATTGATACCATACAGAGCAAGAAATCACCATTATAAAAGACATGAATGTTCTTAATCCAAGTATCTTCCAGAGTCACTTACAGAATAGGAAGAATGACTGGGAAATTGACTGCTTTCAGCTAAATGAACAAAGCAGAAAAAAAAGTGTCAAGGCAACCTCCTGACAGAGCAGAAAAATATGTCAAAAAATAATGAGTCAAATTAAAAACAGGAACAAAATAATATTTGAACTTTGAGACCAGATGGAGAGATCTACAATTTAAAAATAGGTGTCTAGTAATGCTAAATCATACAAAGAGAATATAGCTAGAGTAGAAAGTAAAGAAAAGAAGAAGAGTTCCTCTGTTTCTCTTATGTTGGGAGTGGGATGAGGCAAAGTTACCTAATGATATTGTCCCTTTAATAATTATGGAAATGGTTTTGTTTTCACCTTATAATCAAAGAAGAGAAGAATTATTAGCTGTAGTCCATGATCTTCAACCACACATACTGATAAAATGTCAGTTACATTTTAGTTCAGTTGCTTCAACCAAGTATATCTCAAGTATAATTAACTACAATTTATTTCTTGGTATTTAACTGATTTATTATGTAGAGGGACCTAAACCAACAATCCATACTTTATCATATTTCTAGAATGGGGATAAGAATATCTGCTTTTGCTTCTACAATCTATCCTAAGCATGCAAACTATAAACTAAATTGCTAACTCAAATCAATGATAACTGAGAACATTTACAACTGCGTTCAATTTTCAAACGCATGTGAAAATTAAAAAAAAAAAAACTAAAGTGTAAACTTTGTGGAAGATGTACATGAGAGAGTTTTCATTGAAGCATATTTATGTGTTTTAGGGTTACACAATTTCAGTGTATCTAGATCATCCCGCATAATTACAATTTTCTAAAATGTGAAGCATATTAAAATTTTGTATTCTAGGGGCACCTGGGTGGCTCAGTCGGTTAAGCGTCCGACTTCGGCTCAGGTCGTGATCTCGCAGTCCGTGGGTTTGAGACCCACGTCTGGCTCTGTGCTGACAGCTCAGAGCCTGAAGCCTGCTTCAGATTCTTTGTCTCCCTCTATCTCTGCCCCTCCCCAGCTCGTGCTCTGTCTCTCTCTGTCTCAAAAATAAATAAACGTTAAAAAAAAATTTGTATTCTATATATCAGAAATATTTTAGCATAATAAGATATACATTTTAAGCTGGTGACACAAGCTTGTGCATATTGTCAATTTCCACTGTACGGGGGAGTAGACTCTCTGATGGACTCTTGCATTTAATACAACCAAAGCGTGAAGGAGAGTAATATGCTATATGGCCAAGACACTTTTGAAAATATTAAACAAAAATGCTTTAATACTTACAATAAGGATTGGAAATAAATCACAAAAGTTAGTTAATGGTAGATTTTATTAGGTTGTAGAACGAATTTGGAGAACTTGAAGAAAGTATAAAATGTGTAGGTAATTCTCAGCAATAATTCACTGTTAAGATAACAATAATAATCATATGTTATCCTAGCTTACTGATGAATGCTTGACTTAGATACACATCAGGTAGGAAAAAAATACTACCTTTTTGTATTTGTTGCACAAAGTTGACACATTAATAAATGATTTTCATAGAAATTTTACTACATGCTTACTTATTCAGTTTTAGAAGTTTCATATGGCTTTGCAAATTATATAGTGGCCCTTTTGCCCTGGTTAGCAGTCAATTAAAAGGCTATAAGTTGATGTTATTTATCATTACTATTATTTACATTTCTTAAATTTTTGAGCTTTAAAAATATTATTTTATAGTTTCAATCCAGTAAATAAATAGATCACTTTAAAAATATTCATTAAAATACAAAATATACTGAAATGATAATATTAATAATCATATTTTAAACATTACATACACAAATATGTAATATACACACAAATAGTAAACTAAACTCAGGAAAAAAGAATATAAATTTGCATGTTCTGAGAAAAGGAAATATGCAAAACAAATAGTACTACATAAGCAATTAAAATATTATAAAAAGAGAACACAATGTATATCTTTAAAATTACATATATTAGGCAAGCTATATATTCACAGTTTCTGTCCTACATATCTATATATTTCACAATGTTGTTAATACTCATTAAGGTTTCACACCAGTTTAGAAGAGTATAGAGACTGTTGTTAAAATTATTGGTGTGTGTGTGTGCATGTGTTATTGAATAATCATGAAATGTGTTCCAGTACAAAATTGATACATTATTGTCACTGATGGCAGACAATAGCCCAAAACTAAAGTAGCATCATTCAACCTACTAATATAGCACTGCTTTGCAGAAGAAAAATGAGTTTATGAAAAAATTATGTATTTAACAGTAGAGTAGTATCAACAGTACTAAATTGTTACCCTGACTGCGAAGTGAAAAATGTTCCCATGCATTTTGGTACTAAAAGAAGAAGCAACATATTTATCGGCAGCATTGATAATACACACGAACAATCAGTTCCAGTTATTTCATGTCATCCACCACATTGAGTGATCAGGGATACATTCAATACCTTGTGTAGTGAAAACCTATAATTTCCCAGATAAAAATCATTTGTTTTAACACTGAAGATAAAAATTCGGTTGTTTAAAGCATAAACTCCAGGGGCTCCTGGGTGGCTCAGTCAGTTAAGAGTCCAACTGCAGCTCAGGTCATGATCTCACAGTTTGTGGGTTCGAGCCCTGTGTCTGGCTCTGTGCTGACTGCCAGTTCGGAGCCTGGAGCCTGTCTTCAGATTCTGTATCTCCCTCTCTCTCTGATCCTCCCCTGCTCACACTGTCTCTCTCTCTCTCTCTCTCAAAAATAAATAAAACATTTTTAAAAATATTAAAAATAAAATAAAGCATAAACTCTGATGGGAACATTTTGAAAACTAAAAGCTTGACTCATTTTTCCTTTTTTTAGACTAAACATTGGTGATGAATTATTGTGTGTATTTTTAAAAAGATCTAAACATGCCACAAGAATTAGAATACTCTTTTCACTGTTTTAACATAAATAAAGATTGATTAAAGCCTTATTAGGCTCTGGTTTGCAAATTGAAATACTCAACACTTAAAAGTTTAAATCTGATACATACATCATGTTAGCACATTACATATGGTTGTTAACATTTCAGGCATAAATATTTCCTTATTTTTGAGTCCATGACAAATGTTCATATTCATATGCAAAAGCCACCAAGCACTTGCTGTCATTTAGCAACCTATAGCTGTGATTGGGACTTTTAAATAATTAGGGAGAAATAATTACGTAGAAAAGAAACTGGTAAAGAATCTGAACTAAATAAAGTTCGATATGTCAATTACCAAGTCTCAAAAAGATCCCTTAGAGTTCATTGGGTAAACCATATAATTCTTCCTGAACATATTAAATTATTAGTTTAATATTATATTAACAACATATTTTATACATTTTAGTTTGGAACTATTCTTCTACCACAATGGGGTGGAGCTCCAATCCCATGTTAAAGAACATAACATCAACCTCAGTTGTAAAAGTTTGAGAAACATTGATGTAACAGAAATGGTAAAAAATAGAAAATATAAATTTGGTTTATAGCATAGTATATTATTAAAAATGAAACATTTTTGATTAATACATTTTTCTCCCCATGGGTATCTCATTAGATCTTATCACTGAGGTTATTATTTTGCTTCAAGTCTCACGGTTATTTTGTGTATGATACGCCTACACACATATATAGAACATTACAAAGGCAATTGACTTTCCTAGCTGAAGTTTAACTCATATAATGACTAAGGCAGTTTACCAGAAATTCTATTCCTTGAGTGTATCTTAACACAACATTGTTTAAAGTATAAAAGGGTTTTAACTAATCTTATTAATTGACAATGACGTCAGTGTTCTGATAAGAGAAATACGTTTTAGTGGTTCAATATAATTCTTTGATGTGGAAAGTATACCTTTGGGAAAGTGAGACAAACTAGACATACATGTATTATCATTTAATGTCATAGTTTTACTAAATCATGTTGTATGACCATGACCATACTTAACTAAGTCTAATGTATGATTTTTCTAAAAAGCATTACCAAGAGCAATTTTATTCATGCTTATATTATACTTAGACAAGTGTATTTTTATTATTTTATAAATCATACCTATCTTAAATTATCTTTATCATACTTTAAGGAATTATTTTTCAGAATTGAAGACAATGCCACATTCAACTTAAGGGAAAGCTCAGTAATAAAATCAGACATGTTTAAATCTTGCCTTTCCAATGGCCTGTTTTTACTCTTGTAAAGTCAAAATAACAATTATAAATATCTCATATAATTTTGTAAGATTTAAGTATAATATTGAATGCAAATAACCTGTAACTATGCAGGGAGTATTTGTGGATATTTTATATTTAGCCAATATCATCTCAGTACTCATAGCATTCTATTTTTTTTTCTTTTTTTAAATTTTTTACTTATTTCAGAGAGAGAGAAAGAGAGAGAGAGGCAGCGTGAGTAGGGGAGGGTCAGAGAGAGAGGGAGACACAGAATCGGAAACAGGCTCCAGGCTCTAAGCTGGCTGTCAGCACAGAGCCCGATGTGGGGCTTGAACCCACGAACAGTGAGATTATGACCTGAGCCAAAGGCGGATGCTTAACCAACTGAGCCACCCAGGTGCCCCTTAGCATTCTATTACTTTAATAGATGTGTTGATAAAAATATTGATATCTGTAAGAGGGTAAGTAGAACAAATGTCAAAGATAAAGTTCTCTCATTCAGCATCTTACCATTCTTTCTACATATCTCTCTTTGCATATGTATCCACCTATATATTTTTCCATTCTATTTATTGGGTTAATAGTAATGGATATCTTTTAGATAAAGTATGTTTCATCAGTAAGCTTTGAGATACATAAGGAAGTTACCTGAGAAAGTTATTCCCACACTAAAATCCAAAAATAACCTGAACAAGCTAAAGTAATCATGGTTTGGCAAAACTTTTAAAACTGATCTCTCTCTCTCTCTCTCTCTCTCTCTCTCTCTCTCTCACACACACACACACACACACACACACACACACACACACACAAGTAAAGACTAATTCATTCCAGAAAACCTCAGATTCTACTCAGGAACGAACAGACTCACAACTGTTCCTATCCCTGGTAGAAGTATTCAGGAAGGGAAATCCACAAGAAAAGCGGATGAAGAGACATTAGTTGGATTTTAATAAACATTTAACAGTGCTATGTGAGCTGGTGTGGTAGAACAGAATCTGGAGCATTCTACAAAAGAAAAAAATAGCATCTACATGCACTCATTACTTATTATTCTGCATTTATGTGGTGGTGATGAAGGAGGCAGAAGTTCTAAGAGAAATTCATTGACAGACCTCTAAGTCTTCAGCTATAGAAAAGCTCTGGTCAGTCAAGGTAAGAGAGCATGAAGAACACCTTAGGCTCTTTGGGTTTTCACCTACAAATTACTGAGAGAATGGCAAGAAAATTGAAAGATGTACTTCTAAAGAATGCTTATACTTAAAACACATACAATACTTTATGTCAATTATATCTCAATAAAACAGTGGAGGAGAAGAAATCCACATATACAAGACTCTAGTCCTCCAGAAGCTATGAAATGGCAACTGAACTGGAAGAGTTTTTCTCAGACTTAGAAAACACAGGGTAGAACTACAGATTAAAGCTGTAAACCTGGAAGCTAAAAACCTGGCAGTGAAGCTGTAAAGAAGCATGAGATTTTCCACATATTTGAATTACATGTAGAACAGGAAGATCTCTGGAATCATCCTAATGTTCAGATCTCTGCTCCTAGTTCTACCCTAAAAATGTCTTAGAGCAGTTGTAATTTGAACCATATTAAGGCTCTAAAACACTTGGACCCAGAAAAAATATAGGTTAGATTGACCTGGACTCATTATTTTGGGATACAGGAAAGAGATATGCCCTTTTCTTGACATTAACATTATTTACTAAAGTCTCCATTGGTATTGTATATAAAACTTCTGGCAGAAAATCAAATATAAGATGAATCTCCCCGCCCCCCCCAAACAAGAGAATAAGAAAATATGACCCAAGTTCAAGAGGTGAAATGGTTAACAGAAGCAGTCTTAGAGATGGTCCAAATGTTAGAATTAAATTGGCTTTCAAATAATTTTGTGTAAATAAAAAATTAAGTAATGTATTTGAAAAAATGTAAAAATGCGTTAAGATATGTGAACTTTTAGCAGAGATATGAACACCAAAAATGAACTTTGAATGGAATGTGAGAAATGAAAATTATATGAGATGGAAAGAAATAATTTGATAGGCTTAAATTCTGACTACATCTAGTTGAAGAAAAGATGAGTGAGTTTGAAGAGAAGAAATAAAAAATATCTAATTAGAAAAATAGGAAAAAGAGTTATAAAAGCAAACCAGAGAGTCTGAGATCCTTGGGATACTTTTAAACATTTTTACATTCTATAATTTAAGCTCCAGAAGAAGAGAAGTAAGATATAGGATAAATAAATTATTAAAAAGAAAATGACTGAGAACTTTCCAGTTTGATGAATGATAAAAACAGATTGAATAAACTCAATGAATTTCAATCAGGGTTGTAAGCAGAAAATACACCCAGGTTTATTATACTCTCACTAGTGCAAACTACAGAAAAAGGGAAGATATTAACTAGTTCAAAGAAAAAAATATATCAAGGAAGGAAAGATATGAATATTGCTAATTTTCTATTAGAAATAAAGTGAGAAAGAACATAATAAAATGACAGTATTAAATTTGGGTGAGGAGGAAATCAAAATAAGTTAAATGGTAAAAATAAATAGGAAAATGAAAAAAAGCACAACTCACAATGGAAAGACATCAACACTATTGTGTTTCAGGGAAATCTAATTAAAAATATTAAACATATACTATCTTATACCTAGCAGAGTGGCTAAAATTCTTAAAATATATATTGACAGTAATAATGTGGATATAGATGTGAAGCACTTGGAACTTTTAAGTAGTGTCGGTGGGTAAGTAAACTGGTAAAACATCTTCAGAAAACTATTTGGCAGCTTTTAATTAAGTTAAACATATATCTACCCTATGAATGAGGAATTATATTACTAGATATTCATCAGTATGACCACTATTATAAATATATGTCCACAATAAGATTTCTACAAGTATCTTAATAGCAATGAATTCACAATAGCTGAAACTAGAAACAACTGACATGTCTATCAAAAGAGAAAAAATCAAAATATTGTGTTATAGTCACACAGTGGAATACTACTCACACAGTGGAATACTACTCAGTGATGACAAAATAATAGTGACAAACCACCAATACATGCAATAGCAACCTGATAGGATCTCAGACATTTGATGCTGAGTGAAAGCAACCAGACATACACAAAAAACATACTATGTAATTTTACTATCAAGTTTAAGAACAGCCACAATCTATCTATAGCATTAGAAATAAAAGGCTTCGGTTTAGAGACAGGGAGAGGGAATTTATTGGAAAAATACACGAGGAAACTTTCTAGAATGTTGGATATTTTGCATCTCTATTTGAATGGTGGTTAGGTAGCTGTGTAAAATTGGCAAAAATTTTCAAACTGAGCTTCTTACACTTGTGCCATTTTATTTTATAGTAATGATATATCAGTAAAGTTATGTGACATTTCGCTTTTGGAAATATATCATGCCAAGTAAATAATGTTTTAAATATAATTCTGCATTGTGATTTCTTTGTTACATAAACAATTTAAGTTCAACAGAAAAGCTATTTTTCTCTAAGTTCATGGATATAAATATTTTAAATTTAACTTATTCTTTTCTCTTAGTTGTTCCAAGAAACAGAGGAAACATAAGTAACTGAAAACTGATAAATTCTTACCACTGTTAGAACAGCGTAGGGTAAAATGATAAAATGTTTTCTTCAGATTTACAATTTTGGTTCCAGTTACTTACATTTCTTTTAACAATTTAATAATAAATTTATCAATATTTTACAGAAGTTATTTTGTATATAGCATTTAGCCATATAAGTATTCCTAACTTATTCTAAACTCTGATGTAGGAAGTTACTAAGATAAAAGATACCTTAAGGGAAAGCACTTTTTTGCTCATTAAACTCACAACTATCTATCACCTGTGCACTCTTAAGCCCTTGGGAAACTCATATCATGACAGGATGAAAGAAAGGAAATAAAAAATACGAGATAAAGTGTTCTTAATGTTTGCTTTCCTTTATTTTTCTTTTTGTTTGTGTTTTTAATTATATGAATTAAACGAAGGAAAGAGGAGAATGATTAAATTCTAGATGCAGAAAACGAAAATGGAATTCAAAGTACATAGAAAAGCGACTTGGGAAAAATAAATCAGAAGCCAAAAAGTTAAGAATGTGAGCATATTGTATACTAGTACTATGAGCCCCTCAAAAAATTTATGCCTAAAGGCTACTCTTTTCTCTTGGAAAGTAAGGGAAGTAAAACCTCCTAGTGTAGGTGAAGCTCTGTGATGAGAATATGTCTTACATTTTTTTTTCTCACTGGATACACTGTCAATTCACAGATTGGAGATTCCTGAAGGGGACACTGATAGAAAGCTTTTACTCTTTAATAGTCTATTAACTGATCAAGAGTGATACTTTTCCTATATTTATTTGACCAGGAAATTATAATTATACAATGTTAGGGTAAAAACTGTTACATAACTTATCTGAGATTTGTGAATTCTTATTTTCCTGAAAGTCGTCTTCACTATTAAAAGTCAATGATGGGGCACCTGGGTGGCTTTGTCGGTTAAGCGTCCGACTTTGGCTCAGATCATGATCTCACGGTTCGTGGGTTCGAGCCCTGCATCGGGCTCTGTGCTGACAGCTAGCTCAGAGCCTGGAGCCTGTCAGATTCTGCATCTCTCCCTCTCTGACCCTCCCCTGCTCACGCTGTCTCTCTCTCTCAGAAATAAATAAAACATTAAAAAACAAAAATGAAAAAAGTCAATGGGACTATTAACTTTATAAATATAAAATCATAGATTTTCTAAGATGAATTAATGTGATTTTTTATTAAAAGTAGTTTTGAGTGTAGTTCTAATTTACTCACAGTGTTATAACAAGGAAATTTGATCAAAACATTATCCTTCACATGTGTCATCTTACTAAATCAAGTTTCCATATCCATTGGCTGAATGGATAGTGATTAAGCTAGGAAATTTTAACTGGGAAGAGTTACAATTTCCCATGGATGTAAAGAAATACATGCACATATTTTTCTATCCATGGAAAATTATATATACTCTATACATACACATATTGATGCATTGAGGTTAATTGTACAGCAAAGCCTGCAGAGAATTGCGGCAACATAAGATGTGTTTAAGTCTTGGTTATCAATGCAGTTTTGCAATATTTACCAAGACTTATCAATGTTCTCAGCCAGGACAATTTAAACAAATATAATCTTTTTATTTTATTATTTTTACTTGTCTCTAGATGATTTTATTTTCTACTACTCATTTTCCTGTTCTCCTGAAAATCTAGATGGAAAAACCTCAGTGTTAGATTAGGGTAAGACAGGAGGGCATCTACAAATGAAATGAAGTCTTGTTACCTTATATCTGAAAATACCAAGAGTATTTGACTTGAAATTGTAGAATCAGTAGAAATATAAGATAAAACTAGATAATTTTGTGAAATTACAGAGAATTGTTAACAACCCAATTCCAGGTGGGCAAGTTTTTTTAGGATTTCCATTTTAAGAAAGAGAAGGAGAATTGGTAAGCTTGACAACATGTGCTGAAAAAAATTCTACACTAGCTGATTAAGCATATAAGTTGAAAAAACTTTAAAAAAGCTATAATGACTATAAATAAGTATGAGCCTATCAAAAATTAATATCCACATGGTAATTAATAATAACATTTACTAAGGTAGAAGTAACATTAGTCTCTAGTTATTCCTGATCACTTTATTCCTAGTATAATTTTCAAATAGGGTAGACAAAACCCAATTTGTATCTATCTATAGTTTCCAAGTGGCATAATTAGGAAAAAGATATTGGTTCAATTTAAGGAAGAGCTTTTGAAAAACTAGGGCTATCATATGGAACAAATTTCCGCTAAGCAACAAAATACTACATTCTGGAAGGTTGATGATATCTTCTTGAGTTTTTTTTCAGATAGGATTCCTATCAAACCATTTTTCACAATGTGTGGCATGTATACAACAACACTAGGTAATCAAGGTGATTTTAAGAGGTAAATAAAAAACTATCAGGCAGTTGTGCCTGAGTGGCTCAAACAGTTAAGTTTTTGATTTTGGCTCAGATCATGATCTCATGATTCATGGGATCAAGCCTCATGTGGTGCTCCATGCTGACATTGTGTTGCCTGTTTGGGATTTTCTCTCACCCTCTCTCACAGCCCCTCCCCAAAGCTTTCTCTCTCTCTCTCTCTCTTTCTCTCTGTCTCTCAAAATAAATAAACAAATAAAGCAATCAGGCAAATATATATTCAAAAGTACAATTAACACATTGAATCTGATTTCAAGGACGATATTTTCTAGGATGAGGCTAAAATAGGTAGTGATCACATGCCTTATTAGCCTTAATTGGAAAAATTAATTTAATAATAATGAAATTATTAAGTAATATGAAAGTGAGAAAGTGATAATAAGAGGACTAAATTTAGAGAACATGCTAAATTCTCAGATTCTTGAGGACTTGCTAACTCCTAAAGCTTTCTTATTTTATGCTATCTTGCTTTTTAAATGAAGGTTCTCTATTTGACTCTTCTAGATTTTGCTTAGTATTTGCTCCCTCTCCCTGAATAGATATTCTGTAAATAGTAATTTATTTTAGTTGAATATGTGTATTCAAAAAATTATAAATTTTCCAGATGTTTTCTGGTTTTGAAAAAATAATTTTATTGGCTTTACAAAGGGGCAATTTGATATAATTCATGATCTAAATGGCAAGTTATCAGGTTTCAAAAGGTTCTCGTATCAGTCAACTGACTGAAAATGTGTCCCCATAGCAATCGAACTTTTAAAATCACATAGCTGAAACAATACGGTTCAGTTTTAAAACTGCATTGGTAAATATTGGCAGAACTTTTTATGGTTTGAAATAATTAAATCATCTTGGAAAGTCTTTATTAATCCAGTTTCATAAGAGACCAACAAAAATGTTGGCAAAATATTTAAACTTTGCATTTTCTTCAATATGGCTGATAACGCATTTAATAATATTGGCAGGCCTCAAAATTACAAATATATTATGTTACTAGAGTTTAGATTGATTATTTATGACTTCAAACATATATTTCAATGGGAATAACATTATTAAATGTGTTCAGTTCTCAGCTTAAATGCATACAAACTCTAATGTAGCAAAAATGAAATGCTAATATTGCTGGCCTGAATTCGGAATCCTACACTGAGAAGTCAATAAATCAAAAGGAAGACACCCAGATTCCTTATTTTTCTGAGGATGGGCTAAATATTAAACAAAGTTGTGTTATGATTCATCATTGTTACTATTATTATTGGTATCTGATCTTCTTTCTTTCATTACGCTTTTCTCACCCAGTTTCCTTTCTCTAGGATGTTCTGAGTGTTACCTTCCCCTACTGCACACTCTTGGTATCCTCCAGTCAACCCATTGGATCCACCAGCTTCAAAGTGTTCCATAGATCAATGTCATTGCTCTCCTACATGACCAAAAGTCCTATTTATTAAGGGCTACAGATTTGTCTATATATGTCAGGAAGACTATAAAATGATTTAACTATTTTACACTAATATAAGATTATTGCCTCCTTAAAAGCCCTAAAAATTACAAAACGTTTTTTTTGTTTACTGTGATTATATCTAAATATCATCTTTTTTTAAATTGACTTCTGAATTTATTTCCCTCAAGGCTGATTATTTGCTAAGTTGGTTTGATTCACATCATTTGTTTTATGGTCACACTTTGTTTTATTATCAGTTTCTTTCATTATTCTACCTCTGAATTTATAAGACCAAAAGTTCCAAGTCCTATTTCTCTCTCACAAAAGTTTATGTGGCCAAAGTGGTGAGCTCTGGTGGCTTGGGGAGAGTCACAGGGAACAGGGCTGGGGAAAAGTCTATAGGGGAAGCATCAGTCAAAAAGCAGAGCATATGTACAGTAGAGATTTTTGAAAGTGTATTAATTACACCAGATAAACAGAGCCAATAGCGTGTGTATATGTGTGTGTGTGTGTGTGTGTGTGTGTGTGTGTGTGTGACTTTAAGGAATTTGTTTATGTGACTGTGGGGACTGGCAAGTCTAAAATCTGCAAAGCAGAAGGGCAGACTGGAGAACTAAGGAAGAACTGATGTAGGTAGAGCCTGAAGGCACTCAGTAGGCAGAATTCCTTCCTTGAGGAGCTTGAGTCTTTGCTCTTAAGGCTTTACTGATTGAGTAAGGCTGATAGTTTTGAAGGTTAACATACTTTACTCAACATTTACTGATTTAAATGTAAATCTCAGGTACCTGTGGGGCTCAGTCCATTAAACACCAGACTCTTGATTTCGGCTCAGGTTATGATCTCATGGTTGTGAGACGACGGAGCATCACACAGGGCTCTGCACTGACTGACAGCACAGAACCTGCTTGGGATTGTGTCTTTCCCTATCTGTCTGCCCCTCTTCCACTCATTCTATCTCTCTCTCTCTCTCTCTCTCAAAATAAATAAATAACCATTAAAAAAGTGTTAATCTCATCTAAAAACTCTTTTACAGCAATCCCTATACTGGTGCTTGACCAAGTACGTAGGTACTTTAGCCTAGCCAAGTTCACACTTAAACATAATCATCACAGACTGACTTCCAGAACTATAAAAATGATGCTTTATATTGGGGAGTCTGAGTGGCTCAGTCAATTAAAGGACAGACTCTTCATTTCATCTCAGGTTGTGATTTCACTGTCGTGAGATGGAACCCCACACGGGCCGTAGCACTAGGCACCAAGCCTGCTTAAGATTCTCACTGCCCCTCCTCTGCCCTCTCTCTCAACAAAATGGTGTCTTGTTTTTAGATATATTTGAATGTAAATATAATTACTCCTGATTTAATGTAAACAAAAGTATTGTTGCACAGGAGCATTTATATATATATAAATATATATACATATTTATATAGTTTAATTTTATAAAGTAAAAAAGTAAGGAAAGAAAACAAACCAATTACCTTTTTGAAGTTTAGTACTAGTAATTTTTAACAGTAAATGGCCTATATCATTTATACTCTAATGATTTGGGTTATTTAATCATTACAAACTCTCATTTGTGAAACTGAGGGAGGATATACCCATTGTTTCCTCAAAACATATATATGAGATATATACTCACATAAAAATCAGTCAAGTTGAAAATACTTCTTACAGTGAATCTTGTGGCTACATCGTCTTAAAAAAAATGAATGTAAGAGTAGAGCACAGTTACATTTTGTAACTGGATAAAATTCAAATTCAATTATGTACATTCTCAAAAAGTGAAAAAATAAAGAAAAGGAAAAAATCCATCCTTTGACCTGAATCGCCACTTTAATTAATTTGGCAACATACTTAATATATACAGCACAAATTTTTTTTTTTACCTAGGGTGTACAGGTATTACCAACATCATTATTTTACTTCTCTTTCACCAATATTAGGCAGTATTTTAAGTTTCAAAATACATATATATTTTTAAAATATAAACAACCAAACAAGAAGATACTAAAAACTCTTGTTCACTGATATTATAATAAACACAAATATACTCACAGTGACATTTTATGTTTAATGAAGTTCCTTTCTTTAACAGATTATAATAAGGAAAGATGCTGATTTTTAAATGAAATACTTTTATCTCTGTATCTATGGCAATATAAATCACTCCTTTATGGTTATTATAATGCTGAGCAATGATAAAGTCACATACACACATAATGAATACAAATGAAAGGTAATAGTTAGCTAACTAATGTGTGCCACATAGATGTATGAAACACTAATTTAGAAATTTCCAGCAACCAAAGGGAATATCAATGAGAAATAACCTAGAGCAAGAAAAAATCAGTTTGATGAATTGGGCTATATTAAAGAAGTTCTGAGACTTTTTCTTTTTTCAACTCCAGCAATAAAATAGACAAAACTTTCATGTGAGAAAGTAATATTTTACTCTTGGAAAATGAAAACTTCGAACCTTTTCCTTAAGGGAAGAACTTTGCATTTAAACCATTGGCTCTTTAGAGACGTTTTCAGGATGAAAAAAAATCAAAAGATTCATTTTACTTGGAGCATTAAAAAAGATGAAACACATGGGGCTTCTGGTCTTCCTCTCATTTAAGTTTAGTGTCACGATGGTTTGATAGGGCCTGAACATTCATTTAAAAAGATATGCCAAGTAATTAAAAATATTGCAGGTACGTTGAACATTTGACCTATTTGCTTATTTTAAGCTCTGCCTCGGGATCACTCCTATTCCACATTGTAGGCTCTTCCACAGAAGTTATAGGCCATGCATATATTTTAGTATGATGAATGTTGGTATTAAAAGGCTCCAGTATGTCCCATCCGAGGCAGCACTTTATATCAATATAGAAACTTAGTGTGAGATTGAGGGTTACTGCTGCATCCTAAGGAATCAAGGGAAGTCATAGTCTAATGTAATGAATATTCAGAAGGAACAACATATACATATACCATGTTTTATCAACATCTCTAAAATAGGACTGCATGTCCTAGAGAGTACATTTTCATTTTGGTAGCAACATATGCTCAATTTTATGCTTTAATTCATGCACTCATTCATTTATGTATCTCTTCATTCATTAACACATATTTATTGAGCAATTATGTTTCCAGGAGCTCTTCCTGGGACGTGGGCATGAATCAAACAAAACAGTATCTCCAATCTCTGTTAAGTGAGGGGGAGATAGAAAACAGTGAAATAAATAAATAAAATCTATGGTGTCTTGGATGATTAAAAATAAAGCATAACGGGAATAGGGAATGATAGATAGGAATGGTGATACAGAATTTTAGTAAACACAAGTAACAAAAGGCTTCAGATAACAGCTGCCTTTTGAGAAAAGATCCAGAGGGTGAGAGGAAACCAACTGTTGATAATTGGGAGAAAAACCTTCCAGCAGAAAGAAAAGCAAGCACAAAGGCCCTAAAATGGGAATATGATAGCCAACTTCAAACGGAAAGACATCCTGTTGCTGAAATGAAGAAATGAATTCAGAGAAAGGGCTAGACTCTCCAGAACTCTGTAGGCCTCCAACGCTTTTCTTCTGAGCTTTTCTTCTTACTGGAAGCTATTCGAGGACTTGAGCTAAGGAGAACTTATGACTTAGGTCTAAATAGTAACATTCTGACTACTGTTTTGAGAAGCGATTGTATGTAAACAAGGAAAAAAGCAGTTACACCAGTTACAAACGAATTATAAGGTTAAATAAAGAACCATCCTAATAATTCAGGTGAGAAATCACAGTGGCACATCTACTGCTGAAAACTAGTCACATACTAAATCAATTTTGACTGTAGAGCAAACAGAATGTAGGCACAAGAGAGTTTCCTGCTCCTCCCTCAGGGGTAAGAGTCTTTGTTTCTACCTAAGGTTAAACTTGAATGTCATGTAAATAATAAATTATTTTTTAGTATAAGGATGTCTTATAGAATATGCTGTTTACGCAAGCGTATCCTATGCAATAAACATACTTAAAAAGTTTCTTTTGTATCTGAGATTTAATTTAACTGAAAGTCCTATTTTTATTTGCTGGATCCAGCAACCCTACTCTTATCCTTTCCCTCGCTACAACGGGTCCTCACCTGCATCCAATTGGTGAGAGTGTTGTTTGCTTTCCCCTGATGAAGATTGTGATTTCCTCCTACCAACCCTGACCTCCCAGGAGCATGTATTTTGCTTGGTCCCTGAGAGCTGGAGAGTGTGCTGTCCTTCACCAGTGGTCTAAGATTTTTGCTCCAACAAGGGCATGTCCTGAGGGAAATGGGCATGGTTTTGTGTCTTTCTCCAGCAGCAATTAATCACCTCTTGCATCCTGTACCGTGGAGAAGGACTCTCTGATTTTCTGCCTTATCCTCACACCTTCTTTTTTGTTTATTTGTTTTGTGTTTTGTTTTCTGGTCCCGACACTTTCTTATGAGCATCCTTTAGAGAGCTATAAATCCATCTTGGGTTTGGGATCCAAGCTTTCCCAAACTGTCACTCTGCCCCATATTTGGCCTTTAAAAACTGGTTAACACTTTAGTCAATTTCTTTTTGCCTTTTTGTCAATACCCTCTTTCCCGTGTTCTTCTCAAGGTAAAGAAACTTCTTGTGTCCCATCTCTTCCAGTAGTGACTTGTCACACTTCAGAGTTCAGTTTCTTTGGTTACTTACTGGGGTCCTATGTCTGGTAGATTCATAAAAGTTATGGCTTTACAGATTACTTGGGCTTTTCTCATTATTAGGGTAAAAACAATATTCTCTTGCAGTTCCTTCCTGTTCAGTGGAAACAGACCATGAAGAGCTTAAAGAAAATTTAGACAATTTATCACACTACTTCTTTACTTTTGTCTTCTCTACACCACCCAGAAAGACGAGTGATAGGTGTGCTGATTTCATCTTTTTTTTTAAATTTCTGAAAGGGGGAGAGAGAGACAGCGTGAGCAGGGGAGGGTCAGAGAGAGGGGGAGATACAGAGTCTGAAACAGGCTCCAGGCTCCGAGCTGTCAGCACAGAGCCCGACGCGGGGCTCGAACACACAAACCGTGAGATCATGACCTGAGCTGAAGTTGGACGCTTAACCGACTGAGCCACCCAGGCGCCCCTTCTTCTTAATCACTGAAATCAAATAGTTAGAGGGACGAATCAATAAAGGAAGCAGAAATGTAGATAATTAACATTTAGGGAAATAAATAAAAAACAGCAGTCCCGGGGCGCCTGGGTGGCTCAGTTGGCTAAGCTGCCGATTTCGGCTCAGGTCATTATTTCACTGGTTCGTGGATTCGAGCCCTGCATCAGGCTCTGTGCTGACAGCTAGTTCAGATCCTGGAGCCTGCTTCAGATTCTGTATCTCCCTCTCTCTCTGACCCTCCCCTGCTCACACACACTCTCTCTCTCAGAAGTAAATAAAACATTTAAAAACTTAAAAAAAAATCGATCTCTAAGACAATACTCTGTGTCTTTACTTCATTTCTTGCTCCTATTCAGCCTGATATTGCTGGCAATGCTCATGGAAACATGTCATGAGCATCCATATACTAATTTATTTATTGTAACTCTTAATCTCTACCCAGAAATCTGTTTATTTGCTTAAAATGGTTTCTTGACCTGTAGAAGTATTTTTAAATTTTCTATTCTTTGTCAGATCTTTATTTTAATGTCATTTTCAATATCATTGTTTTCTTTCCCCAGAGAGCCATCCCACCTAATTAATTGAGGTTGGAAGTCATTTGTATAAGATTTCTCAATTGCACACTCACATCATTGCATTTTTCCTTCCTGCCTCAGAAGATAATTCTTCTTCTCCAAAACCAAATAACTTCTTCTTAACTTTTTCAAATTTCCACATTTAACAAATTAACATTCTTGTTTATTTGTGACTGATCTTTCTCCTTATAACTACGTACTCTCAATTCCTCTTTTCATTCTTTTACGTTGCTGTCATTTATTTTATTAAAAAACTATATTTGTCTAATATATTGTTGCTATTATTTTAAACAACTAACTGTTAAATCAGTTTAGAGAGAGAAAAAGAACATATTTTATTTTACCATTCTTGCAAAATCTACTGGTGACAAATTCCCTCAGTTTTTTGTATGAATGCAAAAGTTTTTCTTTATCTTTCACTTCTGATAATAATTTGAATGGATACAGAATCATAGATCATTGTCATTTGAACACTAAATATTTCATTCCACTCTCCTCTTCCTTATATAGTTTTTGAAGAAATGTCTGATGTAAGTCTTTGCTATTTTATAAGTAGAACAGTTTTTTTCTTCCTTTGACTTTTTTCAAGATTTTCTTTTTGTCTTTGATTTTTTTGCAGTTTGACTATAATATGCATAGGTACAGATTTTTAGTATTTACCCTACTTGCTCTTCTCTGGGTTTCTTGCTATTAGTTATTGATTTTGGAAAATTATCAGCCATTATTAGTTCAAATAATTATCTTACTCTTTCTCAGTCTTTCCTTTCCTCCTGGTATTCCCTATTATGTTTATGCTACACTTTTTAAAATTGTCCCATTGTTCTTGAATATTCTATTCTCTTCTGTTTTTTATTCCCCCATCCATTTCTTTCTTTGTTTTTCAGTTTGAGAAGTTCCTATTTGCAGATCTTCAAGTTCATTTATTTTTTTTCTTCATTTGTGTTCAGTCTAATGATGAATCAAAGGCATTCTTTGATTCTTTCATTCAGTCTTTGATTTTCTTTTAAAATTTTGTTAGGGTTTCCATCTCTTTGTTACATTACATCTCTGTTCTTGCACATTGCCAGTTCTTTTCACTGGAGCCCCTAGCATATTAAACACAGTCATTTTAAATTTCTTACCTGATTATTCCAAAATATCTTCATCATCTGATTCTGGACACTTGTTTTTTCAGACTGATTTTTCTTGCCTTCATACCATATCTTGTACTTTTTTGTTGTTGTTGAAAGCTGAATATGATCTATCAGAACTGAGGGAAATAGGCTTTTTGTGAGAAATAATTATGTGTATCTGGCTAGAGTTAATGTTTGCTGTAGCTGAAAGGGTCAGAGGCTTCAATTTCCTCTATGCTCGTATTTTTGCCTCTACTGTTTCTCTGGCTTTTCCTAGAAACTCCTTCTTTGATAGAGTCTGTCTTGAAGCTCTCTCAGTAATAATCCACTGTTATTAACCAGATTCTTGTTGAATTGGTTATAAGGTATGAGGAAGAGAAACATTCTATAATTTTATAATTGTCCATTTTGGGGGGATGCCACTGTCTCTAGGTTGTGGCCTTTAGAAGGATTTCTTAACTTTTTTTTTTTCTTTAATCTTCCCCTTGTGAGACCTGAAGGCTACTGGGTGTTGCAGTTGTCTATTTCCTCTTCCCCTCAGTTGGATAAGGCTCTGGGAAAGTATTTTCCCATGAGGGCAATTTGTTATGGGGACATAATGGTCTAGGCATATTTCAAAATTGTTATTGTCCCTCTAATTCTCCATGCTTGGAAGTAGAAGGTAATTTTTCTTGGACTTTCAGTAAGAGATCCTGGTAGAGCTCCTGAAGCTCAAGAAAGTACAAGGGCCTTTCTAAGACTGGACCCCCAGGAGTGTTTAACTCTCAAGCCATGCCACATTTAGTTCCCATCATTTGTGAATTACTGGGTAGGTGTTCCTTCCTATTATTTGCTCCCTATAAGTTATGATTCACTATATATGTCCGTGTCTCCAATTTTCATGGCAGTAATTTGGCATGTGACCTCAATGTTCTGTTGTATCTATGAATTTGTTTAGTTTGTTTCTTGCTGTGAATAGGAGAGTGATTGTTTCCAGCGTCTTTACATACCAGAGCAGAAACTGGAATTTGTCTCTTAGGGTTTTTAAAACCCACTGTTTATAGTACTCTTGGAATGCTTATCATATATTGCAGCATAAAATATATTTTTGTACATATCACACTTTGTGACACTTACTCCGTACCTCAATCAGTTGCAATATTAGGTCCATTTTTTCCTATCTCCTTATTCTTTAGCAAATAAGTCCTAAAGCTAAGAGCATGTCTTATGTGCAGAAGCATTTCAGTCTGTGTCATTTTTGTAGTATATATTTGTAGAAAACATGTTCCAATCATGAATAAATGTAGATGTTTAACTAAGAACCAATTTTTCAATCTTGATAGTTATTTTTTTATTTTCAGAGGTAATTTCAGATATTTAAATTCTTCCTCTTTTTATTTATTTATTTTTATTTTATTTATTTATTTATTTATTTATTTGAAAGAGAGAGATAGAGACAATATGAGCAAGGGAAGGTCAGAGACAGATGGAGTAACAGAATCTCAAGACAGGCTCCAGGCTGTGAGCTGGCTGTCAGAACAGAGCCCAATGCAGGGCTCGAACCCACAAACTGTGAGATCATGACCTGAGCCGAAGTCAGATGCTTTACCAACTGAGTCACCCAGGAACCTCTTAAATTCTTCTTAAGTTAAAAAAATGATTCAAGCTCAGTACTAAATAGTTTCTCACTAACATATAATGTCTATTGCATACAAATCTTCTTTAGTTTCTTAACTTGATATTTAATATCAGCATTGTTTGATGACAATGCAATTTTTAAAAATTTGGTCTTTGCCTCTTCTTGAGCAAAGTCTACTTTAACAGATAGGATTTTATAAGATTTCCCCTAGAGAATTACTTCGAGCCATTTAAGCTGCCATCAGTTCCTGATTTAGCATTTTTAATAAACTTCCTAGGGCAAAGGATTAATTTCCCTGGACTCTCTTTATCCTTGATGTAAAAGTATAATGTTTAATCGAGGATGGATCATTGTTTGCCTGCTATCTTCCTTGTGTGTTTATGAATAAGTAGATACAAGTTCAGGGAAAGGAGTAAAGCCAGGGCAAAATAAAAGTATTCCCAATCCTTAAAATTTGTTGCTGAATAAAAACAGCAACTAATACATATGAATGTAAATAGAATTACTTTTACCACATTAAAGTGAATGCATTAAAGAAACATATGTCTACTGAGGCAGTTTATAGCTAAATAGTTGCATTAAATTGACTACATGCTTATTGATCCTTATCTAAAACTCATCTAAAGACAGAAGTTCCATTATCTTAGCAAAACTGTGGTTCACATAGGGACCTAGAAATTTGGGGCCATAGCATTATTAGATTAGTAAGTCAATGCTCAATAGTTCTTAACATTATAATGGGAAATAAGTCTAAGAAAATACATATAATTATTCCTAGTATTACATATATACATATTAATATCCAGAACTCGGTGATTTCACAACATAACAAGTTATTATTTGTAAGATTTCCTAGTATCAGGTTTGAACCCTTTATAAGATAATAAACTAAATGAGAAGCCATATATTAGCTAGAAAAATGTACAAAGATTGTTGGCAAACAATATACTACATAAGGATACTTAAGGTTAAAATAAAACTTCCTCTCAGGGTTTCTAATAAGATCTGATAAAACTTATTTATATGATAAAAATTCTACCACAGTGTCATGACTCAAGCACAAACTAGAGCCATTGACAACATCTTTCTTAATGATAACTAAGGATGATGTTATCTCACATTGTCACCCTTATTTTTATTGATGATGACCATATAATTTATTGTCTAAATGAAACACATTTGAAAAGGATGGACAGGATGTTGAGACAACAGACTTAGCTTGAAACTATCTCATGAAAACCAAGATATATTTGGTAAAGTATAATACACTTTAGCCTTATAATTAGGTGACTTATTTTCCTTCTACCAAAGTAGAAGTGTTCCAAAATTACCAATATTGTCTATGGTAGAACGTGTAGGCTAGTAAATGGATCAATTATGAAATATTTTTTAAAGTAAGTAACTTTTATTCATTTTAAAGTTCTGTTTAAAAAATAATAACAAAGGGGTGCCTGGGTGGTTCCATCAGTTGAACATCTCACTTCAGCTCAGGTCATGATCTCATGGTTCGTGGGTTTGAACCCTACGTTGGGCTCTGTGCAGACAGTTTGAAACCTGGAGCCTGCTTTGGATTCTGTGTCTCTCTCTCACTCTGCCCCTCCACCACTTGCACTCTGTCTCTCTCAAAAATAAGGAAACATTTAAAAAATTATAAAAATAATAAAAAATAAAAATAATAAAGCAATCGTTTTCAGAAGAAACTGGTACTAAAGCAAAAGGATGTTTTTAAATGTTTTATTTATTTCTGAGAGAGAGAGGCAGTGTGAGCAAGGAAGGGTCAGAAAGAGAGGGAGATACAGAATCCAAAGCAGGCTCCAGGCTCTGAGCAAGCTGTCAGGACAGAGCCCGACGTGGGACTCAAACCCACAAACCATGAGATCATGCCCTCATCCGAAGTTAGACGCTTAACTGACTGAGCCACCCAGGTGCCCCTAAAGCAAAAGGATTTTAAACCAGAAATACATCTAACATGTGTTATATAAAAATTCCATTACCTGCATACTATTACAAGTTAGAAATTCATATCTAGACACTTCAACAGTTTCCAAACAAAAAAGATTTAATGGGATTTGAATCCATAATGGAACATCAATCCAGTATATTCTTTTTAAAAATATTTCTTAATTTTACTTTTAAAAGTTAATAGACATTTTGTGCTGTTGTGGGTAACAGACAAATTCAATGAAAATTATAGAGAGTTCCCATATACACCTTCACACAACCCCTATTAATACCTTGTTCTAGTGTTGTACATTAGTTACATTTGGTGACCAAGAATTGACTTTATTATCATTATTATTATTATTATTTTAAGTTTATTTATGTATTTTGAGAGAGGCACATAAGCGGGAAAGGGGCTGAAAGTGAGGGAGAGAGATAAAATAAGTCTTGACCCCATGAACGGTGAGATCGTGAACTGAGCAGAAATCAAGAGTCAGATGCTTAACCAACTAAGCCCCCCGGGTGCTTGAGAATTGACATATTATTAACTAATGTCCATAAATTACATTAGATCTTCTCTTCATGTTGTATATTCCATGAGTTTTAATAAGTATATAACATGTATTCACCATTACAGTATTGTACTGCATAGTTTGACTGCCCCCCAAAATTCCCTGTGGAAAATCAGTAAGGACACAGTTGAACTGAATAACTCCATCAATCAATGATTTGATTGGCGTATATAGACTACTTCATTCAATAACAACAAATTCACATTTTTCACAAATCATGTAAAATATTAATTAATATAGACCACATTCTGGGGCATAAAATATATCTTAATGCATTTAAAAGAACAGAAATCATGCAATGTCTATTCTTGGATTATGATGGAAGTAAACTAGAAATCAGTAAGAGAAAGATAATTGGAAAATTCCATAATATATGGAGATTAGAAAACATACTTCTAAATGATACTCAGATTAAAGAAGAAATATCAAGAGAAACTTAACAATAGCTTGAACTAAATGAAAATAAAAACACAACCTATTAAAATTGATGGGACATAATGAAAACAATACATAAAGGGAAATTTACAACTTGAATGTGTATATTAGAAAAGAAGAAAGATCTGAAATCAATCACCTAAGTTTGCATATAAGTAAACTCTAAAATGAAGTGCAAATTAAATCCAAAATAAGAGAAGAAGAGATATAATAAGAATTAGAGCAGAGATCAAGGAATTTGAAAACAGGAAATCAGTAAAGAAAATCAGCAAAACTAAAAGCTGATTCTTTGAAAAAATTGCATTGATAAGCATCTAGCCACACTAAGAAAAAAAAAGGACACAAATTACTAATATCAGAAACGAAAGTGGAATCATCACTGCAGTTTTCATGGAAATAAAAAGGATAATAAAAAGAATATTATGAACCACTCTATGCCCACAAATCTGATAATCTTAAAAGACCCCATCTGTCAAAACTCACACAGGAAGAAATAGAAGATCTGAATAGGTGTATAGCTACTAAAGAAATTGAGTTAATAGTTAATAATCTTCCAAAACAGAAATCAACAGGCCCAGGCAAAGAACAGAGAATTTTTAAGGCAATGAAAATACTCTGTTTAACATTATAATAATTAATATATGTCATTATACATTTTTCAAATCCACACAATGTACAATACTAATACTGAGTCTTAAAGTAAACGATGGACTTAGGATAATTATGTGTCAATGTAGATTCATCCTCAGTTTTAAAAAAATGTACTATTCTTGTGAACAATGTTGATAATGGGAGAGGAGATATGTGTGTGCAGGCAGGTGGTATATAAGAAATCTTTGTACCTTACTTTCAATTTGGTTGTAAACCTAAACTGCTCTTTAAAAAAAAAAAAAAAAAGTCTTTAAAAACAAACCTCCATCGTATACTTACTCATTCCTCTCTACCTCATCCCAAACCTCTGGCTACCACTAATCTTTATACCATGTTTACAGTTTTGCCTTTTCCAGAATAACTTAGAGTTGGAATCATGCAGTACACAGTCTTTTCAGATTGGTTTCTTTCACTTAGCAGCAAGCATTTAAAGTTCCTTGATATCTTTTCGTCATTTGATAACTCATTTTCTTTTTATTATTATAACATTCTGTTTTGAATATACCACAGTTTATCTTCTCTTTACCTATTGATGTATATTTTGGTAGCTTCCAAGTTTTAACAGATATGAAAACATAACATGTGTTTTCACATGTAAAAAACCCATTGTCTATAGACTTTTAAAAATTTGAAATTCATACCTAAACTCTTTAACATCCTAGAGTTTCAACATCTATGAATCCGTATAACTAATATGTTTAAAACAGCCATTTTAAAGGTTTTTAGGAGTAATTATATGTTCTTAAGAAAGTCAGAAATTTCCTAGGCAATTAAAGATAAAAACACAAAATAAAAAATAATTCTATGCATTTAAAAAAATTTTTAGTGGTTTTATTCATTTTTGAGAGACTGAGAGAGCACGAGCAGGGGAGGGGCAGAGAGAGGAGAAACACAGAATCTGAAGCAGGCTCCAGGCTCTGAGCTGTCAGCACAGAGCCCGAGGTGGGGCTGGAACCCATGAACCATGAGATCATGACCTGAGCCAAAGTTGGAACTTAACCAACTGAGCCACCCAGGCACCCCTTCAATGCATTCTTGATGGGTGGATTTGATAACATCCACAATCTTTTAGTGAGCAAACCCCCTGATTAACCTGCTCTTGGTTTACATAAATTTCATGATTATATTTTTACTTACAATCATTATTGCAATTAATATATAAAACTAGAAAGATTAGAGCCATGATGTATTGTATCAAAAATATAAAACCAGGGTTTTCTAAATAATGAAACTTATTTATTCTATTATTGTCATGTTTTACCATGTTTATAGTTTTGCCTTCTCCATTGCCTTTTCCTTTACCTTGTCATTTAAAATCTATTATTACTATTATTATTATTATTAATATTTTAAGTGATAATCAATAAATATTTTTACATATGATAGATAAGAATAATTTAGAATACTCTTTTATTCCATCTTTGAATTGTTTCTTTTTACATTTTTATTGTGCTTTTTTTTATAATGTGTTTGGGAAGAGTAGATTGAAAATAAGATATTTCCTTATGAAGTAAGTTTTTAGTGATGTCAATGATTTTTGGAAACTATATTTGAGACTTCTTAGACATATATTGTGCTGAGCATTTTGTTTAACACTTTATAAATGAAGAGAGATCCTAAGAAAAATAACATCATATGCGATTAAAATCATGGAAATAAGCACTAATAGAAAAGAATGAAGAATCAGAGAAGAGAGAGCAGTGACTTAGTTGTGGTCCCAACATCATTAGAAATCTTGAATGAAACTCACTGAATTTTTGCCATTTCTCTATGAAGACCACAGGGAATTTGGTTTAAATTTGACAATGCTGGCATTGAGTCATCTGGTCAGTATGTACTATGAAAAACCCACAGCTAATATTATACTCAGTGGTGTAAGACTGAGAGCTTTCCACCTAAGGTCAGGAACAAGACAAGGATGTCCACTGTCAGCACTTTTATTCAACACAGTACTGGAAATCTTAGCCAAAGCAATCAGACAACAAAAAGGAACATAGGTATCCAAACTGGTAAGGACCAAGTAAAACTTTCACTACTTGCAGATAACATAATACTTTGTATAGAAAACCCTAAAGACTGTAAAAAAAACTACTAGAACTGATAAAGGAATTCAGTAAAGGTTGCAGGATACAAAATCAATGTACAGAAATGCATTTCATTTTTATACACTACCAATGAAGCAACTGAAAGAGAAATTAAGAAAGCAATCCGATTTACAACTGCACCAAAAATAAGAAAATGCCTGGTAATAAACTCAACCAAGACGTGTACTTGGAAAACTATAAAACACTGATGAAAGAAATTGAAGAAAACACAAATGTAAAAGTATTCCATGCTCATGGATGAGAAGAATAAATATTGTTAAAACGTCTATACTACCCAAAGCAAACTACAGATTTAATTCAATCCCTATCAAAATACCAGTAGCATTTTTCATAGAAGTGAAACAAACAATCCTAAAATTTGAATGGAACTGTAAAGCTCCAAGTAGTCAAACCAATCTTGAAAAAGAAAAACAAAACTGGAGGTATCACAATTCCAGATTCTAAGTTATAAATACAAAGCTATAGTAATCAGAACAGTGTGGTACTTGCACAAAAATACACAAATTGATCAATAAAACATGATAGAAAGCCCAGATACAGTGCCATGGTCATATGGTCAGTTAATCTTCAGTAAGAGGCAAGAATATGCAATGGAAAAAAGACAGTCTCTTCAACAAATGGTGCTGGGAAAACTGATCAGTTACATGCAAAAGAATGAACCTTGACCACTTTCTTTCAACATAAGCAAAAATAAACTCCAAATAGGTTAAAGATCTAAATGTGGACCTGAAACCATAAAAATCTTAGAAGAGAGCATAGGCAGTTAATTTCTCTGACATCAACTGCAGAAAATTTTTCTGATGCAAGGGAAATAAAAGCAAAAGACTACCTCAAAATAGAAAGCTTCTGCATACTGAAGGAAACAATCAACAAAACTAAAAGCTAATCTACTGAATGCGAGAAGTTATTGCAAATGACATATCTGATAGTTAGTGTCTGAAATATATGAGCAATAGATATAACTCAACACCCCAAAAACAAATAATACAATTTAAAATGGGGGAGGGACTCCTGTGTGGCTCGGTCAGTTGGTCAGTTGATATTGTCCCAGGTCACGATTTTGCAGCTAGTGAGTTCCAGCCCAGCATCAGGCTCTGCACTGTCAGTGCTTGGGATTCTTTCTGTCTCTCTCAAAATAAACTTTTTAAAAAAAAATGGGCAGAAGACACAGACATTTCTACAAAATAGACATCCAGATGGCCAACAGACACATGAAAATATGTGCAACATCACAAATCATCAGGGAAATGCAAGTCAAAACTACAATGAGATATCACCTCTCACCTGTCAGAATGGCTAAAATCAACAACACAAAAAAACAACAGGTATTGTTGAGAATGTGGGGAAAAGGAAACTCTCCTGCACTATTGGTGAGAATGCAAACTGGTGCAGCCACTGTGGAAAACAGTATGGAGTTTCCTCAAAAAGTTAAAAATAGAACACACTATCCTATAATCACACTACTGGGTATCTACCCAAAAATATAAAAACATTAATTTGAAAGGATATATGCACTCCTACATTTATTGCAGCATTATTTACAATAGTCAGATTATAGAAGCAGCCCAAGTGTCCATTAACAGATGAATGGATAAAGAAAATATTCAGCCATAAGAAATAATGTAATCTTGCCATGTGCAAGAACATGGATAGAGCTAGAGAATACAATGTTAATCAAAATTAGTCAGAGAAATACAAATACCATATGATTTCACTCATATACAAAAATTAGGAAACAAAGGAAACGAATAAAGGGGAAAAAAAGAGAGACAACCACGAAACTGACTTGACTATAGAGAACAGATGGTTATCAGAGAAGTGTGTGGGGAGATAATAGGAGATAAGATTTAAAAAGAAATGTTGGATTTCAACCTAAGGAAACATTGTTATTTTCCTTCTAACATGAAGCTTATTTTCACATCTGGAAAAAAAAAGGCATTTAAAAAATCGAAGTTACCCTTTGTACTGCTTTGTTGGAATTGCCCTCCCAATGTGAACCAACTTCCCACAGTAATATTTTTAAAGTGTTCTGGTGCTGTGAAGAATATTTAATTATGTGATTATCTTTCATGATGTGTGTAGTTAATTGTCCTTATGTCAAATGTAAATGATTTTGAACAATAAAAGTGAATGAGTAATGTTCCGGCTGTGAATAACAGATGTCATGTGGATTTTGATTTCCTCGTCATTTATAAATATTTCTTTTCAAGTATAGAAAAGCAATTAGTGAAGATTACAGACTAATACCCATTGAAATCTAAGTTTAAGAATGAAAAGCCATATGAATCATGGAACTACACAACACTACATAGGAAAAAATGTATTATATTCATATTCCTTAAAAATCACAAATTATGATTTTTATAAATTATGGATAGCCTAGTTATAAATCATTGATGCATTCTCATCAATTAATGCATTCTCATATGAAACAATGTCTTTCTCTGCTTCTGACCAGTTCCTCATTAGGTCTTGCAGACAACAATCTGTGTTTCTTGAATGGTATATGTAAGAGTAAGAAAAATAAGGTGTACTTTTTGAGTTTGGTGGCTGTTTTCCATGCCTGCTGACAGGCATCTTCTCCCTTTTTATTTGAAAGCAGAACTACTCACCTACTTTGAGCTTACATAATTTAGGTAGAGTGATTACAATTCTGAATCCAGAGATCCAATCAACAAGGACATTCCTCACTCAAGAGTATTTTGTGTCAGAGATAGTAACATGATTCATGCAGTGTTAAGCTCTTGGAACTTTTGCTTGAGTGCTTAGGAGAAAGGCAAAAATTCTGCACTGGAATTACTGAAGTGACCAGAAAAGCTTAGAGCTCAGGGAATCACCAAGAGGAGTCATTCTGCTAAAGAGAAAAGCCAAACCAGAAGGAAATAGAATTGTGAGGCAGAGAAATAAGAATATTGATAAGGTCACTGGAGCTGCTGGATTCAGCCATGTGCTACTTCTTTCCCTAATTTGAGACAAAGATTCTCTTCTGACCAAACTCTAGCCAGGTTCCTCTGGGCCCTTTCTTAACCAGGCCTCAACTTCGCTCTATAAAGACTTGAACAAACATGAATGATTTCTACTATGTCAAGGTTTTATTCCTCAGATGACCTTAGCATCCCTTATAATGTCTGTCAGAAAACACAGGGCTGCTGAATGGATTTAATGTCTGATCCAGCCAACACCTGAAGATAGGAGCCTTGTCTCATGGTCTTTGTGAGACGGTAAGAGCCTAGCTTCCAAAAGCACTAGTTAGCAAATATGCAGATATGCTTCCCATGGACTTATTCCACACTTGCTTTTCATAATTTTTCATTCTCTGGACTCCACTGAGCCCTGCTTACTCCCCTTCCGACTCCTGCATTCTTCTTTTAGGGATCTCAGTCACTCCTGTACAAAATGAAGTTCTGTCCAGTTAATGCTAGACTCTTTTCCACATTTCAGTAACACATTACCGATTAAAATCTGTCCTTACCACTTTAACTAGTGTCAGTGACAGTTGTTGATGGAAGCCAATAGCCTGACTAGTAGCAAATTGAGTTCAGTGTCTTTATCATCTGCAGCAAAAATAATTAAAATCAATTTATTGTGTGTCTTACCTGGAGTTTGATTTCCCCTCTCCACGTGCCTGTGTTAATATTTTGTAAAGATGATCACAAAGATACACTGTGAGACAGTTGTTCCACAAAGATTCTTCTTTATTTCTAGGAGGAAACAAGCACGAAACTTGCTTGATAGTTACACTGGTATTGTCCAGTTTGGAGGAAAAGTCAACGTTGTCGGAAAGAGTACAAACACGTTAAAATATTTTCTAGAATGCTTACAATTGACAGCTACAACTAGTATTCTCACACTCACAATATATTTGAAGGAGCTCTTCCTCTTATTATTAGCTTCCCATTCAATAAAGTCCTTAGATTCTTCTTCTACACCCTTTACCTTTCTGTCTCTTTCTTTTTTCCCTTTTTCCTCCTTGTTCCCTCCCTCTCTCCCTTCTTTATTTCCTTCCTACCTTCCTTCCCTCCTTCCTTTTCCCCTTTATATACACAGCTAACTAGAAATTGTCTGTTCAAGCACATACGCCAAAAAAAACAAAAAAAACAAAAAAACCCAAAACAAAACACGAAAACAAAAACAAAAACCCAGACCTGTACTTCAGAGTGGTATCAGCTACCTTACACTCAGTGAATTAATACTAACTCATTTATGCTCTAGATTGTTTGGAGAAAGCCAATAAGGACTCTATTTTCCTCTTTTTAAATTCAGATCTTTAGCAAAATATATGGTCAGTCCGGCTTTAACTGCGGAGAAAAAATAAGGATCAGACACGGGCAAGAGAGACAAGTATTGTCAATAGGTATTGACCAAAAAGTAAAACGGACTTAAAATGCTAAAATATGTGCGAGACCTAAATCTAACTGACTCCATTTTAGAAAAAGCCTCCATCTTGAGGATGAACTAGACCGAACCCAGTCCCAGGAAAAAACCGCAGGAAGTACTTAGGCAGCCTCAGCCTGTCCTTAGTTACTCCCCTAGCAACAGCAACAGCCAATCAGTTTAAAAGAGGCGCCTTTGTCCCATGACGTTCAGGTTGGCAGTTTGCTGTCAGGCCAAATGGGCCGAACCAATCGGGTACTGACAAGACAGCTTGTACCAAAAGTCAACCTATCAGGAGGCTGCCAAGCTGGAACGCCCCAAATTCCACTGTAACCGCAATAAAAGCCCCACAACAGTGAGTTCGGGGCTCCATACCATCACCGCTGCGTCAGGGTGCGTTGGAGTCTCTACTCCATCTTGAATAAAGACCCTCGTGTGCTTGAATTGGAATCGGCTCCTCAGTGGTCTTTGGGGTTCTCGTGATCTGAGCATAACATAAGCAATGACCTGTCCCTACAAATATATACTGTATCATCACACGGGGGAGTCTCTGTTTCTATGAAAATCATATGTTGAAAAAAACTGATGCTAATCTTTAGAAGAGCAATGGTTTCTGCAAGTGGGGAAAGGTTTGTGTAAAATAAGAATGATTTTTGGAGTTGTTACTCTCCAACTTGATTGCACATTGGAATCAAAAATGAAAAATTTTTTTAAATGCTGATGTCTCAATTTTGCTACACAGACTCTGATTTAATTAGTCTGGAATTAAGGCTGACTATAGAATTTAAAAAGCAAATATCTCCTCATTTGGGTCTAATGTGAATCCAAGGTTGAAAAGTACTCTTTGAGACCCCTGAGATGTCAGGGGCAGGCATCTAGGCTCTATGAGGCATTTCTACAGTGGCCTCCAGTGTAACTGCGTAATACTCAGATATTAGACATTGGTGATTGCGTGAAGATTAACTCTTCTTTTTAAGATTTATAGAGCTCCCTGTTGAGCTAAATATGCTTTGTATTTGGGACTTACAATATCTGTATTATTTACATAGGAAAATGTGAATGAGTTCCTAATGAATTTAAAAGAAAATATGCAGCCATTGTGAGTTATGGGACCCCTTGTACATCATTAATTCGATATAACAGAAACATTCCTTTAATGGATACTATTCAAAATACATTATACAGCTTAGAGTATGTTTCAAATTCTTAGATAAATTGCTTCAATTGGGAAAATTATGGTGTATGTTAAGTTGAATCCACTTGTAAATTTTTATGAAACTACTTGACAGTAATTATTTTTGTAGATTAATATATGAACTATTTTTCACATTTGTCTGTGATACTGGAAATTGTGGCTAGGTATGTTTACTTTTAAGAGTTTATTTTTCTTGTGCTTGTAAAATACTTAAATTACCTATAGATACATTTAACTATTATAGTTTTTTTCTTTTTGAAGTGTATCTTACATTCTCTTTGAAGAAACATATTTTATTGTCAAATATTTTGTAATTTTGTAAAGCTTTTGAAGAAACACTACCCTAAAATCATCACCTTATCAAATAAAGTATTAGGAGTATTTAACAAGTGTACATTATTTATTAGTAATTAGTAGGAAAATAATTATTACTCTCAAATAAAGTTAATATCTGGATCCTTCTTTTGAGTATTTAAATTTTGTCACTTAAAAATATATTTATGTATGCACACATAAAACATTCATAAGGTAGTGAAGGATATTGTTTAGTTCAGAGTCCTTAGTTCTGAATAAAGATGAAATTCATAGAAATGGAATCACTGACTCAATGCTTATATGTTATTTTAATTTTGAAGGACATTACCAAGTTACCCTGCATAAAGTTTAAACTAGTTAACATTCCAACCCAAAATAGGTGAGAATAATTCATCCCCAGCTCTTGTTAGCATAGACATTAGGCTGATAGGTATAAACATTTTTACTAGACTTCTAATATGCATGTCTGAATCATAAGAAAGCTTTTTGAGCATGTTTTCACATACTTACCGATTTGTTTATACGAAGGCTTTGAATTTTTTTAAAGGGTCTATAGTTGTCATGTAGGTGTGTGCATGTGTGTTGCAAACATGTTGCAACTATGTTTTCCTGGTTTATTGTTTGACTTTAGGCTTATTGGTATCTTGAGAAATGCAAATCTTCAAATATATCATCAAAATTATCAATTGTTTTTATGGCAATTTTTTCAATTTTGTATCTTGCTTAGAAAAATCTTCCTCATTATAAGACAATGATAATAATAATGTCCCATGAATTCATCTAATATTTCTATGGTATAAATTATTAATTGTCCCTCTTTTCATTGAAATATAACACTTGGCAGGAGGGAGAGAGAGAGAGAGAGAAACAAAAATCAAAACAACATTTAAGTAACTGCAACCTAAATAAAGACAGACAATGTTGCCTCTATATTTGTTTCCTAGGCTTGGAGTAACAAATTACCACAAATTGGGTGCCTTAAAACAACAGGGATATATTGTCTCACAGATGGAGTGGCCAGAAGTACAAAAGGTTTGAGCTGAGTTGATTTCTTCCTTTTGAGAATTCATGGTGAAGTTATTTGGGTTTTTATTTTGCTTTGGGAAGTACTGAATCAGTTGTATTTAACAGATACAAAAGTAATCAAAATTTCTAATCCTTTATTTAAAATTTTTGTTAACTTGTGCTTTTTAAAAGTTTGTCCATTTCAATTAAATATTCAAACGTAAGTCATAAATTCTATCATAATTATCTTCTTATTGCCTAATTTTAATGTGTGTGGGTTCTGAAGTAGTGTCCCATTTTCTTTCTTTTCAAAGTATCAACTTAGGGCTTTGTAATGTTCTTTGTATTATGTTTGTTTTCAATTTTATTATATTCTATATTCTTTATTTAAATTTTCTTTTCTTTTTTAAATTTTTTAATATTTTTATTTCTGAGAGAGAGAGAGAGAGAGAGACAGAGAGAGAGAGAGAGATTGAGAAAATGAGCAGGGGAGGGTCAGAGAGAGAGACACAGAATCCGAAGCAGGCTCCAGGCTCTGAGCTAGCTGTCAGCACAGAACCTGATGTGGGGCTTGAACCCACGAACCATGAGATCATGACCTGAGGTGAAGTCGGACGCTTAACCAACTGAGCCACCCAGGTGCCCCTTAATTTTTCTTTTCTTTAAGATTCTCTAGGTTCAATGGGATACTTTGGTCTAATTTGTAAACCATAAAATATGTACCAAAATAAATGTCTTCATAAGCATGGTTTTCGTTTTCCTTGCATGTGTTTTTGTATGTAAAATTTTTATTATTCTTCAGTCAAAATTATTTTTTAGTTTTCATTGTGCTTTTTTCTTTGACCATAGGTTATTTATTTTTTCTTGATTTCCAAACATGCAATGTTCTAAATAAAACGAAATAGTTTTGTTCTTTGTAAATAATTTAATAACTCAATTTTTTTAAGGTTTATGTTGTGACAAAGGGAGAGAGAGAGAGCATGTCACACACACCAGTGGGGGAGGGGCAGAGAAGGAGGGAGAGAGAGAGAATTCCAAGCAGGCTCTGCACTGTCAGCATGGAGCTCTATGAGGAGCTTGAAGCCACTAGCCCTGAAATCATGATCTGAACTGAAATCAAGAGTCAGAGGCTTAACCGAGCCACCCGGGCACCCAGTTAACTAAATTCTATACTTTGCATGAGGGTTCGCTTTTGCATTCAACAGTTCTAAGGTTTTTCACAAATGCATAATGTCATGTATCCATCACTATGGTATCATACCGAATTTTATGTCCATCCTAAAAATCCGTCGTGCTTCATCAGTCTATCTTTCCTCCCCTCCCCCCAGCTGCTGATTCCACTGATGTTTTTACTCTATAGTTTTGTCTTTTTGAGAAGGTCAGGTAGTTGGAATCATACAAGATGTAGCCTTTTCAGAGTAGGTAGCCTTTTCTCTTATGTTATCTTCTAGAAATTTTATCATTTTGTGTTTTGAATTCAGGGCTATGATCCACTTTGAGTTAACTTTGTGAAAGTTGTAAGGTCTATGTCTAGATTCTTTTTTTTTTTTTAATGCAGATGTCCAAATGAACCATTTGTGGAAAAGACTATCTCTTCTCTATTAATTTCCTTTGCCTCTTTGTCAAAGATAAGTTGTCTCTATTTGTGCGGATTTTCTATTTCTTTTTACAGTGCTATCAATTTTACCTCCCATATTTGACACCTTCTTGTTAGGTACATAGGCTTTAAGATTGTTCTATTGTCTTGTACAATTAACTACCCCTTATCATTATTTAGTGCCTCTCTTTGTTCCTGGTAATTTTTCTTGTTCTGAAGTTTGTTTTCCTTAAAATTAATATCGTTACTCTGGCTATCTTTGTGTTTGTGTTTGCATGGTATATCATTCTTCATCCTTTTAATTACAATCTATGTCTTTATAAGTAAAGTAGATTTCTTATAGACTACATACAGTTGAGTCTTTTTTTTTAGTCACTCTCTTAATCACTCTCTCTTTTATTTGGTATATTTAGACCATTCTCATTTCAATTGATTATTGATATAGTTGGATTATTATCTACCTCATTTGTTACATTTGTTGCACTTATTTTTGATTTCTTTAAAAAAAATTTTTTTAGAGAGAGTGAGTGTGAGCAGGGGAGAGGGGCTGAGGGAAACAGAGAAATCGAAGCAGGCTCCACTCTCAGCCTTCTTTTTCTTCTGCTTTCTCTGGTTTTATTGAGCATTTTATATGATTCTATTTATTCTCCCCTCTTAGCATATCAATTACATTTTTAAAAAAATTTATTGCCTTCAAGTTATATTATACATTTGCAATATAGACTTATACCTACTTGTACAAATACTTCTAAATCTATTTCAAAATATGCTGTACCACTTCAAGGACAGTGCAGATAGATAACTGAATATTCCCACTTCTTCCTGCCCTATAATATTGCTGTTAATCATTTCACTTATTCACATGGTATAATCTTTCATTGTTGCCAGTATTATTTTGAATAGTCACCTATTAACTCAGATAAAAATAAAAAATTAATATAATATTTGGTTTTAGCATTCCTTCTCTAGTGCTCTTCCTTATTTTGTAAATCTGAGTTTCTGATATATCAATTTCATTTTCTCTGAAGAACTCTTTAACATTTATTGCAAGGCAGATTTCATGGAAACAAGTTTTCCTTTTCTGGGAAACGATTTCTCTTTTTCTCTTTCACTTTTGAAGGATAATTTCACTAGTTACAGACCTCTGAGATGGCAGCCTTTTTCTTTCTATATTTTAGATATTTCATTCCACTTTTGTCTTATTTATGTGGTTTCTGAGAAGTGTGATGTTATTCTTTGTTTCTATGTAGATAATATGCCCTTGTCTTTGGCTTTTTCAAGACTTTGTTTCTTTTCTTTCTACTTTGGTTTTCTGAAATTTGAATCTGATATGCTTAGATGTAGATTATATATAATTTCTTTTTTAAAAATTTTTTAAATGTTTTATTTATTTCTGAGAGAGTGAGAGAGAGAGCATGAGCAGGGGAGGGTCAGAGAGAGAGGGAGACACAGAATCTGAAGCAGGCTCCAGGCTCTGAGCTAGCTGTCAGCACAGAGCCCTATGCAGGGCTGGAACCCACGAACTGTGTAATCATGACCTGAGCCAAAGTTGGACGCTTATCTGACAGAGCCACCCAGGCACCCCAATTTACTATATATAAATTCTTATGTTTCTTATATATATAACATAAGAAATTATATGTATATAATTCATATGTATATGACCATTTATCCTGCCTGCTGTTTCTGACCTTCCTGACTCTATGGTTTGGTATCTGTCTTTAGTTAAAAAAAATAGTTGATCAACCATTATAACTTAAGATAATATTTCAGTCCCTTTCTCTCTCCTCTTTCTAGTATTCTCATTTCATATATGCTGCACCTTTTGTGTACCTCCCACAGTTCTCCAGGACTCTGTTCTGTTGTTTTCCACTTATTTTTCTTTTCCCCTTGCATTTCAGTTTGGGAAATTATTCATCAGATATCTTTAGGATCACTGATTCTTTCCCTCAGCGATGTCCAGTCTACTGATTAGCAAAACATTCTTCGTTTCTGTTATTATGCTTTATTACCTAGCATCTCCTTTTGATTCTTTTGATTCTCCTTTTGATTCTTTCTTGTCCATCTCTCCACTTGCATTACTCATCTGTTGCATTTTGTCTACTTTTCCATTAGATCCATTAGCATAATCATCATAATTATTTTAAATTCTTTGCCTAATAATTCCAAATTATCTGTCATATCTTATTCTAAATCCTTGCTTTGTCTATTTAGACTGTTTCTCTTATCGTATTTTCTTGTGTTATGTCTTATAATGTTCTGTTGGAAGTCAGATAGGAACGTACTGAGTAATAAGAAATGAAATAAGCGGGGCGCCTGGGTGGCTTAGTCGGTTAAGTGTCCGACTTTCACTTAGGTCATGATCTCGAGGTTTGTGGATTCGAGCCCCGCATAGGGCTCTGTGCTGACTGGCAGCTCAAGAGCCTGGAGCCTATTTCAGAGTCTGTATCTCCCTCTTTCTCTGAACCTCCCCTGCTCACGCTGTCTCTCTCCCTCTCTCCTAGAAATAAATAAAAATATTAAAAAAAAAAAAGAAATGAAATAAGCGCACATTGAGCGTGAGATTTTTATTTTCTGGCAGAGAAGTATATGTGTTGAATGTTTGCTGTAGCTGTAAATGTCAGAGGCTGCAGTTTCCTCCCATGTCCTTATTTTTCTTCCCTGTTGTCTTGGGTTTCCCTAGAAACTCCTTTTTAAATAGAGTCTGTGCCATGAAACTCTCTCAGGTTCAACCCACTATTTTTATCCTCTTATACTGGAGCCTTGTTGATGTGGTTGTAAGGTATACAATAATCTATATAATCTAAAATCTTCTGGTTAATGCTTTTTTTTCTTAGTGGTCCAGAGTACCTGGGCTGCGACCTTCAGGAACACTTCTTAGTCTTTTTTTTTTTTTTTTCCTCCTCTTCTGTGAGACCAGAAGGCTAATGGGGTATGGAGCTGACTAATTGCTCTTCTTTCCGGTCAGTTAATGCTCTGGTTAAAGACTTTCTCTTGAGGGCTGGTCTTTGTTATGAAGAACAGAATGCTATGGGAGTATCTCAGAATGGCTTTTCCCCCTTCTTTTTCAGGCCAGGAGCCGTAGGAAATTTTTCTCTGATTTTCACCAAAAGAAAGAATCTAGTGAATCTCCTGGAGGTAAACCTAACAAAAGCATGCATGTGTGTGCGTGTGTGTGTGTTTGTGTGTGTGTTGGAAGGGGTATCCCCCATGTCTGGGAGGCCAAGTATTTGAACTCAGAAACTAGCCCACATTGAACTTCCAGAAGTTCACCAATTGCCATTCAAACATTTTATCAATTGCTGTCTTTAGCAGCTTCTGGTCCTAAAAGCTGTAATGTCTATTCACATATCTCCCCAGATTTCAGAGCAGTGATTTGTCCTGTCACCTGACTTTTCTGATGGTTCAGAAAAAATTTGCTGGACATTTCCTCAGCAATTTTCCTGTTGTGAAAACAGAACTGACAACTTCCAAATTCTTTATAGGCCCAAATGGAAATACTAGCCAGTTTTGTCTAAATTGATTTTTAACTTAATTCCTTATGGTCATGGAAAACAATTATTTTTTGGCCCAGTATAATGCCAATTTTTAATAACTATTCCCTTCAAATTTGCAAAGAATATGTGTCCCACAGCTTTCCGTGTAGTATTTCACATATGTCAATGTGATTGTTCAAATCATTTAGATGCAATCGAAAATTCATATTCTTTTCAAAACAAAGAGAAGCTTATTAATATCTCTTCCTACAGATTTTAGGCATTCTGGGGCATTTGTTTTTCTACAAATAAATAAGGCTTTAATTATTTTGGTTCATGTATTTTCAGGCTATACCTTAAGTTAGACATCACCTTATAGAATTGTCTTTCTGTCAAGTTGTTATCACTTTGCAATTTCTGTATCATTGGCAGCGTTCTTTATGTTAATGTCTACTTATGTAATATGAATGTGGCGTTCCAGCTTTCTTTTGCTTAGTGTTGGTATAATATATTGTTTTCCACTTTTTCACATTTAACCTTTCTGATTCATATATTTTATCTATGTTCCTTAGAAAATATATATGATAATATATCTTCTTTTATTTCTACTTTCCAAATTTTTCTCTAAATTGGAGTATATGTATTATTTACATTTGACCTCATTATTGATATATTTCATTTTAAATTTATTTCTTTGCTTAATTTGTAGCCATTTTGTTATTGTTTTGGTTACTTGTTTGGATTGATTGTAATTTAAACATAAATTTCCTCTTCTATTTGCTTTAGTATAATCCAGAGTTTGAAACATGGCTTCTTGACTTACCAAAGTCTAAAGTAAATTTGAATGCATTAGTAGGTTTTTATATATTCACCCTACCCCTGACTTATCTATAAGTTTATTGCAACACTATTTCATATTTATAAATCTCACAATACACAATTTTTAAGGTTTTGTACATATTAATATTTATTTAGTGAGCTTCATTTTCTCATAATGTTCTATAGCATAAAGACTATTCATTTTTATTCTACTGGTATTGAAAATACATATTTTTGTTTGCCTGAAATTGTCTTTTTAAATTCTTTTTCCTAAAAGTTATTTTCATTTATTTATAAAATTCAACAAACTCAAGAAACTATTTAATTGTTTTCTGAGTCCCATTGTTTTGGTTAAAATGTTTAAAATTTTATATCCTTAATATTCTTAGTTCAATCCATGTAGATTTCAAAATATTTGATGATGATATTTTTCCAGAGTATTGGCTAATTACTTATGTTTTTTTCATTTTATTCTTTTCTTCACTGCTTTGATATGCCTTCTTTACCATATATACTTCTTTTTATCAATATATTAACTTCTTTATGTATTTAGATATCTTTCTGAATTTTGTTTACTTTCCCATTGATTTGCTGTCCATGTGTTGATTTTAATTTGTTTTATGTAATATATCATTATAGTAAACTTAGAATTTGTATAGCTACTCCTGACAGTTGTATTCTTTTAAAACTATTTACCATGTAATTCTTACAGGGTCTGCATAACTGTGTGAAATTTATCATTTTTGCCTTTTTGAAAATTCTTGTTGGTATACTTAAGGAAAAAAATAAAGCCTGTCATATTTTCTAACATTTTGAATTTGTTTTATTTCTTATTAAAGTTTTCAAATAATTTATAAAAATAAGGCATCTTATACCTTTCAATAGCTTCCCTTCACTTAGAGACATGCAACTGGGGATTGGTATTCTCCACCAATCTTGCCTGGTTATTCTTTTTTTCTTTTATTTTTTAATGTTTATTTTATTTTATTTTATTTTTATTTTTTTATTTTTTTTTTACAAGAGAACAAATCTACACCTTTATTTATTTACTTTTCAGTTAGTTTAAATCCTTGAAGGGTACAGCATCACACGGATTCTGTGGCCAATGGCTTTAGCAGGAAGGTTGCTTCGGAATTTTGCACGAACCATGCCACTGTTTCCATGAGCACGAGTTACTTTTCCCCAGATTACTCTGGTTTCATTCGGTTTGCCACCAGGAGTCACTGTGTTGTTCTTTGCTTTGTACACATAAGCACATCTCTTGCCTAGACAGAACTCAGTTTCATCTCGGGCATAAACACCTTCAATTTTAAGAAGAGCTGTGTGCTCCCTCTGGTTCCTGAGACCCCGTTTATAGCCAGCAAAAATGGCTTTGGACCACAACCTTCCAGACATATTTGTCGTTTCAGGAGCCCTGTTCCCAGCAGGCCCTACTTATTTGCACCCAAAGTTCAACAGCCAGAGCCCTGTTCACCCTAATGTTTATTTTATTTTTTAAGGGAGAGAGACAGACAGAGCACGAGCGGGGGAGGGGCAAAGAGAGAGGGAGACTGAAGCAGGATCCAGGCTCTGAGCTATCAGTTCCTTGGAATCCAGGAACAATGAGATCATGACCTGAGCCGAAACCAGACCCTTAACCGACCGAGTCACCCAGGAGCCCCTCTTGCCTGGGCATTCTTTAAACTGAGTATATACGTTAATCATCACTCCTCTTGTCAATTCCTCTGCTAAGTTTTTATCCCACCCATGTATTTTTTTACCTCATGTTTCCTTTAGTGTTCTTCATATCGTTGCTCTTACTGCTGCTCTTGTTGTTCTATGTTTGTTGCTTGTCTACTGTTTCATTTTGTGGAGCAGAGGAACCACAATTGGTAGTTCTTAGAAAAAGTGCATGGCAGTAATTTTTTTTGACATCTAAAAATTGAAAAATAGGTTTTATTCTACTCTTTCCTTTGATATAAGGTTTTCTATATATCTCTCTCTAACTAATCCTTATTCCCCAACCCCCAGTATTTTCAAAGCCTTGTTTCTTTGTCCTTTGTAACATTTCCTCTTCCTCCTCCTCCTCCTTCTTCTTCTTCCTTTTGACAGAGAGAGGGCCTAGGTGAGTGAGAGATAGAGAGAGAAAGAGGGGGAGAAAGAGAGAGAGAGAGAGAGAGAGAAGTGGGGCACACCTGAAATAGGGCTGGAACTTATCCAATACAGGGCTCAAACTCAGGTACTGTGAGAGCATGAGCTGAGCCCAAGTCAGATGATTAACCAACTGAGCCCCCAGGTGCCCTGCAACATTTTTTTCTTACTGTGTCTTATGTAGATATTTATTTTGGTGCCATTCTTATCAGGCCAGCCCCTTACTCCTTCCTTCCTTGGGCATGCTTGCTGTCACTTAGACTATATTGTTCTTGATTCGTGCTCTCCAGAGAGAAACCCCTAATCTTCTGCTGAAGTAAGGAAGTTTACCATATAGAGACCGCTTGGGGTCTAAGAGCTTCATAATATTGCTTTCAACCAATTCTTTGCTCTCAGTCCCACACTGCACTTTCAATTCAACAATATGTGTTGTTTTCAGTGTCTAGCTTTATTGAATTAATCGGCTTGCTTCATGGTGACATTCTCCCTTCATGTATTTATGTTGTAGGAACTATTATGCTTTTTCTGGCATTAATCATTATATTAAAAGGGATCCATGAAAAAGAGCTCTGATAACCATCGGGTATAATTTTAAAGCCAGAGGTATTTTTTTAACAACATTGTATATTATTTCTTTGCAGCTAAAAACATAATTTCCAGTTTGTAGGGTTTTGTTTTGTTTTGTTTTGTTTTGATTTTTTAAGTAGGCTCCATGCAGGCGTGGAACCCAACATGGGACTTGAATGCACAACCCTGAGATCAACTGACTCCATCAACTGAGCCACCCAGGAGGTCCCAAGTCTTAGGGTTTTTTGTTTGTTTGTTTGTTTGTTTGTTTGTTTCAATGTTTCCTTTACTTTACTATTTTTTTAAAAAAAAATCTTATTTATTTATTTTGAGAGAAAAAGAGAGAGAAAGTGAGAAGACAAGGGGCAGAGAGAGAGAGAGAGAGAGAGAATCCCAAGCTGTCTCTCACCAGAGCTTGATGTTGGGCTCGATCTCAAGAACCTTGAAATCATGAACTGAACTGAAATCAAGAGTTGAATACTCAAAAGACTGAGCCAACCAGGCACCACTTCTTTTACTTTGTAAAAAGCTCTTCTTCATTTACTCAGGTCTCCATCCAAATGACAACACCTTTTTAACGAAGTCTTCCCTGACCACATCAGCAATCCCATCATTTGCTATCATACTGCACCTTTACACTGATTTCATAGAATTTACCTGAAATAATTCACTATATTTCATACACTTCATTTGTCTTCCTTGCTCAACATGATATACTAATCTTGTTGAAAAGTGCCTGTTTGAAGGTATATAGTAATTGTGCCAAAGATACCTGATGAATGAAAGAATAAATAAATGAATGTGACATTTTGCTTATTAAAGATTTTGGTACTGAAAAGTTGTAATAAGAGATTGACTTATTGGCACAGGTCACTTTACTGGTAATTACTTTGCCACAGATTAGGTACTTAACAAAATGTTGATTTAATAGAGATGAAAAGAATTTCAGTTGTCACTCCAGATAGAATTTTCTGTAATGCACACCCATTTTTCTTTTTCTTTTTTATTTATTTATTTTGAGAGTGTGAGAGACAGAGACAGAGAGAGAGAGCATGCTAGTGTGCGTGAGCCTGTGCTAGGCTGTGCCAGCTTGGAAGGGTCAGAGAGGGAGAGACAGAGCTTGACACTGAGCTCGAAGTTAGGAACCCTGATACCGGAGCTTGAACTCAGGAACTGTGAGATCACTACCTGAACCCAGATCAAGAGTCAGATGCTTAAAAGACTGAGCCACCCAGTTGTCCCTACACCCATTTTTCTAATAAACAAAGCCCATGAGAATCAGAAATTGTGTTATATATTCCGAGTATTAACCATGTAATCCTAATCCTTTAAATTATTTTCCAAAACACTCTAGCGCTTTGTTTCAACTAGTAAATATTCCTTATTTCAATTAGTAAATACAAGATCCTGAACTATGTTCTTGTTACAACCTTAGTTTTTAATGTTTTGGTAGCTTTTTGTCTTTTTAAGTATTCTAGGGGAACATGATTCTTGCTATATGAGCACACCAATGTCTTTGATGACATTTTTCTTCTCTTCAGAAGAATCAATGTCCTGCCGTCTTTACTATTGGAGAACTTTTACATGTTATTGTATATTTATTGTTAAAACACATACCAAAATAAAAGTCTCTCAAAGGGCTAGAAAAGAAAAATTGGAAGCTTTAAAACAGCAGAGTAAAATGCATATTTCATGTCATAGTGGTAAGTGCTGCATTATATTAGCAATTTAGCTATAGGATCAGTGACTTTTCTGTCCTTTATTGAATTTCTAATATCATAAGAAAGTTACTAATGTGATAAAAGTCTTAAAGTATTACTGACTTTCTATCATGCTCTTGAAGTGAATTTTTATAGCATTAGCAAAAACAGAGTTTCAGAATACCCTATAAACTGACCAAAATGATAATAAAAAAAGCTTAAAAAATCAATAATACAGTTTATTCAGCTGATCTATTTGAAGCTTCTCATATTTCATTTTTAGATCTTTTTCTTTAATGGCTCCTATTCATTGATAAGAGTAAAGTTGCAAAATCCCAACTTCCCCTGAAACAACATCTAGTTTCCAATAGATTGTCTTACTAAAAACAGACTAAAATGCGGATAGTTATTATTTACAGGAAAAAATGATAACAAAGTACTTGCAATACAATAAATATTATTGTCAGCTTTTAAAAAAATGCAGCAAAATAAAATGCAGTGAGTAAATCACACTTGAAATGTTATCAGCTGTCATTCTGAATATTTTTTTCTGTTTTAGGTCTTGTACAAGTAGAATGTTTCAGTTGTAACAGACAGAATATCGTGTATTAGGGGAGTTACTTTTATTTTCTGTAAACATAATATTGAATATGAAAAATGTGAAAAAAATTGGGAAAAAATGTTTACTTTTCTGTAGTCCTATAGAGATAAGGTAATCATTACTCTTTACCACTCATTCAATTTTACTAATGTAAAGTCATTTCAGTTGTTTGTAATTGAAATGCAACATAAACTGACCACAAAAACAGATTTTAAAAATATACACATACTCAAACTAGTTTTCACAAGTAACTTTTCCTTAACAGCAATTCTGTATTATTTGGCAAAAAGAAATTTGTTTATTTATTGAGGATTTTTATGCTCTATTGTCACTAGTCACAAAAATTATTCATGTTCCCATATTTTGTTTCTGTATTAATCACAAATGGAAATTGGTGATGTTAGTAAAATAACTAAAAAGGGCTATTTTTTAATCCCTTGGTTATTTCACATTTCTTCTCAGATAAGTATACATCATTGATTGCTTTTTGACTCTCTATAAAATTAATTCTTTTTTTATTTAAAAACTTTTTTTAAAATTTATTTTTGAGAGAGAGATAGAGACAGCATGAGCAGGGGAGGGACAGAGAGAGAGGGAGACACAGAATCCAAAGACAGACTCCAGGCTCTGAACTAGCTGTCAGCACAGAGCCTGACGTGGTGCTAGAAGCCATGAAATGTGAGATCATGACCTGAGCCGTAGTCGGAGCTTAACCGACTGAGTGACCCAGGCACCTCTGAAATTAATTCTTAATATATTTGTTTGTGTTCCTGTATATTTTTCTTATAGTGAATATCTTTTAAAGACTATTAGAATTTTATAATTTCTCACTTTTTTTAGTGGTTAGTAGTTTTTTTTTAAAGCCAGTCATTTAAAAAATTTTAAAAAATATTTTTTATTATTGATAGACAGAGAGAGACAGAGCATAGAATAGGAGAGGCAGAGAAAGAGGGAGACACAGAATCTGAAGGAGGCTCCATGCTCAGACCCCAACGCGGTGCTTGAACTCATAAACCTTGGGATTATGACCTGAGCTGAAGTAGAACGCTGAGCTGACTAAGCCACCCAGGTGCCTCTAATGTTTAGTAGTTTTAATTTGATTAAAAGATTGAAGGCAATGAAGATTGCCAAAATATATAGTATAGCACATCTTGAATCAAGGATCTATACATCATTCCATTCTAACCATATCTGAGTTCCTTTAAAAGTTTTTCTTGTGGTGCTCACAATGTCCCTGCCATTATAGTTCTATGCTCATTTTTTTCCTTACTAGAACACGAGCCATATGTGGGAAAGTTCTCTATAAACCATGACACTTAGAGCTTAACCCAATATGACCCAGGGAGTACAGAACCAATTTAAAGCACATTTCAAAAAAAAGCAGTATGAATTAATCTGATTATTTATTAATTAAATTACCATTTTTTTCTCAGAAAACTGATGTCTTACTGAATTTAGTCTTCCATAATTTTATTCATAGGTTTGTTTATTTGATGAGATAAAAGTTGTAGTGGTATATGGGTATATTATTACAAAGATGAGGTTTGCAATAATAGCATGCCAATCACTTCTACTCCAAGACCAGGTTGAACACACCTATAGTTTAACAATTTGGATTTATTATTTGTTGCAGCAAATAAGATTCTCCTTGGGGAGCCGTGGGAAATCTTAGGAAAAGTGTGTTAGAAATGATTTGAGTCAGCACTTAAGAAAGTGGGAACTTGTTCCAGATTGTATGCTGTCAAGAATTGGGATAAATCTATGATTGGGTAGTTTTAAATACCAGAAGGGAAGACTAGACAGAGAGTAAAGGTATAATTTGTTAGTAACCAGCAGTGGGAGATGTTTGCTCTTTTGTTGTGGACAACTGTGTTCAGACACGATTACTCAGTGGTCTTGTTTTTGTTTTGGTCCACTATGGTCAGAGTAACCTTGTTTGATGTTGATGTTCTTTGAAATTCTTTAGGTTCAGGAGGAGAATATTCAAACTTAACTGTGAGTGGCAGGTTGGTTCATGGTTAACACCAAAGTCTAGCTGACATTACCAGGATAACTCCTGGATGTCAAAGATCACTTTTCTCTTTCTCAATTATTAGTATGTCTTTTTAATATATGTATTAGCAAATAATTTATCAAATGTATTTGGACTTTCTATTATAAAACATGTATTGGAGAGACTGACTTAAGAAGATTTTTGTAATTGTTTCCTCCTCAAAATTATGTATAATACTTATTTTTTTGAAAGTAACCTAGTGACTCAATAGAAGTAGAGAAGCAAATATAAATAATTATTTTGCATGGAAGCTTAGCCGTCATATATGTCAAACAGACCAATTTTGATCTTTATTTCACTCACATTTGTCATTGTTTCTAACCAAAAAAAAAAAAAAATGCTAATGCACATAAAAACAGCTTTCCATGTTCCTGAATGAAGCTGATTTATATTCTTTAATACTTCCCATGAATTGATTCCAGACACTTTAGGCAGTTTGAGGCTTATTTTGGATATTCTTTTAATTGAATCTTCTCAAGGAGAACCAGATTTTAGCTTCAATACTGTGTGGATCAACTATTGTCCCTCTTGGAAAAATTGTATTATAGATACAGAAAAATAATCACGAGCTTGTAATTGTTAATTTAAATATTGTTAGTTGTGTTAATTATAAGTAAATGTTTGACAAACTGAGTTCAGACACGGACTCCCGTGTGGAGGTTTGGTAGTTTCTGTATGAGTATTCCATCACTGCAGTCCTGTTTTGGAAAAATAGATTAAAGTTTCATGAATGTGAAATTTAAAACCATATTCCTAGAGCTCTCAGTGAAGGGTCTTTTAAACTAATTTAATAAAAATGCTTCTTCATATGGGCCTGAGGAGTAAAGTCCCAGAAATTGATAAGAGACTCTGCCTAAAGGCAGAAGAAAAGGCTGAGCCTTAGTGAGATTATCATTTCCACAAGTTTAGACTCACAACTGCATCAGAGAACCAATAGTAATTTTATTTGCTTTGTAAATCTAGAAAGAAGACAGCCAATGTGCAGGGGAGAAGGCAACTATTATCATGCAGCTTAGGTGCCTTGAAGTGCCTGGTTCCACCCCAGCAGTTATTTTTGTCATCCTTGCTGGCAAATCTCCCACACCCCAGTATTGCCGCTGAGGAGGACTGAAACAAAAGTGTTCAGACAGAAGAAAGGATTTACGGTTGATATTGAATGGGAAAAGTTAATTGGATATTTTCTATGTAAGGGCACTGCTGCCATTGCTAACCGTATTCTGGTCACAGAAGAAGCCGTGTGTCTAGGAACATGATGATATAGCCGTATTACTGGTCAATTAAGAGATAACAACAGTGTGGCAGTAATTTGCCTCTCCATCTGCAGCAATCTGTCACTAACTTTAAAAGCCACTTATCTTAGGAAGACAACCCTAAAATAAACCTCAGAATTAAGAATAATATATAACCAGCAAAGGAAGATTTCAGGCAAGAGTTGTCGAGCCACAAAATCAATCTGAAATTATTCTGTGTTATTTTGTGTGTTCTAAATATTTTTTTCTGTTTATATAGATGTTGAAGATGAATCTTGCCTTAAATTTATGAGAAAAAAGGGAAAGTTATCTTTTAACAATGGTAGAATATTTGAAATAATTTGTAGTTTACTATTCTTAAGAAAAATTTCAGATTTGTAGATAACAAACATTTTGATTTCCCAGGCTTACTTTATGTTAAAACAGAGGTACTAATTTTCAGTGAGTTTCAACCATGTCTCTCTATTTTATCACTCCTGAAAATCTCTAGAGGACATTATTAGGTATCATTATTCTCAGAGTGATTTATTTATAAAGTGAATTTCTTATCAGTTTGATTTAAAAAAAGAACTAACTAATGTGTATATATATTCATCTACTTAAGCTTTGTGGGAAGGTACTATGTTTATTACCATTTTATAAACAAGGAAACTCATCTATAAGAATGGTTACTTACCAAAAATCACATATTTAGTATTTAACCATACTACAATCTTCACTACAATCCAATAAGAATAGTATCAAAAATGTAGTCACCCAGTTAACACGTGATAACTACGTAGCTAATCCTTTAACAAATTTATATATGAATCATAAATTCCCAGTTGACACAGGATAAATATGTATTAATCTCCCTAACAAATGTGAATAATAAATATTGAAAAGGTATTCAATCAAAGTGAATTATTAAGAACATTACAAATTTGTCTATGGTGATTTTTCATTTATTTGCATGAGGGTGTAAGGAGTAGTGTTAATACATAATAAGTTAGAGGTAGTTAACTTAGTAGTAGTGTTTAGTGCCAATAAGACAAAAAATAACAGTAGGATCATAGGAGTATCCTATTTCTTTAGAGTGTGATACAGAAATGTCAGATGAAGGAATTACATTAGAAACTTATTTGAATTCAATGTAGTTGTTTTATTTATTTATTTTTTTGCAGGTATACAGAAGGCTTATTTTCTTCTCTCTTGATCATCTCAAAAGCCAAACAGTCTCTCCTTAAAAAGAAATAAAGTTGACTTCATGTACTAGAACTGAGATCCTATATTTCATAAGACATGCCATTTGGTTATGTTTTCTTGCTTCCCACAATATAAATTTCCAAGAATGCCATAAATATAAAAATCATTTTCTTTTTTCTTTTTTTTTTTAATGTTTTATTTATTTCTAGGAGAGAGAGAGAGAGAGAGACAGCGCGAGCAGGGGAGGGTCAGAGAGAGAGGGATTCACAGACTGAAACAGGCTCCAGGCTCTGAGCCGGCAGTCAGCACAGAGCCCGATGCGGGGCTCGAACCCACGAACCGCGAGATCATGACCTAAACGAAAGTCAGACGCTTAACCGACTAAGCCACCCAGGCGCCCCTAAAAATCATTTTCAGAGCTGGGGTGCTTGGGTTGTGACTGACTCTTGATTTTGATTCAGGTCATGATCTCAGGATTGTGAGGTTGAGCCCCATGTTGAGCTCCACTGAGTATGGAGGCTGCTTGGATCTCTCTCCCTCTTCCTCTGCCCCTCCCCCACGTACATGTATTGTCTCTCTTTCTCAAAATAAAATAAACACATTTTTAAAACATTTTTTAACATTTATTTATTTTTGAGAGACAGAGTGTGATCAGGGGAGGGACAGAGAGAGAAGGAGTCACAGAATTTGAAGCAGGCTCCAGGCTCTGAGCTGTCAGCACCAAGCCTGACTCGGGGCTCAAACCAATGAACCGGGAGATCATGACCTGAGCAGAAGTCAGGAACTTAACCGACTGAGCCACCCAGGTGCCCTTAAAGAAAACAAATTTTAAAAATCATTTTCAGAGTAGAAGTAACTATGTATGATCTTCCTTCTTTAAATGAGTTCATGATTCTAAAAGTAGAATCTTCTTAAGAATTCTTCTTAGGGTTTAGCAAAGCTGCCATATTAATTTTCAACCAGAATATGAAATGCTATTGAACCTTGAAACCCAAACATTTCTTTGCTAATACAATTTATTTTGAAAACTATCAACTATTAAAAGGTAGGAGAAAAAGAATATTTAATAACAAGATCATATAATCCTATCAAAATCTTCAAGAAAATAACATGCTCTTCTCTTTTGCTGTTTTCTACCAGATTTGTATATTTTACATTGCTTTAGTGGTTGACAAATGCTCAGTAAATTTCGGTGCAGGAAATTTATTTTCAATCTTTGAATTTACATTTGACATTTAGAACTATCATTACAATTCTCACTACTGATGCGTATCATAAGTCACTCTATTTTATTTACTGTAGCTTCATGCATATGAGAACACACTGTTAAATTTAAAATATCAAGTTTACAATTTTTCCATCTCGTCAGGTAAACTATTTGAAGCAAAACTTCCTGTCAACAGTATGTGATACATAAATTTGAAGAAAATATTTTTCAGTTAAATTACAGTGGCATTATGTGTTTCAATTCAACATTTCAAAATATTTCCAATATTTTCTAAAATTCTGTTTTATTTGATGTTTCATTTGAGACATTGTTTTGGTTTTCATTTGAGATGAGAACATTAGTAATTATTTTTGTTCAGAGGTAATTTTTTTTGGAAGCACATAATGGATTTGCTAATGCTAAAATTTGCCTCTGGAAATGGATACAAAAACAAGTTGAATAGCAACAGAAAGAATATAGTGCTTGATATTAATTGCCAGTGACAGTCATTTTTAAAAAAATAGTTTATTGTCAAATTGGTTTCCATATAACACCCAGTGCTCATCCCCACAAGTGGCCTCCTCCATGCCCATCACTCCCTTCCCCTTCCACTCATACCCATTAATCTTAAGTTTGTTCTCAGCATTCAAGAATCTCTCATGGTTTGCCTTCCTCCCTCTCCTCCCCAATTCCCCCCTTCTTCTCCCCCACGGTCCTCTGTTAACTTCTTCCTAATTCTCCTATACGTGCAAACATATGGTAGCTGTCCTTCTCTCCCTGACTTATTTCGCTCAGCATAACACCCTCAAGTTCCATCCATGTTGCTACACATGGCCAGATTTCATTGTTTCTCATTGCCATGTAGTATTCCATGGTATAGATAAACCACATCTTCTTGATCCATTTGTCCATTGATGGACACTTAGGCTTTTTCCATGTTTTGACTATTGTTGAGAGTGCTGCTATGAACATTGGGCACCCTCCTACACTGTTGGTGGGAACGTAAACTGGTACAGCCCCTCTGGAAAACAGTGTGGAGGTTCCTCAGGAAATTAACGATAGAACTCCCCTAGGACCCAGCAATAGCACTACTAGGAATTTACCCAAGGGACACAGGAGTGTTGATGCATAAGGGCATATGTACCCCAATGTTCATAGCAGCACTCTCAACAATAGCCAAAACATGGAAAGAGCCTAAGTGTCCATCAACTGACGAATGGATTGATATCGTTATTTAATCTGTGCTACCCCGCCGTTCCAACTAATTTGATTGAGGTTTCCAAAGTAAATAAAAGATATCTTTGATTAGATCAGGCATATTTTGAACTGACATATTCTAGATCTTGAGATATGTTTAGCATCTGAGGATACTTTGTTATCATTCAGGCTGCTGTCCTCCCAAAAGAGTTGCCTTGCAAAATATGTGTTTAGGATTCAACACTTCACATTTACTATAGGGCTATAATCTACATTTCCTTTATGAAAAAATGAGTTCTTGAAAATGAAGCAAATTATAATCGTAGGTAATGAGACCAAATGTTTAATATGATTTGTAATAAGAAAATAATTTAGTAATATTGTCATAATTTTATCTGTAAAAGAGATAGTACATTTTGCTTGTTTTGTATGTCACTGGACTGCCTTGATATTGTTTTAAAAAGCTGTGCAAAAATGAGACAGTGTGATGCTTTTAAAGTATGATGAAATTAGACATTTATCACAAACTGAGCATTTGTATTTTATAAACATCAATATATATTTTTAATGTTTAACTTATTTTTGAAAGAGAGAGAGAGAGCACAAGCAGTGGAGGGACAGAGAGAGAGGGAGATACACAATCTGAGGCAGGCTCCAGGCTCTGAGCTGTAAGCAAAGAGCTCAGTGCAGGTGCTGAAATTCACAAGCGGTGAGATCATGAGCCGAGCAGGAGTTGGACACTTAACTGAGCCACCCAGTCGCCCCTGGGTGCAATATATTTTAAAAGATTTCAGTTTTTGAACTTTGAGCCCCGAAATGATCATAATTCTGTTATCCTTAATCTAGACTCGATTAATCACTTAATGCTTTTATTTAAAAAAAATGAAGACAGTTGAGTTTCCCTCTTGGAGACAGGAAAAAAAAAAAAAGAGAAGTGTTAAGTGTCCCAACCCCTCCCCCTCTCCCACCAGTCAAATAAGTCTCAGCTGTAGGGCATTTCCATTGTTTCTGAAACCTCAAATCAATATCAAAGGAAAGGGCCTCAAGTGTTAATGTTGTGCAAAGACAGGGGGGCTGGCCTCTGAAAGACGTCACTCTTCGTCTGACTCAAACCTGAGGTCACCAGGAGTCTTCAAGGAAGAGAGCTAAGAGAACGTCTTGGCTCCTTGCTGGCGCGGATCCTCATCCACACGGGCCCAGGCACGCGGGCGCTGCTGGGAAGGCCGCCTACAATTTCCCCGAGAAGGCTGTGGGGCTGTTTGCCATCCTGGCTTCAGGCCCTTCAGTGTGCAGGCTTCCGATGCCGCCGCCACCTGGTCAGGGCAGCTGGCTCGTCCAAGGGGCCTCCGGGCAGTGTTTGGCGTGGAGAAACATGCCCAGGAGGTAAGCTTCTCTGCCCGCGTGCGACCTCAGGTCAGTGGTGAAGCCAAAGCACTCCTTAGCAGTTAAAGTAGGCCTTTTCTGCAAGTATGGAGGGTGCCTGCTACCTGGAACTCCTTGAAGTCATGGCCCCGTATCCTTCAGGACACCTTAGACGCCGGTAGCCACTTGATCCTGACGCTCGCTGGATCTCCGCTAGGTCGGTGGGCTCCATGAGCCAGGGGTGGGCGGCAGGTGTAGAGGCAGTGCGGATAATATGGACGTATCTGCAGGAGGGGTCTTACTGTGGAAGAAAATGCCCAAGTTGTTCTTGTGCAGCGCTCCTCTTTGTGTGGTGTTCCTGCAACGCACACACTTGATGGGCTCCCATAACCCATCCTAAGGATTGTTCTCTGGGCCAGTTTCTAGTACAGGTCCTCCTTCTTCCTGGCCACATAGCTGGGGGCCTGTATTGCGGTGATCATTTTGCAGTATATACAAATAGGAAATTGTTATGAACTTCTGTCCCAATCTTGGGCAGCCAGGTCTCAGGAACATTCCAATGTTTTCATATTCGTGTCGGTCAGGCAGCAGTTGTGGTGAATCTGATCCCAGAAGTGACTGGGGAAACAAGTTATCGTTGTCCCAAGAATGGACGTGATTAGTCCTGTTTTACAAGTTAGTACTAATTAAAATGCCAAAATCAAGGAGTTCCAGAGTGTTCGTGAGAACATGACTCAGGGAAGGGGCCACTCTTCCACTCTGATTTAACACGGATTTTGCCCATTCCAGTGAGTGAATAGTAGTGAGTGACTCATTGTTCAATTTGCATTGTGTTTTCATATGCTCCTTTTGCCCTCCATATGTCATCTTTGATGAGGTGTCTGTTAAGGACTTTGGCCCATTTGTAAACACCAGATTGTTTTCTTACTCTTGAGTTTTAAGAGTTCGTTGTATATTTTGTATATTAGTGCTTTATCAGATGTGTCTTTTGAAAATGTTTTCTCCCAGTATGTGGCTTTGTGTCTCTTTATGTTGACATTATCTTTTACAAAAGTTTTTAATTTTAGTAAGTCAAGATTATCAATTGTTTCTTTCACGGATTGTGCTTTTTTTGTGTCTAAAAAGGCAGCACCATTACCAAGGTCATCTAAGTTTTTTCCTATGTATTCTTCTGGAAGTTTTATAATTTTGCACTTTACATTTAGATTGATGGTCCATTTTGAGTTAATTTTTACAAAGGTTGTAAGGCCTGTCTAGATTCGATTTTGGAACAACAATGTCCAGTTGTTCCTGCACCATTTGTTCAACATACTGCCATTGCCCCAAGGTATTGTTTTTACCTCTTTGTCAAAAATAAATTCACTATATTTATGGGGGTCTATTTTTGGACTCCCCATTATGTTCTATTCATCTGTTTGTCTATTCTTTTACCAATACCACACTGTCTTGATGTAGCTTTATAATAAGTCTTCGAGTAGATTCAGTCCTCCAACATGATTTTTCTTCAAATAGTCTATTGATTATTTTGCCTCTTTTGCCCTTCCCTGCCTCCCCATAGAAACTATAGAATCACTTTAAAATATCTACAGAATAACTTTCTGGGACTTAGGAAACTGCAATGAACCCATAGATCAAGTTGGGAAAAACTGACAACTTTACAATATTGGTTCTTTCCATAAACATGGAATATCGCCACCTTTATTTGTTTTTTTATGTATTCATTCAAGAGAGTTTTGTCTTTTTCCTTAGATGGACCTTGTAAATATTTTGTGGTATTTATTCTGAAGTACTTCATTTTAGTGGATGCTAGTATAAATGGTATTGTGTTTTTAATTTCAAATTTTAGTTTCTAGGCGTTGGCGTATAGGAAAGCAGTTGACTTTTATATATTAATCTTGTATCCTACTACCTTACTATAATCACTTAGTAGTAGCAAATTTTTTTTTCCATTCTCTCAGTTATTCTACACAGCAGTCATATCTTCTGTGAACAGTTTTATTTCTTACTTCCCAATATGTATACTAGTTATAGTAAATTAAAAACTTCAGTTAACTTAAAGATATGAGATCAACATACGAAAATCAGTCGCATTTTAATACACTAGCAAAGAACAATTTCGAAATGAAATTAATAAAACAATTCAACTTAAAAAGCGTAAGAACAGTAAGCTAATTTGAAATAAGTTTAACCAGGTATAAGATTTATACTCTAAAATGAAAACATTATTGACGGAAACTAAAGATGACCTAAATATATGGAAATTCCAACCAGGTTTATATATTCAAAAATTTAATATTGTTAAGAAGACAGTATGCCCCAGTTGAGTTTAGTGCAATCCTTATCAAAAGTCAAACTGCATTTTTTTAAGAAATGCATAAACTGATCCTGAAATTCATGTGGTATTGTAAGAGACCTAGACCAAACAATCTTGAAACTATCTTGAAAAAAGAAGAACAAAGTTAGAGATCGAACTGACTCTTCCCAGTTTCAAAACTATATTAAGGATCTTCAGTGTCCAAAGTAATGTGATCCAGGATTAAGGATAGTCATATAGAATTCTATAATAACTTGAAAGTCTAGCAATAAACCTAAATGTCCTTGGTACATTGATTTATGAAGCCAAGACCATTCATAGAATTGTAGGAAAGCTACAAATTAATTTGGTTAACCATAAAACAGAATGAAATTGGGATATGGTAAATTTTTATGATGTTAGATTTGGCAGCGAGATTTTAGATATTATACCAAAAACATAAGCAAGAGCAGTAGAAGAGAGAGAGAGGAAGGAATAGACTTCATTAAAAAATTACTAAATGTATGATATCAGAAAGTGAAAAATCAACCCATAGAATAGGATAAAATATTTTTAAATCATTTATCTGTTAAGGGTATAATAATAAGAATAAATAAAAAATACTTTCACTTGAATTATAAAAAGATAGCCCAATTGTAAAAATGGGCAAGAGGCTTGAATAGACATTTTTCCAAAGAGGATATACAAATGGCCAGTAAGCACAAGAAAGTTACGCTCAACATCATTATTCTTTAAGAAATGCAAATCAAAACCACAGTGAGATTCTATACCAAATAAGAATAGAAAACAAAACAAGGGGAGCCTTGGGGAATCGGTTGAGCAGCTGACTTTGGTTCAAGTCATGATCTCACAATTTGTGGGTTCAAGCCCTGTGTCAGGCTCTGTGCTGACAGCTCAGAGCCTGGAGCCTGCTTTGGATTCTGTGTCTCCCTCTCCTTCATTCTCTCTCTCTCTCAAAAATAAACATTTAAAAAAAACGTGCTGGTAAAAATGTGGGGACACTTGGATATTCATACCTTTGTGGTGGTAACAAATGATGGTTCAGTGACTATGAAAAACAGTTTAGCCTTTCTTCAAAAAGTTAAATAATTTCACTCTCATTCTTAAAGCCAAGAGAATTGAAAATGAATGTCCAGGGGCACCTGGGTGACTCAGCCAGTTAAGCATCCAACTTCTGATTTAGGCTTAGATCATGATCTCAATGTTTGTGAGTTCTAGCCCCGCATCAGGTTCTGCAGTGACAGCGCGGACCTTGTTAGGGATTCTGTTCCTCTACCCCTGCCCTGCTCATGTTCTCTCTCTCTCTCAAAAATAAATAAAATAAAAGATTAAAATGTTGAAAATGAATGTCCAAACAGAAACTTGCATGTTGATGTTCTTATCAGCATTATTTGTGATAACTAAAAGGTAGAATAACCTAAATGCCTATCAGCTAAGGAGCACATAAACAATATATGTCATTTCATAAAGTGGAGTATATCCTGCCATAGAAAGGACTGAAATAACTGATATATGCTACAACATGGATGAACCCTGAAAATATGATAGGTAAAAAGTCAGACACAAATGGCTGCATATTATATGATTCCATTTATATAGAATGCCCATAATAGGCAAGTATGTATAGACAGAAATGAGATGGATGGTCCTGAAAGGAGAAGGGAATGTGGGTGACTTATTAATGGATATTGGATCTGTCGGGACTGTTTAGGGGATGATGAACATATTCTGGAATTAGATAATGTTGGCAGTTGCACATTAATATGAATATCATAAAAGTCAATTAAATGTACATTTAAAAATAAACTGGTGAATTTTATGTTATGTTATATTATGTTGATTGTATCTCAATAAAGTAAACAAATAGGCTTTAGTATATAAAGAAAATGAAATCTTATTAATTTGAAATTAACTAGTATTTAATTTGCAGTCATATGGACTTGAAGATAGTTTGGATTTTCAAAAGTTAATGGGCAGCTTAATATGCTGTCAAATAAATACACAGGCAAGCAGGAAAGACTTTATTTTAAAATATTATTACAATAGGGAGAATAATCCAACTACAAGATTGGAAGAGTAAATAAAGTTAGAAATAATTGGCTGTGGTTTGAGTTAGGTAGATAGGTATTGTTACTGGGTTACTAAACAGGGAATATTTTTCTTTGCGCTTTATAGAAGGGTCTCTTAAAGTTGATCTCTGTCCCAGTGCTTGCCTTAAGTCAAGTGAGGAGCCTTTGGGAAGAAGAGCAGCTTGAATTTGGTCAATCTCATGGATTTTTCATCCTGATTGGTCAAAACTAATTAGTCTTGTGAAATATTGCAGAGGAAATGTATCTAATCAACAACAAAAAAGGATAATCTCTCATTTAATCTATCTGTAGATGTCTAAAAGAAGTACAGAATGAAAATACATTCTTTTAAAATCTTTTGCATCTCTTTGGTATAATATGCTCAAATAAGAGCTCTATGCTTTTTCTGCTACTGCAGCTACTTGAAGTCACTAAATGTGTATAGTTCTTTGGAAAAGACTCACTAGTACATATAACTTACTAATTCAAGGAGAACTTTCTTCCCATTTATTTCAAATTAATGAGGCTAGCTAAAAGCACTTGAAAAGGTCATAAAATAATCAAAAGGTAGACAGCCGTTGAGATTAGTGGAGTTCACGCATGTGCTAATGATGAATAAGATTGCAGACATTCACATAGTTAGGTAGAAAATGATGAGGACTTTAAACCATTAATACCGTTTTGTGTTTTTGTATGTTACTTAAGCTGTATTTATTATCAACCGATTTGTAAGTAGTATGCAGAAGGAAGTTCTTACAAGGGGATGGAGGCAGAATTCCTCTAAAGCCAAGTAGCTTTAGCTTCATGACTTTTCATTTCATGGTCCCTTCTGAGGCCCTGGGAGGAGCCTTGGCAATAGGTTCACGGGGCCATGTGTTTTTGTAAATTTTGTTGAAGTACGATATTTTAACCATAACTGTTTAAAACCACTGTATCTTTCCACTCTGACTTCCCCTCATTTTCACTTCCCCTTGTGTCATTGGTTCTACTGATGGCACCATGAGTCTTTTTTTCTTTTTTTTTTTTTTGATCTAGCTAAGGGAAAGTTAGTTTTGGAACCTATTCAGTTTCAACTTAAAAGGGTATAATTGTGTGGTTCACATTTCTTTTATGTCTGGCCAAATTATTGTTAGCTGACCAATGTTGGGATGGGTTCTAGAAATACTTCTCCTGAAGCTCATAGTGTTGACAACACAGCGTTGTATTGAGTCACAAAGGCCTAGGTGGCATTGTGGTATGGTGGAGTCCTGTGGTGCCCGGTGTGGGAAGAGTGGGAGGAGAACGGAATGGAACCAGAAACTGGTCTGTGCAAAAACCTTCCCAGCATCAATTGTATAAAGTTTGTTTTATACCAAATTTACCAACATCTAGGAAAAAGTTAAGTTCATTCTTGCAGGGTATATAAGCATATGCTTCATATGATTTTTGATAGAATATCAAATATTCATAAGGCACAAATGTGGATCATGCATATAGATATGTATGGTATCACATATTTTAGGCATCACATTGTTGATAATAAGAATAATAAAAGCATGTTTTTATTAACTGTGCTGGAGGAAAGAATCAGTCATATTTCTATTGTCTAAATAGAAAAAAATATTGTAAAATGTCATATTAAGAATCAAAGAGCAAACTGACAAAAAATACAGGTGAATATATTATAGCAGTGTGAAAGGGAATTAATTCATGTAAATATTACATTTGTCAATATTTTGTGATGATTGTAATTTATTTCCTAGTAGTTTGCGGAATAATGGTGCTCAAAGATACCTGCGTCCAAATACCTGAGGCCCATGAATATTCCTTATATAGCAAAAGAGATTTTGCAGAAATAAATAGTTAAGGATCTTCAGATGGGGACACTAGGCTAGATTATCCAGATAGGACCTAATCCAATCAAGAATGTCCTCTAGAGAGAGACAGAGCAGGAATGACATGGAAACAGAAAGCAATGTGATGATTCAAACAAGTTACAATGCTGTTGGCTTTGAGGATGAAGGAAAGGGCCACAAGTCAAGGAATACAAGGAATGTAGTTCAAGAAGCTGGAAAAGGTAAGGAAACAGATCTTTCCCTAGAACCTTTAAAGGGTTCATGGCTCCCTTGATCTTAGCATAAAACTAATTCTGGATTTCTAGACTTCAGAACTGTAAGAGAATGTATTTGCATTGTTTTAAGCCACTAAATTTGTAGTAGTTTGTTGCAGCAGCAATAGAAATGATTTCACAAACTGATCTCACAAAAGATGGTTTTAATCTTGGGTAGAGTTGCACAGGGACTTTGAGAACATCCATCCATATTCCTCAATGCTGCCAATAAGGTCCTTAATGTAAATATATGCCGATACCTCATTCATGTCAGGCATGGTGCTGGTAATGGTGGGGAGCCACACAGCCATAATTGAGACTGATACTTACTGTTAATACCCCTGGATAATAATAGGTAGGACCACAAATTGATCTGATTAGCACATGATTCTGGTGTCAGGTAGCCCCATACTACGTTGGGCAAGATTTAATATTAATCCTCAGCATGAATATTCAGAAATTAGATAGAAAGTAATTACCATTCTGCCTTCCATGATCCTATTAAGTATTTCTTTGTTGGGGCGCCTGGGTGGCTCACTTGGTTAAGTGTCTGACTTTGGCTCAGGTGATGATCTCACAGTTCCGGAGTTTGAGCACCATGTCGGGCTCTCTGCTGGCAGCTGAGAGCCGGGAGCCTGTTTTGGATTCTGTGTCTTCTTCTTTCTCTGCTCCTCCCCCACTCATGCTCTGTCTTTCTCTCTCAAAAATAAATAAAAAATATTAAAAAAATAAATATTTCTTTGTTATTTTTGGACTCCTGAAGTACAGGAATGTAAAGAAGATAGTGTAATATTAATAATTGTTCAGCAAAGTTTTTGTTACAACATACCATTTTACTGCTTATAGGATATCAGAGGAGCTAAAAGATAGAATATTGTAAAACAATCTGAATTCTTTGGAATGTAGAATTCAAAATTAGCAAGGGATTTTATAGATGGAGGAAGATCTAAAAAATGTACTTATTTCTGTGACGAGAGTAAAAACCTTTTTTTCTTGTTCTTGTCTTATGCATTTAATTCTTAATCAAAATAAGGTATTCTTCATTTTGTGTACTCATCTTTTTGAACAGATACAGTCTTTCTCTCTCACTATCCCCCATCTCTCTTTCTCTCTGTTATCCCACAGGGAAATGTAGGACCCCTTGTAAGAATTATGCAAAGAGAAGTAGCACAATTTCTAGTGGTCAGTCTATTTTATCATTTAATTAGGACTACTTGACATTTTCTTGATGGAAAAAGAAAGGAAATAAATTAAAGCTAATGACACTAAAGGAGAATGATGTTTCACAAATTAGTTCTTAATTTCTCTTTTATCAGAAGTACACTAATAAGCAAGCTTGAATAAGTTCTATTATGATTGCTTTGTCTCACATCTCTCTTCTCAGAGGTAGGAATAGCAAAAGTATGATTTAGTGAATTAAAAAAATTCAGAATGTTTATTGCCGTATATATTCAAGCATAGAAATAAAAACAATAAGGGGCACCTGGCTGTCTCAGTTAGTAGAGCATGTGACTCTTCATCTCAGGGTCCTGAGTTCAAGACCCACATTAGGCATAGAGTACTTAAAAAACATAAAGCAATTTAAAAACAGTAAAATAATGTTCTTGGTAAATAGATTTGTGTGTGTGCTTGTTTGTATATGTGTGTACATGTACCTGTACCTGTACACGTACATGCATACATACAGGTATATAATTAATGCAGAGAATATCTCTCTCACAGGAAGAGCAGTTGCTATATTAACCAAAATTTACTCCATTCTTTGTTTTTAATCTTTGTAAGTATTCTGATATTTGAATTAACAGTAAATATTAAGGTATTTAAAATTTAATATGTTTTCTTAAGTTATTGAAGGTAGGATCAACATGCTTTTGCTTTGTAATAGAAAATATTTGCTGGTTTAAAGAATTGCAAATGTTACCTTTGTTAAACATTGCTTGAATATTTCTACACATCAAAGGGTATGAACTTAGTTGAAACAAATTGTTTAAAAAAATTTTAAATTAAATTAATAGAAAATTTTAAGAGATTGTGGTAATGTTGTATTCATGTTGCATGTAATTTAATAGTAACTCTTAGTGAGTTGACTATTTCATTGATTTTTTAAAAAACATACCTGAGGTAGAGTATGCTTATTTTTTTATACTGGAATTGTGCAAATTTCACAACTACCGAAAGTACACCTGTGCCAAAGGAAGAGGTATATTTTACTAAAAAATAAATTAAATGAAGATTCACTATAACAACTTTTGTTAAGAGAGTGAATGTGTGTGTTTGTATATGAGTGTGTGTGTTGTATGTATGTGTATGTCTGTATAAACTTGAGGCACTAACTAGAAGAGGAATTTGTCTTTTTAAAAATGGATTTCATGAAATTTCAGATACGACTATGAAACTTAGAACCTTAAAACATTTAGAGGAAATCAACTTCTTAGTCTTGGATTAGGTAAATATTTCTTAAACAAAACTCTAGTCAGAAAAAGCATACAGGTTGGACTCTAATAGACACAAGAACTTTGTTTTTAATGAGCTCCATCATGGGAATTAAATGGCAAAAATAGTAAATTCGGTTTATGAACAGACGTCATACAAATCATTAAGAGACAGTTGAATAGAAATTGGACAAAAGTCTTGACTGGAAAATTCACAAAAGAAAACTCAAAGTGGCTAATTAACTTAAGAAAAGTTGCTCAACTTCTTTACCTGCCATGGAGGTGCACATTAAAAATGCAGTGTGGTACCACTGCACCCTTAGTGGAATAGACTTCAAATGATAGCATCCAGGATTGGGGAAGATGTGATAAAAGTTACACCATGAACGTGCAACTCGGTAAAATCACTCAGAACTTTTGGGAAGTTTCTTGTAAATTTAAACATGTATCTACCCTGTTACAAAGCCATTCAACTTCTAGGTAGATTTCTTTTTTTTAATGTTTTTTTAATTTATTTCTGAGAGAGAGACAGCATGAGCAGGGGAGGGTCAGAGAAAGAGGGAGACACAGAATCTGAAACAGGCTCCAGGCTCTGAGCTGTCAGCACAGAGCCGAACAAGGGGCTTGAACCCACAAACTGAGACCATGACCTGAGCCGAAGTTGGACGCTTAACCGACTGAGCCACCCAGGCACCTCTCAACTTCTAGGTAGATTTCTAACAGAAGTGTGCCCAAATATTCACCAAAACATGTTGATCAGAATCTTCGTAACAACATGATTCCAATAGAAAAAAAAAATCTGGAAACCATCAAGTAATTAATCTGGAGAATGGAGTAAATAATACCCAGCAATGAGAACACATGATCTAAAACAGCAACCAACAATATGAATGAATTTCACAAAAGATGTCAGACACAAAAGAGGACTGTTCCATTGAAGCAAAGTTCAAAAGCAAGCAAAACCAATTGATAGCATTAGAAATTAGGCTACTCGTTGGGAAGTGGCCAGTGAGGGAATCTGAAGTGGATTCTTAATTTGTGTGCTTGGTACAACTGGTAAGTTTGATTTGCAGAAAAATTCATCAGGATTTATACTTACGTGCAGTTGATTACACATACCTTTTACTTCAACAAAAAGTTTAAAAGTGTATCCCCAAGTCATTTCCTATTTTTGATAAAGTATAAGACTTCCGAAAACCACTAAAGAATAAAAGCTAAATTTCCATTGCTCATTCTTGTTACTTTCTCTTTACTCCATGTATTTAGCTATACTTTCTATATATCCAGATCTTCCAGATATAATAATGATACAATGCAAGAAGTTCAATCCAGATAGGGAATTTCAGATTTAAATGAAAATAATTCCTAATCAAATACCTCTTCCCATAAGATTCCATCCTATATTGAAGTTAAGTGTTGACTTCTTTATTGGAACTGAACAAATGATGAGTGCCCAGGACATGTGAAGTAAATTAAAAGTACCGGTGGTGAATGTCAGACTTGGAGTTACTTGAATGCATTTTCTAGATTAGATTATAAGTTTTATATGACTTCTGTTTTTTTGTTTTTTTTTTTTCCTTCATGCTGGGAAATGTGTATTGTTGTGAAACAAATGCTGAGCTCAGGAACTCCTGCAAGAACACTGTCTAACTTCTAGCAAATGATTTTTGACACTACTTTCTGGTCCAGTTATTCTGAAAATGTCTCAGTATGCTTTGAATTGCTTATTATTTTAATTTTCCAGAAAGAGTGTAATTATTCAGGTGGGGCATAGCGAAGGTCACAAGCAATTCTATCATGTCAATTTATAAATTTTCTTTTTTTGTGTTCCATACAGTTCCAGTGTTTTACAGGAGGGAAGATTCTTACCTACATTAATGCATAGTAGTAACATACATTGTTTACTGGAGAGAAATAATTTGCATCCATACACAGTCACTCAGAATTCAGAAGATTTGGCTAGACACTACCCTTCTTTACCCAACCAGGCAAATATGATAATTATCTTCATATCCCAGTCTGGGCTAGTTGGATTTTGGAGAATTGCTTTTTTTTTTTTTTTTTCCAGATAAAACAGGAACAGGTTAGCTCTGCCTTTGGACCTAAACACTCATACCCTCTTTGACCTTTAATTAATTCCTGCTGACAGCCAGGCTACCTGAAAGTTTCATGTAGTGATATACATGCCTAAGTGACACAGAATGCTAAAATCCTACTGTCAACATCCATAGTACTCACTTGATTGTTGATCCTTTCTACTGGAGATTTACAAACTGAATAATACAATTGTTGAAGAAGGTCTTTCTACTAGTGAATTAAACTCTATTTTGAAAGTAGTTAGACATTGTGAACATTCAGCTTCATTTTGTCATTTTAAGTGCTGATGGAATATCCTGGAAAGTGCACCTTATTTTTCTACCTATTTTTTATTTTATTTTGCAAATTTCATCCTGTTATATGAACTGGAAAGAAGTTAACATTTACTGGCTCCTCCACTAGATGTATTTTGTTCCTTGCCCTCCCTCCTAAAACACCTGTGACAGCTTGCTCAGAGTCCACAGTACACTGAAAATGAGGGACACTAATTTGATTTCTGCTTACTCTCTTTACCTGGAGGCAGTTCCCACCATCCAGTCAAAACAAGAGTCATTGTGGAGCTGGTACATTCAATCCAGGAATTCAGTGCTGTCACCTCAAGAAAATACAACTGGTCTGACTTAAAGGTAGCAAAAGTGGCGTTTTCTGTATGTATTTGAGGACAGTCAGATCTAGAAAAAAGAAATTCTTCAGGAATTCCTATCACTTTTAATGCATTTCCTCCCCCTGAAACATAAGCCTCCTTTATGAAGTATATTTTTTGCAGTGTTCTTCAGGTCTTTCATTGCTTCTTAGTCCCAGATTTTTGATGAGAAGCATTATAGCTTGTTAGTTTGACTCTCCTTCCATTTAGCCTTTACAGTATGGAAACAGAAATGTAATAAGTTCATCCTAGTTGAACCATATTCTTCCTGATATCTTAAAAGTTAAATAGTTCATACTCTTTTATTTTTTAGTTTTTTTAATGTTTATTTTTTGAGAGACAAAGAGCAGAGCAGAGGTGGGAGCAGTGGTGTGGAGCAGAGAGAGAGGAGGAAATAGAATCCAAAGCAGGCTCCAGGCTCTGAGCTGTCAGCCCAGATCCCAGTGCAAGCCTTGAACTCATGAACTGTGATATCATGACGTGAACTGAAGTCAAACTCTTAATCAACTGAGCCGACTCAGGTGTCCCTAAATAGTCCATATTCTTTTTTTTTTTAAATTTTTAATGTTTTATTTATTTCTAGGAGAGAGAGAGAGAGACAGCGTGAGCAGGGGAGGGTCAGAGAGAGAGGGAGTCACAGACTGAAACAGGCTCCAGGCTCTGAGCCGGCAGTCAGCACAGAGCCCGACACGGGGCTCGAACCTACGAACCACGAGATCATGACCTAAGCGAAAGTCGGACACTTAACCGACTAAGCCACCCAGGTGCCCCTAAATAGTCCATATTCTTAAAAAGAGTCCTTAATATCCTCATACATGGGCAGTGCTTTTTAGTTAACACTGGAGTTTTATGTACGATTACATTCTCATCCTTACTCCCATAATAATTCTGGGAATTTTTCCAGGGCATTGTGATATATTTCTATTTTCAATTAACGAAAATGACCATGACATAACTGAAGTGCTCTCTGACCCATTCTTGATTCCAGTGGGTGTTATTATTTTAACCATACCATTATAGTTAGTAGGTGTAGCTACCTTGCCCACCTTGTGAATTACTTAAGGGCTTCGACTAGGTCTTGGTGGAGGTAGCATAGGATATGGAACATTATATGTGTTTATGAATGAGTTCTAAATATAATAAGCAGAGTTGGTTAAAGGTACTGACTAGGAAGTGGCAGAAGTATTATTTAAATTTGGTCATCCAACTGTAAGTTTTGAGCTCTTTGCACTAAAACACTTGGCTGTTTAACCCTAGAAGTAGGCAACAAGCCTAATTAAGACCTGTGTTTTAAGTGAAAAATAATTTCTATAACCTAGTTAGCCAATTGTCATCAGCAATGAGATAAGGAGCAGGAGGATCCTTGTAAAAATCCATTTTGTTGGGTTTCTGCTTCCCAGTTGAGCAGATCAACCATCCACTTCACCATTTTCATTTCTTTTAGTGGAAAACACTTGAAACACTTCCTGTCGTGATTGGCTTTTCAGATTTAAGCTGCATTGCATTTTAACATTTCAGAAAGTATGTCAAGAAAAAGTTCTTTTTCTTATCATTAAAAATGACATAAAAATTTTGGGGGTGAAAATTTGCATGGATTGAAGTAAAGGCTCAAAGTGAATCTAGAAACAAGTGTCTTATACTTGCCTACTTGCAAAGATAATTCAATGGGTAAACTGATTTTCTTCCCCAATAAAGTAAAAAAGAAAGAAAATGAGGTAAAACAATTGTTGGTTAGCTCGAAAGAATAAAATGTTGCTTGATTGAACTTTGAGATTAATGCTGAATTCCTAAGAATTATAATTTTTTTCTCTACATTCAAAGCAAGAATATCATCAAAAAGACAGTTTTACTTCTAAGTTCATAAACCTTTGAAATAATATGTTTTAAAACTGAGTGTAGTTTGGAACTATAGCATTACATATGTGCATTTTATCTAGGAAATGTTTCAATAATTGAGTCAAGATACTTAGCTCCTCGTGGTTTAAAAGCATTGAAATAAAAAGTTATACCACAGAAACTATAAATATGTGAACCAAAGACCATTATGTATCAAATATAAATTTAGTATTTTTTTGAGAGAGAGAGAGAGACAGGCTGGCCTTAATCAAAATTATTTGATTAAGGCTATTCGATCAAGACTATGTTCTGTATTTTTACAACCAGAGGGCTGAGGTTAACCTTGCACAGTCATCTGGTTCAGCCCTCTGCCTTGAGGCAGAAGTACATCATTCAAACATGAGAATCAATACTGTTTGTTGAGACCCCTCCCCAGAGAAGATCATCCCTGGACTTCTTTATAACTTTTTAATCTTTCTCTTGTGGCTATTTAAAATCCATATGGTTTTCTGAACCCCTGAGGTTCCTTTAAGAGAAATGAAAAATAACCTTCTGAAACAAATCAGTCCCTTTTTAAAGAGATCTTTGATCACATGTCTAGATATTACTTTAAGATATTCAACAAGAAGAGAACCACACAATTTAAATTAAAAAAGAAAAAGGCAAAGGAAAAATTATTAGCATACTTAAATAAAAACTGCTCAAATGTTACCACTTAAATGGTTTGTTCATTTAGAAGGCAGACCAATATCTAATCCTTGGCAGAAAAATATGTAATGGTTATAAGTGTGTTGGTGTTTTAGGTTGAGTAGGTCTTTGAAAGAAAAGACTAATTATTTACCTCAGTAAAGTCCTTTTCCATGTGGAGTAGGTCAGAGAAGAAAACTATTTAACCAAGTAAAATGTTAAAAATATAACTGAAATTACAAATAATATATAACTAGTATTTATAAAAGCTTATTGGTAAAGAGCATTTTAAGAAGCTCATATTTACATTGAATTCTAATTAATAATTAATTATCCTGAGACCTTGAGCTAGGATTATCTTCATGCTCAATATGTCATATATATTCCTAACTTCAAAATCAATAAGTCTTAAATTCTTATCTTACTTTCTAAGTTGTGACACTATCATTCTTATATTAATTTCATACCTGTTCCTTCTTTCTACCTATTCCCTTCCACAGGACACATGCAGATGTAATAATATTTGATGCCATACATATTTGCCACATAAATGATGTAATAAATGGATTGGATAATTTAAATGAGTTAATTTTTGCAGCATTTTTTGGTATAACGGTCTTCATGATGTTTGACACCGCCTTTGATAGGCATACTTCAGATACTTATAATACAGTCTACAGATTTAGTATGGAGGATCCTGTACTAGTAGTACATTCAGAGTTTACAAATGTTTTCATTGCTCTTGAAAGTTTTTGTATTTGCCATCTTTACATTTATTTTTATAAACTCCATTTCTTTTCGATAACTTCTGCTTTGTTCTTTTTTAATGATGACAGTATTCAAACATATAAAAATAGAGAACAGAGTATAAAGACCCTTACTGTATCCATCATCCACCATTAATATCAAGTTATCAACATATATTTATATTGTCAATTCTTCTACCCATACAGTATTATACTAAAGGTTATACAAGGGGTTAATTATCTCCCCTGTAATAATCTGATTTTAAATGACAATAAGTTTAATCACTCAAGTTTCAAAATGATCTTTCTGTGAAAATTCATAGTACCCTAAATAACTCAGTTTTATCTAGAAAATATACTGTTCCTGGAACTATGTGATCATAAGGAAGAAATAAAAATCAAGACACCTGGATAATTTTGAGAGAAAGATGCGTCATGATCATAAAATATGCAATTAAATTAGAAATATAGATGGTGTTTGTGGACTGTGGATATCTACTAAGCTAACAGGAATACACTTTGGGTTGATTTTGGGATTTATTGGGTCCATATGACGTTAATGTCTTTTAGATAAAAATTAATAATGAATTAGTAATTTGTTAAGCACTAGTGTTCACTTATATAAATTTGGGGAAATGTTCAGCAATTCATCAGTGGGAAATTGAGAAAGAATATTAAAATTTTATGACATGAGGAAATTAAAGCAAAACGACTTTCAGAAACTATCCTAGAGGAGAAACAAATAATTTAAAAGATAATAGTTTGTTTATATAATTACCTTAGACAAAGAAACTAATTAAACTAGAAATAGTTAAACCTATAAAATACATAGTTTGAATATTAGAGCCCACATAAAATACTTTTAAAAATAGCAAGTTTGTAAAATCCCTAGGAAAGTATTGAAAAAATAATCATTCTCAATCTTTTCTGAGCATACACTCTAATGTTCCATTTGTTCCTTTTATTTTTGCTCTGACACAGTGTTGCCTGGGCAACTTTGGCATCTTTCACTACAGCCAGTGATTCTCAAATAGAAGTCTCCAATGGGAGTTGGGTCCATAAGTCTTGGGCTCTGTATAGTAGAATTTCCTTCAAAGGATATATGTAATAGATATTCAAAACTCAGTATCCTGGTGTAAATGTGGTGTTATAATACAGACTTTGAAGAATGTAAAAACAAAACCTAATCAAGAGAAATGTCTCCCTGTGTAGGACATAGGTAACAATATATCTAATCATAGTAGTATAGTTTTACGTACTTACGTGTTACCAATGATAGAAGTCTGGATTTTCAGTGCAGTGATAATGCAGAGAGGTATTTGTATATGCTGCAGCTGGTATCATGTACACCATCCAGATATTCTCAATTCTAGTGTTTCAAGTGTCTAAAAGATATTTCCAATAAAGTGATCCATGAATATATGCTAGTTTTTAGGAAAGTTAATCACACCATTACCAAGCTTTCTTTCCAAAATGAATTCTGGAAAATGCTCTGCAATTTTGAAACAACCAGGGTCCTAAAGTTCATTGATTTTTGTAAAGCTTTTGATAGCCATCCCTCCCTCCTTTAATTAGATTTATTCGGGGAAGGTATAATCTCTTCCAATGAAGTCTTATTTTGAGGATTGTAAGGGAACTCCATGGAGGAAATTAAATGCTGATTTAATGATATACCTCTTTCAAGACTGTGACATCTTTTTCTTTCCTCAACTATCATGTTTCAGACATTGATGGTAGAGCTTTGTGGAAATTAGTGTGCAACTGGGTACAATAGTAAACTTCTTATAAAAAAGTTAATCCTACCTTCATCTTGCCGTCTTTTGCCCATAATGCTAAAATTTATCTAACCTGTAATCTTAATTAAGGGAAGGTGAGGTTTTTAATAAAAGCAATAGTTATCATTTAATTAGTCCAATTTCTAATCTATATATAATACAGTTTACATACATTATATATACTGTATATGCAATGCATATATACATATATACATACAGAGAGAATGCAGTGTATGTGTGCATACATGTACATACATTATACAATATATACAGTGCCTATCCTTGTGAGTAGAATGGATTAGAATTGGCACCAAATAAATAGTACCACCCTACACACACTGATATATTTACAATAATACTTTAAAACTATTATTATCCTTATTTTCTAGATGCAAACACTAAAGCTTAGGAAATTCTGTAACTTCTCAACATTATGTCCTATTTAAGTGGTAGATAGATATTAATAAAATCCTACTTTGCTTGGCTCATTGCCCAAATTTCTCTCCCTCAGTGGTATAATCAGGTTTGGGCTAATCCTTAGGACATGGGAAATTCATAGGTTTAAAAGTTGTCTATCGTTTCTTTTTTTTTTTTTTTAAGGAATGAAAAGAGTCTACAATTGTAGGCAAACAATCAATCATCTTGCTATAACAGAATTTTTCTGTAATGTTAACATCCCCAAAATATACCAATTTGCCTGGGCATAGGGAAAAGTCACAAACAGAAAAGAGAAAACCAATACACACAAAATAGTGGTAACAACAATAACAGGATCCTTAGGGACTGAGGATAAACTGATTTTTTCCTTCACTAATTAGAACCAAAAGAAAAATGGATTATTTGATCAGATTATTTGATGTGAAGAATCTTTTGCAATATGGAAAGTACAAATCCAGTTAGAACTTCACCTCTCATCGAGTGTTGATAGTCTGCTGAAGAGCACCAGTGTTAGCAAATAGTTAAAATAGCTAGATCTTTTCATGCAGGTGATTTTGTAGACTCTTCCTTTAGCCCTGTGAGGAGGATTCTGCCTCCCACCAGCCCTGAAGACCCTTTTCCTAGCTAAAAATGGAAGGATGAGTGACCATATGGCAGGAGCAGTATTCCCCTGGAAATTTTTCAAGCTATTTTTCATGTTTTCTCATTGATCTGTGTCCAGGCACAATAGTGGGTATGTGATTTCCAGTGTAGATCACACTGGTTCAGAAGAAATAAGTAGTTAAAAAAATGAAAGGAAAGAGGTGCCTGGGTGCCTCACTCACTTAAACATCCCACTTCGCCTGAGGTCATGATCTCATGGTTTGTGAGTTCGAGCCCCACATGGGGCTCTGTGCTGACAGCTCAGAGCCTGGAATCGGCTTCAGATTCTGTGTCTCCCTCTCTCTTTGCCCCCCCGCCCCCTTGCTTGCACTCTGCCTCTCTTTCTCAAAACTAAACATTAAAAAAATGAAAGGAAATATTTAACTTACCATTAGATGAAAGGAGATTATCTGAACACAAAAGCAATGGAAGAAATTTCAAAGATAAAGTTCAGTTGCTTTTACACTGGTTGTACATACAAAATTAATGGCATTGGAAAATAATTAAAAACACATATAATAGAAAAAGTATTAATATATAAAATTCACAGATTTAAATATAAAAGTAATTCAACCTAAAAAAAGTAAAAGAAAATAAGAAATATAGATGACCATTTACTGAAAACCCTCATTAATAGGAAATACAATTTTCTATAGTATACCTTTGCAATTAATCAAGAAAATAAAAGTTACTACAACAGGGGCCACCTATGTGGTTCAGTTGGGTAAGCCTCTGACTCTTGATGTCAGCGCAACTCAGGTCACAGTCTCATGGTTCTTGCGTTGAAGCCCCACATTGGACTCAGTGCTGACAGTGTGGAGCCTACTTGGGATTCTCCCTCTCCTTTCTCTGCCCCTACCTTGCTTGTGTGCGTTCTCTCTCTCTCTCTTTCTCATTTTCTCTCTCTCTTGCTCAAAATAAGTAACCTTATAAAAATTGCTGTAATAATATATAATTTTCAACTAAGAATTTATCATACTTGATCTCTCAAGTAGTGAAATGCTCAGTTTGAAACATCTCAACCATTTTTCTCACAACTACTGTAAAATACTCAACTGTGTCTTGACAGTAACCCTGGAAAACGTTTATACTTTTTAAGGAGGTTTTTTATATTTCTAACTGTTGAGGAAAAATTTTTATACTGATTAATGCTATACCACATAAATCATTATTTAAAATGCTACTGTCTCTAAGATCAGTAGATTGTACAAGTCAACTAATTGAAAAATCTCAATTCCTAGACAAGACATGGTTCTTAATATCCTTTTCAAAATCAAGGTGCATTCTCAAGACTAACTGATAATTATAATAGTATTAACTATGGTTAGAACATTTTCTTTCTTTGATTTTAATATTGCATTGAAATTATCTTATACCAGATTTATTATGTATGTACATTCTGTTATATTTTTTTGGAAAGAAGTATGTATACATTTAAACATGTAAATTAAATTAGAATGTTTGAAATATTCTGTCTTTAATTTTTTTAAGAATAGGTAGTCAAAACAGTTTTTCCTTTTAGGTTATTCTCAAGTAGTTTTTACTAAGTCTGCCTTAAGAGGACATTCTGCCATGTCTGCTTTACCATTTTCCAGTGGAGTGTCACTATACAAATGTGCTGTTTTAAAATTATAATTGCATTTCTTTTAGCACTAGAGGTGTGAAGCATTCATATTTGAGCCACAATGCATACCCTTCTTAAAGCCCGTTTAAAAAAATTATACTTCTAAAAAGGTTGTTAATGGAAATATGCATCACTTTATAATTAACCAAACCTACAAGAAATTAAAGTGTTGATTGTGAAGGCAAAATAACACTAATCTATAATTATAATAAAAAATAGCAGCAGTTGAAAACCATAGCCAACTCAAGACAAAATTTTTATGAGATACAAAAGCCATAGGAGATTTCTTAGTAGAATCTAAAGTAAACTATAAAAAATGCATCATAATATATACTTATAAAATTTATGCAGATCTCAATCACTTATTTAATAGTGTACTGGTTATTGCTACATAAAAACAAATCCACAGGGAGTTTTCTGCCATGCTTTTTACAACAAACAAACAAACAAACAACAACAAGAACAAAAAACCCACAAAGGACTCGAATGTTTACCTCAGTACTCCCCACTAAGAGAACTTTTTACTCTAGGCTGGCATTATACCATAAAAATCACTACTCAAAGACGAAAGTAACAAACCAAGTAATGAAACAAAATAAGACAACATACTTCAGTTCTCCTATTGTCAGCATATCCTGGCACTTTAAATTTAATTCCTGTATATTGATATTAATGATTGAGCATTTTTCTTCCTAGAGAGAAAAATGTGATTACAATGATACCTGTGTTTACTATGACATTGACTTAGAATTTTTAGTGACAAATGTAGACATTTAAAGGATCCCATATGAACTTTTGCTAATAAACATGCACTTCTGTAGGTAGAAGTTAATTGATATAATGGTTAAATGATCTGGATTGCTTATTAAATTCAAATGTGATTTCTTCAGATTCCTCATTGTTACCTTATTTCTCTAAATTTCCATTTCTTCATCTTTGGGAAATAACAATACGACACATCTCCTGAAATTGCTGTGAAGATGAAATGGGATAACAAATGTGTACTGTTTTACATCGTATGTGGCATGTAGAACAGACTCAAGCATTTTTGCACTATTCTCATTGTATATGGCACTGTTACCATTTTCTACCATTGCATGAAAAAAATATAGAAAACTGTCTACAAATTCCACTTTAAAATATTGAATGTGTCCTCCTGCTCAATCCAGGAAGGATGTTTTGTTTAAACATCATGACACATTAGAAAATTGATATATTTCAAAAAATTGGCTCAACTCTGCCCTTGTTTTGAATTAGAGTTCATAAAAGAGATGTTATCATGTTTCTTCAATGAGAAAGAGATGCTAATCATTCATAGAATTGTTGAATATTCCAAAAGCATTTCTAGTGGTTTTACATGGTATGTGAACAAGATTTAGAGCACACACATGTCAGCCAGATATATTCAGAGTATCACTCTTCCTTTTTCTCATTCACTCACATGCACGTTACACAAACACATGTCCTTAATTTTCTTTGATAAAATTCTGCATCAAGTCCAAGAAATAAAAGGAAGGAAATCTAATCCTATGATAATAATTTCTTCCCAAATTAGATAATTTCTTATGGAATGAATGAATTGATGTTTCCATTATAAATTAAATGCTTACAAGTTTGTGCTTAGAATAGTGCCCTGTCCAGACAATATATTTATTGCCAGATATTTTCCCGTGGGTCCATAAATAGCATTTTTTTCAAATTCATGGTTAGCATTTAGTTTGGGAAAAATTTGTATTCATGATGGTTCTTTTTATTTTTATTTTATATACTTATTTTTATTTCTGTTTATTTTTCATTTTTGAGAAAGACCATGAGTGGGGGAGAGTGCTAGAGGGGGGGAGAGAGAGAGAGAGAAAGAGAGAGAGAGGAGAGAGAGAGAGAGAGAGAGAGAGAGAGAATATTAAATAGGTTATGAAATAGGTTCCCTGCTCAGTATAGAGCCTGATGCAGGGCTTGATCCCATGACCCTGGGATCATGACCTGAGCTGAAATCAAGAGTTGGATGCTGAGCAGACTGAGCCACCCAGGTGCCTCCATGATGATTCTTTTTAAAAGGTGGGAACAATCATTGATAAAACCATTAGCACAATGCTTTATGTATAATAGATTTCCTAGAAATCATAGAAGGATTGGCTGATTTGAATGGCTAAAAGAGTAGGTATAAAAATTTATAAGATTATCCATGAGAAGATGCCACCTTTCCTTGGAAAGAGATGAAAAAATTTTCTTTATATAGAGACTATATATTATTAAAGTTTGTAATTAAATGTTATTTGTACAAAATTTTGCATTTTTATTAGAATATAAAGTAATTTAGTTAGGTTTTGTTTTTTGCAAACTTTATGGGCTATTTGGTTTACTCTTTACAAATTTAGATTTATACAGCATTATCAACAATAGTCAAATTATACAAAGAGCTGAAATGTCCATCGAATGATGAATGAAGAAGATGCAGTGTGTATGTATGTAGGTATGCATACACAATACATACATGTATACACAATGAACTATTACTCAGCCATCAAAAAGAATGAAACCTTGCCATTTTCACTGAGGTTGATGGTTGCTAGAGTGAAATAAGTCAGTCAGAGAATGAAATAACATGTGACTTCATGCAAATGTGGAATTTAAGAAACAAAATATGTGAACATAGGAGAAAGGGGAGAAAAGAGGAAAACCATAAAAGATTTTTAACTGTAGAGAACAAACTGAGGGTTATTTATTGGAAGGAGGGGGGCAAATGGGTGATGAGCAGTAAGGAGGGGACTTGTGGTGAGAACTGGGTGTTACATGTAAGTGAGGAATCATTAAATTCTCCTGAAGCCAATAATACACTGTATGTTAACTAACTAGAATTTAATAAAAATTTAAAACAACAATATCCCTAATTTATAGAGGTTTTGTAAAACAATAAGAAATAGACAAACCATATTTTTTAAAACAGCAAGAGTCATGAATATGAATAGGGATTGAAGAGAATAGAAATGACTAATGAATATGTAAAAAGATGTTTTGACTTATAAAAATTTAAAAAAACTTAGAGGAATAGAAAAAATTAACTATAAAATAACACAATCTTTGGAAAATAATAGAGAAAATTAGAAACCTAATTATAATCAGAGAGTGGATTTTATATGATTATATAACCTTTTTCAAATTCCAGGGGTTTGAATTTGTTTCCTAATTTACAGATAATAGAAGTAATTTAAGTATACATGATTTCAGTGATCAGATACTTGAGATGTTTCCAGATGATGGTCCAGATGTATAGGTATCACCTAAAACAATTTTTTTAGGGAGACTTAATCATAGAGAAAACTTAGTAACTCTGAAGTGGAGTCTAGAAATCTGTGTATTTTATTCTTATTTGGTTCTTCTAAAAAAACAAATAAGTAAATAGTCCAACAACTTTTTTTAACATGTAAGAAACCTGGAACCCCAAGACTTCAAGAAACTTGTTCAAGATCACAAAACTATTTTTTTTTTTAATTTTTTAAATGTTTTATTTATTTCTGAGAGAGAAAAGCAGCCTAAGCAGGGGAGGGTCAGAGAGAGAGGGAGATACAGAATCTGAAGCAGGCGCCAGGCTGTGAGCTAGCCGTCAGCACAGAGCCCAATGCTGGGCTCAAACCCACAAATTGTTTGATCATGACCTGAGCCGAAGTTCGACGCTTAACCAACTGAGCCACCCAGGTGCCCCGTAACTCTAGTTTAAATATCTCTGAAGGTTTAGATATATACTTTAGACTGCATTTTAACTCAACTTGGATATCCCGAGGTGATTCTAACTCAGCCTGTTCAGACTCATCGTCTTCTTTCTATGAATTGCTTGCTTTTGAATTTTCTATTCCAATCAATGCAACTATCATCTGTTTTGTTGTTCAAAACAGAAACACAGTGTTCCTTAGAAATGCTATATACCATTCCCATTATTTCCAATTAATAGCCATAAATTATGTCACTCTATCTTTAAAGTCCTCCTTTGATGTAATGACAAATTCAAACTCCAAAGCAAGGCAAGTGACACCTCTATGAATTTGATATTGCTAATTTCTTAAATTTTCTCTTCTAGAAGCTGCACACGTTTTTTCTTCTAACCAAAATTTCTGCCTTTTTTTACCTGCCAGATAATTTATACTTTTTTTTCCCCCAATTCTATTTAAACTTTAGCATTGGCATTAGCTATCACTTCCTGCAGGCAGATTCCTTTGGGTGTAAATGTCTGGAATTAGGTCCTTATTCAAAGCATACAATATTCTGTTGTAATTGGAAGTGTATTGGCCAAGATCCTCATCTGTGTTGAAATATGAGATGTTTCATAAAATATCTTACTCTAATTGTAATTCATGGCCTATTGCCAGTCCACAAATTCTTACTAATCTGAGATGAAATAAGTAAAAAAATTGAAAGTGTTTAGAAAGTCTTTTGGCAACATGACAGGGTAATCTTACATATGATGGATGTAATAATAAAGAATTTGGCCATGTATTTCTATTTCACTTCACTGGTAATACATTTTCACTGTGTCATACTAAAATATCAGTTGGTAGATAGTTTGGGAATCACTGCAATTGAGGCAGGGACTTTGTGGCCTATGTCTGTCTGTAGCACAGTTAAAACCACTATAACCCAATGCAGAGCTTTACTCACAGTATTTACATTATATTTATTGATTTATTGAATGAACAAAAATGCCTTGAAAACACACACGCACATATGTATTCAGATCTCACTTAATTTGGTAACCAATGCTTAAATGAAGCAGACTTGTCAAATCTTGGAAAGCAATAAATATGATACACAACACTCATGAAAAAGCATCCTCTATATTTGGAACAGCCAGCAGCTTTCTTAGTTGCAAACATTACTTTCAATATACTCATTTTTGAATTAAGTCAGATTTTAAAATACCTCTTTCCCCTGAAAATTTATTATTTGTAATATTTTTGATTTTTCTAGTCTTTTGTCAAAAATTACTACAAACTGTTAAGAATTTTTAACACGTTAATTGATAAAAATATGCACACTGCTTTCAGGATGGGAAAGTAAGAGTCTAGACAGGTTTTAAAACTTCTGTGAGTCTTTTTCTTCTAGACTTGTTTTCTCTAAAATCTCTTTTATTTTCTAAAAACTGTCCCTTCCTTCCATATTTACATTTTTTTTCTTGTTTTACTCAGAACTTTAGAAAGGAACTCCTTGAAAAATACTTTCAGAAATGAATGTATTTTTAATAATATATAGTCTCTTTAATAATATATAGTCTCTATATGTGAAGATAGTTTACAAATCAGCTTTTGGTATTAATGCTGTGGTAGATTGTGTAAGTATCCACTCAGACCCTGCTTTTAGGACCGAGGCACTCATTTTGTAGCCACTACTAGGGTTTTTGGCATAATTCACAGTATATTCCCTTCCTAGGAATTGACTTTTGCTGCTAATGGCTGCCTTACTTGAAGTTTTTCTCTTCCTGGGAGTTTCTGAATCCAGTGACTAGTGATGTGGGGCAGCAAATGATCACTACTGTTGCTTCAGTTCGTAACACCTGCAAGTCTCTCCTAGTTCCTTTGCATCTCATGGAATGGGCTAAGATCTCTGTTATAATTTTACTATGTTTCAATTTCTCCCTCTACTCAAACCTGTCTTTTCCTTCCCATACAGGAGTAGTTTCTGAGAACACTTTCTAATAAACTACATAATTGAATATATACATCTCAGATTCCATTTTCTATGGGAAACCAACTTAAAAGAATGAATAAAACATCTTAGAGTGGGATCATATGTTATAGAGGCAGTCAAAAGACATATAAACCGAAATTAGCTTAAAAATATGGTAGAAGCCACAGAGGAGAAGCTTATAAACTGGTGGTTCAAATCTATACCAAGACTACTCACAAAGTATGAAAATGTAAATAGAATGTGAGTAAAAATACACCAGTGACTATCTGGAGCAGTGATTCTGAAACTTCATTAACAAAAGCATTGTGTTGAAAACTAACAACAGACGATTCTGGGAAGAAAGTACACAGTAACAGGCTTCAGAGAGAAACTGCTCTTGTCAACCATAGAAGTCCAGTTGTGTGTCCCTAGTGCTGAAACAAAAGAAGAAACAGGGTTTTAAAAATGAACAAAAAAGAAGGCAAGAATAAAATGATGAAAATTTTTGTGTTAATTTTTTTTCAAAATTTTGCTTAACGAAGTTTATTTTGGTCCACTATAAAAAAAAAAAAAAGGTCTTTCCCTTGAATAGGAATTAAATTAGAGTGATTTCTAAAAGTTTATCTCCTATTTCAGAGTTTTGAGTACTATGGACTATGTGAAAATCAATTCTGGCATTTTGGAGTGAGAACAATTACTGTTTTTCTTTTTAAAGAGCATATATGTTGGTAATGTATGGCGTTTGACCTCAGTGTTTTCTTAATCTACAAATTTCCCCTTGGTAATCTTAATCACTTCCATGCCTGTGGCTACTGCTTTAACCTAATGACTTCTAATTGCTTGCTTCCAAATCCAGATCTCCCCTTGAGATATCAGATAGAAATATCTTTGCCTGCTCTACTTTTATGATGTCTCTTGTTCTTTCCAAATTCATCATATTCAAAAGCTTACTTTTATTTAGTCACCCAAATGTGACAATATCTTGTATTTTACATTTGAGATGATGTAATCTCCATTTCCTCAATTGATGTTTTGGTGTTAAATCATTCCTGAAGACTTTATCTCCTAAATATCCCTTGGATATAATCCTGCTTTCTATCATTGCTGACACTGACTTGGTCTGGGCTTCAGTGATCTCTCACTTAGATTTTTGCAAGTCATTTACTCGTTTTCTTGCTTCCAGTTTCTTCCTTTCAGTGTCCCAGGGGGCCAAGAGAGTTACATTCCTAAAACTTGGAGATGTGTCACTTTTTTATTAAGAAATTAAATTTATTAGTATATTGTAATGATCTCTTTGTAAACTTTATCCTGCAAACTTTTCTACCTACTTTTTATATCAAGTTCTCATGACTCCAGTGCTCTGCCTATGCAATTCTATTTTTCCAGTGGCCATGGGTAGATAAATATTTAGTTTATATTAAAAAATTTTTAAATATTTCAGTTGATTTCCTTAAATATAATAAAAAATCATCACATGGTAACATAAATATGTTGCATAAATTGTGAAAGGTAACCATAGTTGCAGAAACATATGAAGATAGCCTGGCTTTTACAACTCTCTCCCATGTCTTGTTTTATAGAGAACAGTTGGATTCGACTATTTCCTTTTACATCCTGCTTATTGAAATATTTTGTTTTGGCTGAAGTAGGTGATAAAAACGTAGCCTGATGCAGATATATAACTGGAAAAGGGAAAGGATTTTAGTAACCTTTTTGGATAATCATGGAGATTTTTCTTTGGTGTTATATCCCACTTTTCCAAGTAGTAGTCTTTCAAAGACTAGTTTATAATATGGAATCTGAAGACATACAAATGAACTTTCTATACTCTGTTACATTAAAATTAATTGGTCTTACACTTTGAGCAAATATTTAAATTTGTCCTTCAGAAAATATTGGCTTATTGACACACAACTTTTCCAAATTTGGATGTGATCTTTTACAAATCTATTTACAGATAAAATTTTTCCAAAATGCCATCTGTATGGAGGCTCAAATTGTATCACTGGGAAACAATCATGTCATTTTTTTTTTTTTTGTCTCTAGGATGTAACTGACTCATTTCATTTATCTTGAAGAAACTTTGTGGCAAATACCCAACTCTGGATAATTTTAGTTTTTTGATTAGACACCTTTTTTAGTTAAAATTTGAATTTAATGAGAAAAGTGGCTAGGTAAGCCTACAACTCAAACAATTGCAAAATTTTTAGCCCTTGAACACAACAATGGTAGTATGGTATGCAATGCTTTATGCATACTTCCAGTTTATTGTGAAGAATGCAATGGCTACTAATACAGTTTTATGCCACTGTCTTGATTCCTGGTAAGACACGCAGCAATTTTAGTCACAAGTGCTTAGACATGCTATTTTGGAGCTTGACACAACATGAAGCATGTTTGTGTTCTTGTGTGTTTCATGTATATTTTATATATTTTAATTGTATATGCATATATTTATATATGTCTTAATGTATTTTTAATTTTTTCAGAATTTTAATGTAGTTTAAAAATATTGAATTATTGAAATTTATTTACTCAGGCCTCATACAGCTCAAGATGGCATTGTTCTTTATTTAAAATTTAATTTTTTGCATCATGTATTTTTGCATACATTTTGATTTTTAAAATACTGCCCTACAATATTATTTGTCACTTACTTATCTTTTTGGTCTTATCTTAAATTTTACACACAGGGCAAGTGTCTCAGTTACCTCACCCTAATCTCTACCCTATTAAACCACTGTTGCTTTGGTAAGAGGATAAAAAGTCAGCACAATAAAAAAGGCAAATGTCATCTTAATAGTGTTATAAAAATAATTCGACCTCATAGGCCTCCTGAAAGAGTCTCAGTGACCATCTATATGTCTTATTTTAAAATCACTGCTTCAGACTGAAATAATTAAAAAGTCACTTGAAAATAATTTCAATTTTTAATAATTAACTGCCCCCACCACCTCAAGGCCAGAAAGAGAAAGCAAAGAATATTGGCTTTCAAAATTGTCTCTATTCAGTATAAGGAATCATATCAGTTCTTTTTTTTTTAATGTTTATTTATTTTTGAGAGAGACAAAGTATGAGCAGGAGAGGGGCAGAGAGAGAGAGGGAGACACAGAATCCAAACCAGGCTCCAGGTTCTGAGCTATCAGCACAGAGCCAGATGCGGGGCTCAAACTCACAAATGGTGAGATCATGACCTGAACCAAAATCAGATGCTTAACCAACTGAGCCACCCAGGCACCCCTAAATATATCAGTTTATCTGTACGTTCAATAGACTTGTTAAAAGAGACATCAAATGGGAATACTGAACAAGGAAAGTGGAAACATTCTCAACATAGGGTGAGAAAAAACTAATGTCCATTTCTTATAATGAAGTAAAATCTGTAAGCCTAAATACTATTTATATGTAATTCATGAAGGCCCTTTTCAGAGTAACTTTCTGAATTATGGACATGACATAGATGATTATGTATCAGGTGATTTTGTGGTTGTTCAAATTAACAGTCTCTAACTGATTATCATTAGAGTGAGACATTTCTAATTATTTCCAAGATTATAAATGCCTTAAATTAAGATCATACTTTTTATACCTTGAGATTCCCTACATCATTAAGTATCATGATCTAAACATAAATGTTTATTAAATTGAATTGACTACATAAGCTGAAGGTTTATTATCCAAGCTGATAAGATTTTATTTCCAAGCCCTAAGAAAATACAATTTGTGAAACTAAAAAGACAGTCTATTTCTAATGTTATAGTAAACTCACATGAAACTCTAGAGACTTGAAAATGTATTTTCAAAGATGTATCATGATTGAGGCACCAGTGTGGCTCAGTCCGTTGGGCGTCAGACTTCAGCTCAGGGCAAGATCTCAGACTCGTGAGTTCGAGCCCCGTGTCAGGCTGTGTGCTGACAGATTGGAGTCTGGAACCTGCTTTGGATTCTGCATCTCCTTCTCTCTCGGCCCCTCCCCAACTCATGCTCTGTCTGTGTCCCTCTCTCAAAAGTAAATAAACATTAAAAAACAGTAAAACAATTTTTTAAAGCATCATGACTAAGAAAAAACAGTTCTTAGCAATAAAAACAAATGTACATAGCTACTAAAGTTATCTCTTAACTTTTACCTTTGCTGACCAAAGTTGTATGTGGATAAACTATATATTACCACATTTTAAAAAATAAAGAACTTAAAAAATAACTTGTTTGAATTAAATTTTAGAACAGATCAATTAGAGATAGCCTTTAAAATTCTGAATTTTCTTTATTACAAATATTTGGTTAACGGTTAACTCTTTATTCATATCAGTAGAGGAAGGAAAGTGTTAATATGTTATAATAATTCTCTTGCTATGTACAATAGTTTTGTGTTATATGTCAAATTAAGAAGTTGAATTAGGCCATATTACCAGAGAAGACAGAAAAACAATTTTGCCTAATTAAAACTAAAGTACAAGTTATTATTAGAGTGATTTTTAGGCCATTTGTTAAATGAGAAATATCAGTGAACTGTGCCAGAATCTTAAGAATCCTCTGACTATAGGGTATAATATCAACAAGAATTTGCATTCATTTTAGGTATTACAGATGTTGAGTGTTGACAGTAAAAACAAGACCATATTCTAGTAAGTGTGATAAGGAGTAGGGATGGACACTTTTAATCGCTTTGTGATTACAGTCTATGACAAAAATAAGCCCATGGTTTTATTCTAGGAAATGTTTTCTAGTAATTTATTCAACTTACCTCAAGAGGTAACAATCTTACTGTTGGATGGAAACAGAAAGACTAAGTAAGAGCTTCACATAAACTAGAAAGCCAGAGGATTTATAAACTGACGTTTTATTCCATAGAGGTTTTTATATCGACTCACTGCATTGCTTAGTAAGGAAAATTCTTTTAGCTCACAAAAGGATTTAGACTAAAGTTCAAAAACTGGGCATTTTTTAAGTGTTTCTACTTCCTTAAGTGCTCAACTTTATGAAACTAAATCAAGGTTAGGGAGAAATGAAAGTTCCTCTTTAACAAGATAAATGCAATCAGTTTAATGACTCTTTTTGGAGACAAGGATAAGATGGAAGGAGCTATTTGTTCATTATGCTAATTAAAAAAGGGGTTCTAAAGTCTATGAAAACAAAACTGATTAAAGCATATCCAGTGTGTCTGCTAAGAGTTGGGAAGCACAAAATCCACACATAGTGTGCAAGCCATGGGTATCGGTTTGAGTCTGCACATAATTTTTTTCTTTGCCTGTAGTGAATATGGTTTTCTGTTCTTACCTATGATTGTTTGACATATTAAACACATATGGAAAATGGAAATTCAAGAAGAGGGAAATCATTGAGCAAGCCAGAAGGAAACTCTTACTATTCCATTACAATTAAGCAGCACATAAACTAAGGCATATAGAAAAAAAATCCTAATGACTTTCTTTTATGAAACTGCTAAGGAGTCCAGTTGAAACAGTATTCATAATATATAATGCTGGCTTGACAACAGAGAGAAATGTTTTTCACCAGCTTTTTCCCATTAGCCAGTCAGAGGGAGCTTACAGGGATATAAGAGTTTAATCATCATTTAACAGCTCTTTTTGATCCACCCCAGATCCTTGGTGAGGGCTGGAAAGTGTTCCTCTTGAGCTCATAGTTTCAATTGTTAACAAAAGCTCTAGTATATGAATGAATATGCATGACATTGAACTCTGAGCTGCTGAAAAGAAAATAGAAAGTTTGTTTCTGAATGGGGTTAAATGTAGATCAACCTTTTTCCTAAAAGTCAAGAGATCAAATGGACTAAAATTTGGAATTAATTCCATGTGAAACTTAACATGTCATATCAGAATAAAATGACAGTATTTTCCAAACATTTTTGTATGATGAAATGAATATATTTCAAATCATAAATACAATAAAATACATAAATAAATAAAAACTGGTGAAAACTCCAGAAATTTTGCAAGACCCCCCTTTTAAAAGTTTGTTAGAAATGATATGTATTTATTAAGTAAATTTAGTACTTCCCACCGGCATTTTATCAGATGTATTTCATATATCTTAAAGTTTTTTTCGAAGCAGGCCAGGTAGAAAACAGTTCAAGTTTCATGCTATTTTAAGTTCTTTTAGTGTTAAAACTTTGCTCAAGCATGTGTTACCCCATGCGGTTTTATTCAGCATGTATAGACAGAATCAATTACATTCTATATGAACTTAAAATGTTCTTTCCATTTTGGATTGCAAGCCAATTCGGAAGGCCATTGGTGTCTGAGATTCCAAAATAGTAAATTATATCGACAAAGTAGCAACAAATAAATAATACTACTGAATCAATATTAGGTAAATTTCTTTACACCCTTGAACTTTAATGAATACTAGTTTCACTTATATTTTTAAGATGATGTGATACAGTAATGAGAAAAGAAGGTATAAAAGATGGTAGGAGGAAAGGATTTCGGAATAGATGAGAACTTAAAAATTGGATAAAATAACATTAAAACAAGATTTTTGAAAATTAAGTTACAATAATAACTTTTTGCACTTTGCAATTCTGAATCTCAGAAGACTGCACATTACTTGTTTAAGCCCTCCAAAATGAAAATTAAAAAAATCCATTACAAAAAGAACCCCCAAAAACCAAAAAAACAAAGCAACCCATAGTGATATGGCTAGTAAAAGGATGGAGCTCAAAGTTAAAAGACTTCAGTTTGAGTTCTGAAACTAACACTTAACAACCTTTGGACATTTAATAACACATTATTACTCTGACCATATATCCATATTAGTAAAACAGAAAAATAACCAGAACAGAAGAATAATCAGACTCTTTGTAACTCATGGTGTCATCTAGGAGCAATATATCCCAGAATGTAGTCTGCTAGCTCCCTACACAGGACTCACTTGGTTGCCTATTAGACAAATAGATTCTGAGGCCCAGAGATGACTGACATAATTAACCTTTAGGGATATACACCAAGAATCTGATTTTTAGCAAGTTCTCCATTTGAAGTTTGAATTCTGATTTGCAATATAATTTACAAGGAATAATACATTATTCAAATGACTAATTTTGTATATTGTTTGTATTTTTATGTTAGTAGAGATGTTACCTTTATGCTTTTAGAGCTCTTACTTTCTTCCAAAAAGGTGTGCCTATTAAAATAATAGGCCGTTATTAACCTTAGGGTAAAAGCAACACACTTAAGTCTTCATCTCTAGCTATGTAAAATGTTTCCTTACTCTGTTATCACTGTTATTACTGTTTTTATAATTATTACTTTGCTTTGTCACATGATGGGAGTAGCATATACTATGAGTCTTGAAAAACAAGTCTTTTAGTATTTGAATCACTCAGTAGCATCTTGGTTTTATTATAATTATTCTCAAAGTGTGGATCCAGCACCAAGCATCATCATTTTCATGTGGGAATTTGTTAGAATCAGAAAACGTGGAGTGACATCCAGCAAGCTCTGCTTTTATCAGTCTTCCTAGGACTGGGATGCATGATGTATTATGAGAGGCACTGTTCTAGGTTAATTGGACTACAAACTAGTGGTTAATTTCACTTACCCCTCAGGACATAGCCTGCATTAAGCCTGGATGATCTTCAGTGGGAAAATGGAGCACATGCTGTTTAATACACGTTCACACGTTGTATTTATCTTTTCTTAATTCAGGGTAATTGTGGTAGGACCAATACTGTTTTTTACAACTTATCTATTGCCAGGCTACCCCAGTTATGTCTCCTCAAAGGCAGCCCAGGTAGTCCTCTAATTCTTATATTTGAGGATAGACTTTAGACAACTCCCGATAACCCTTAAAGATAAAATTTCTGGCAGGAGGTATCTGGTTCTTTTATAAAAAGTCTTGATCTTTTCTCTATACCTAATTGTACTGAAAGATTAGCTATCTTTCTCTTCTGTTGGGAACAGAGATAAGGAAACTGACTGGAGTTTATTTTCAGCAGGAAGCCCACAGGGAAATGAAAGTTATGCTAATGGTATGCTGAGAATTCTATTCTAACACCATTTGAGATCCACATCTAAAACATCAAGCACATTCTATGTGGCCAATTTTTAACCAGGCTCTTGTATTCATAATTTGGGAAAAGTAATCTATGAGAAATTAATTTTCTTCCACCTAATTTTTTTCCAGGTTTATGATGGGAAAACATCTATGCTATTATGAAATTTGTAAAAGAAAATCATTTGATATTTTTTTAAAAAAATAAGAGTGACATATTCTCGGCCAGTGTTCACTCTGGTACACACATGAAGAACAGAGCTTATAACACTGGTTGTCTTTAGTACACTGAAAAAGGTTTTGCTGAAATGCACGAGTGAGAAGCTGAGGTTCTGTAATCATTCTTCCTTTTTCCTTTCCCTCCCTTTCCTTTCCCTCCCTTTCCTTTCCTTTCCTTTCCTTTCCTTTCCTTTCCTTTCCTTTCCTTTCCTTTCCTTTCCTTTCCTTCCCTTCCCTTCCCTTCCCTTCCCTTCCCTTCCCTTCCCTTCCCTTCCCTTCCCTTCCCTTTCCTTCCCTTTCCTTTCCTTTCCTTTCCTTTCCTTTCCTTTCCTTTCCTTTCCCCTTTCCTTTCCCCTTTCCTTTCCCCTTTCCTTTCCCCTTTCCTTTCCTTTCCTTCCCTTCCCTTCCCTTCCCTTCCCTTCCCTTCCCTTCCCTTCCCTTCCCTT